>NC_047067.1:12427369-12752675 GCF_902459465.1 Asterias rubens
ATGGTAACGTTTTGAGTCTCCATGCCACTGCTTTTTCCTCCATATACAGGCACAGGCTCAAGCGCGGCAAACACTAGCAATATCTCAGGACTGTTGGGCCTACAAGCATTAAAAGGTTGCAACCCTCAATCCATCATTCCATCATGTTTTTATGCATCACATTATTATGCAAATGAGTTTCATAGATTTGCATGCATGAGTAGTAGTTGCTGTGATGTGATTGGTTGGGGGCTTAATTGACTTTCCTCATCGGAAGTTGGGGACAGTTGTTTATTTTGGAGTATTTGTTTGATGTGATCATTTATTTATTTATTTATTTTATTTATTTGTTTGTTCTGGTTTTTGTTAGTTTGGTTTGGTTGGTTGGTTGGGTTTTTATTTTCATAACTTGGCTGTTGGTTTATACACACCTTGCATGAAAAATTGTGCCTAGTTATACCAAAGGGACGTATCATGTTTAAAAATGCTTAATGTGTGTAAAAGTTACTTTTATAAAGTTCCTTTGGGTTATGTATGTTTTGGGGGTTGGCTTTGGTTTTTTTTTTTTCGCTTTGTCTAGCTTCAATATTATTAACTCTGAAACCTCTTTCTGTTAAAAAATGTCTTAATGCCAAATTCTGTTTTAATAGTAAACCATACAAGCACTGAATCTCTCACCAATGATTTCTGACTTAAGGTTGAAAGAAAACCCCAAAAAACTAACTTGGTGTTTTTTCCCGACTATTTGCTTTAAAATTTCTTCTCTGCAATTTTGTAATACTTTAAAAATGCTGTTAGAATTTATTTCCACAACTTCCACTTGCAGCAGTTGAAGCCATTTTCATATGATTTCCAGTCAGTCACATGAAACTTATCACTCATTTGCATGTAATCTACATGCATTTGCATCTAGTTTACATGTACATTTGCATTAATTTGCATGTCATCGACATTCATCTGCATGTACTTACCACTCATTTGCATGTACTTTACATTCATTTGCATTTTTTAGGGATGTATCCCTCCCCGACAGCTGTCACTGCACGTTCCGCTCTTCTTCATGAACCCCAAACACGTAGGTTTTCCTCTCTTTTTTTTATTATTGCTGTGAATTGCTGCTCATTCGTGAGTGTTCAGTTTGTTTTTGTAAATGGATTTTACCCCCGCTGTCGTATTTACATTGTTTTGCTTTAAACACTCCCTGTTTTGATGTGGAAGTTGAATTTCGCACGTGTACATTTTTCAAAATTCTTTCCATCGAGATGGGTTTGGAAAAATATTATCAGTAAAATTTGTTCAGCCGTTTGCACCTATTTTTGAAATGTGTAGTAATTTTATGTCAAAAACTAAACCAGTCTTTCTAAATTGCCGAGTATGGTCACATTTCTGCTAAGTGTGGTCACACTTCAGTTTCATATCTCTCTGTGACACAGACTCTTTTATATGCCAATATGTGTGCAGGATTGGTTGAAAGCATGGAGCTATATAAAAAAATAATATCCATGTTTAAAGGTAGGGTCAAAGGTTAAACTGGTTTTGTCAACAGAATGCTGATTTAAAGTCAGAATTATAAATTATAAAAGCTGCATGTGAAAGTTTCAGCTGAATTACAGTGTCTATCTTGCTGATAAAACAGCTTAAAGGCAGTGGACACTACTGGTAATTACTCAAAATAAGTATTAGCATAAAACCTGACTTTGTAATGACTAATGGGGAGATGTTGATAGTATAAAACATTGTGAGAAACGGCTCCCTCTGAAGTGCTATAGTTTTCCAGAAAGAGGTAATTTTAGAATTTGAGGTCTCGAAATCAACCATCTAAACGCTTACAACTTCGTGCCACGAGGGTGTTTTTTTTTTCATTATTTTCGCGCAACTTCGACGACCGATTGAGCTCAAGATTTCACAGGTTTGTTATTTTATGCATATGTTGAGATTTACCTACTGTGAAGACTAGTCTTTGATAATTACCAATAGTATCCATTGTCTTTAAAAAAAAAATATAACGGAACTTTCAGTGGACTGACAGTGGGTTCTAACTGCCAAACGGACACCGCCCCTTAGAAATCTGAGAAATGATTCATGCATGAATCGTTTCCCCGATTCCAATGTTTAATTGTCAACAATTATCCAAACCATAATACTTCAAAGGAAATCCTTTCTCAAAATAGTTATTCTATCAACAGCTGCAGCGCTTCTCACCAAGTAAGTCTTTATGGCCATTCAGTTTTTGAGTACTTGCCAATCTATGACCCTACCTTTAAAGTTCTGAAGGGATCTATGTACTCTACAAATGTTTTGACGCTGGGTTGTTTTTTGGTTTTTTGGGCCAAGCTTAAAAACTACAGTGTATATGCACACACTATGAATTTGTTTCCAGTGTTAAAGTTTGTAAAAGCACTAAACTTTTATTTGTAATCATAACCAAAGAAAACTATAGATTGTGAAAGCCTCATGCTTGTTGAAAACAATCAAAAGCTAACAGGGAGCAATGTTATGTTTGGCTTTTTAATTAATTTTTGTTTGCACAGTACATTTATGTTCCTGTTAATTCTATGAAATCAACTGCAAGAATGAAAATTTGAAATGACGCAAATTGTTACAAAGTTTAGAAACCGCATTCTCTTTTAATCTGACACAAATGTAACATTTTATTAATTCATAAAATATCACCGCTTCTTTGTTTGCACATTCTGTCTCATGAAGTTAAAACTGTCTTGTTTTGCTATTGTGTGGTTGTTTTTAACAATGTCACTCTCCTCTCTTGTGGCTGTTATTTCAGAGGCCCAAACTATGGTCAAACGTTGCTTAGATTCAAGGAAAGATCTTGTGAGATATGTGTGAAGAGCGATCATTGGCCGAAAGTCGTGCTGTCCGCATACTCGCATGCACTTTTCCATTGTTTTACATCAAAGATGGTAGTCAATGATGCGTATTGCAATCAATCTATTCACAAGTACATTGGTTTTAAAGAAACATCCTCTAAGAAGTCCGACGATGTTTGACCTTCTGTTATAGCAGAAGTTTTTGTATCTGTCCTTCTCTCTGCTTTTCCTGTTCTAGTCTACTTTATTGATACACTTTGATTTGTTTTGTTAGACTGCACTGTTTTGACCCCAAACCTGGATTGACACCCCCCCCCCTTCCCTTTGTGGTGTTGTGAGTAACTTGGCAATGTGAATTCTTTTTTAAAGAGTTCAGATTCATTTGTCTGCTGTTGTAACAAGGCAAGACACACCTATGGGTAGTCCAAGCAGCACACAACAATTGAATGTGTTCTTAAATCAGCTCTGTTCTTTGTAAAACGATTTAATGAAACATATTAAAACTAAAACAAAAACATGCAGAGTCGAAAAAATAATGTAGCGATCTCTTCTTTCTGGTGTCTTCATCAGAGAAACAAATTTGCCCAAATTACAGACGGCAGTCTGAGTTTAGGCAGCTGATTTAAGGAACACGTTGCCTTGGATCGGACGAGTTGGTCTATAAAAAGCGTTTGCAACCGTTTGTTATAAAATGCATAATCCACACAACAAGCCTCGAAATTGCAGGGTTTTCCTTTTACCTCGTCGACTAATTCGCGTTAATTCGCAATGTAAAAGGAAAACCACGCAATTTCGAGGCAAATTTGTGTGGATTATTGTATTTAACAACATCTTCCCAACCATATGCATTTTATAATAAACGGTTACAAACACTTTTTACAGACCAACTCGTCCGATTCAAGGCAACGTGTTCCTTTAAAAATTTGCCTGGGTCAAGATCGGATGGCAGAGTGATGAACACATAAGCTCTGCTAATCAAAATAATTCAGACACAATTTTGTGATCTCTTCTTTTTTGGTGCCTTCATCAGAGAAATATACTAGCCCAAATTACAGACAGCCGTCTGGGTTTAAGCAGGGTGATAAAAATTTGCCTGGGTCAAGATCGGAGGGGGGGCCTGTAGTGACGGAGGCAATTTAAACTCGGCGTGCAGAGCAACACCACAGTCTCTTTCCAATCAGTCAGATTGACAGGATCAGACCATTTCTCACATCCCGGACAGCGGATCCATTTATAGCGGCCCGCGTTGATTGGCCCACATTTTCTGGGTGTATTGTTCGGTGAAATTCTGCCTTACTATCTGGCACCATTTCGTCTGTGAGAAATCGGATGCTGTGGTGGGTTGGATGGCTTAATGAGGGTCTTTATCAACAGCAGAGAATGGTGTTTATTTTATCTGATATAACAAATTTAGAACAAAGCTTTTGATGAACTTTTTTGCCAATAAGGATCAAAAAGACATTTTCGTCCCAAATAAAAGAGAAAATAGAATTAGCTGTTGCTAGCCGCTCACCAACCAAAAGGACCTATGGTATAAATGAGGTAGAAACGATTAATGGCCTGATGTTTCGACCCAAGCAGAGTCTTTCTCAAAGGCTTAATAAAAGAAACAGGATTGTTTTTTTTTTTTTGTTTTTTTTTGAGAATTGAATTCAGTTATTCACACGGCAAATTTTGCTAACCACCAGTAATCCGTCTTTTTTTCATTCCCCTAATTTTTTGTTATATTGCTGTGGACTTTTTACTGGTGATTCTTCACTTTGACATTAGTCTGGTACTCAGTTTTTTTAGTCTAGTTTCCTTCTCTTTCTCTCTCTATCCCCCCTTGCTCACCACTACACAGGAGCCATGATGGGTAACACTGGTTCCTGCATGTCAGGGATGGGGTCTGGATTTGGACTCGGTGGAATGTCAGGTACATTGGATTCTGCTCTCTTCGGTTTTGTCTTGAGTGAACGGTTGCATGTGGGACCCATTCTAGTGCATAGAAGGAAAGCAGTTCTAACATTTCTTAAATTCTGGGAGCTTCACAAATTTTACATTCTGGGATTGTCACAGATTTTCAGCCACCAAAATGTAGATGTAAATGGCTAATTCCTTGAAATGAGTGTGATTTTGCAAACCTGTGTTGTGGAAGAGGCCCTCGAACCATTATGATGAATTAGTGAAAAACACCCCAAAACAGTGTAAAATGTTTATTTCACAAGAGAATAATAAGCTTAAGGGCACTGACAATTGATCATTTTTCTGAGTGAGAGCAAAAGTTCTCAGTGAAGTGGCACGTCTTTTTTAAAAGGGAGAAACTAAATTGTTGGAATTCACTTTTGTAACAACTGAACACACAATGTGGCAGCTTTCAGCCAGAGCTTTATCCAAGATCTACTATACAATGGGTCCCATCACTTTTCTCTCTCTGTGGTGTATGTGTGTGTGTGTAGCATGTTATCTTGTACAATTCCTGAAAGTGTTGTTTTATGTTAGTAATATTGCTGGTGAAGTTTCTTGTTGACATCCTCATTATTCCTCATCTTCATTTTTTTCCAAGTGCTTTGCTTCCCCATTCCCCTCTGAGAGATCTAGGAGTCAGCAGTAGTTTCAAAAACTGTCTGTTGGAAAGGTTTTGATAAACGATCAAGAACTGAGCCATGAGGCACACAAACTGTAGACCTCTCTTTTTGTGGCGTCACAGCCACTAGTTCAGCCAAGTTTGTTTGGAAACTGGCTTCTTTACAAGAAGTTGTAGATGTTTGACGAAACAAAAAAACGTAAGGGGTTTAGTTGATTCCTAGATCTGCCATTGTCAATTCAACCCATTATGTATTTTCATTTCTGAAATTGTTATTTTATATTTGTGCGCCATTATAATGCTCCATTTTTAGTGCAAACAACATTTATTTTTGTAACCCTTTTCAAGAATAATTATCATGCTGTTTACTTTGCCATATTCTTTATGTTGAAAAACAAATCGCCAACAAACTTATTTTAATAAACAATTGCCTAATAATTCTTAAACCTTCTTAACTACATCTTCTATTTGCTCTACCATTTTTGCCTATTCCTTAAGAAAAATCATTGGAATAAGATTTACTTCTCAAGCATTAAAAATTAAAATCTAAGCATCTTTTTTTTTTTTTTTTTAAGGGAAGCTCTTATCCCTTTCTTCATTCTTTCTCCCTTTTTTCCTTAGCACTTTTTTTATTTTATTTTTCACCTGTCCACTGAAAAGTTTTCAAATAATGGTGTGCAAGACTCCAGATTAGTTTCAGGGATAAAAAAAAGTGGTTCTCCAGTCAGTTAAAGATATTTTTTAAGCAGGACAAAAAGTTAAAAAGCAAGACAGTTCTTTTTAGAGATCTTTTCCGCGATAGTAGAATATAAAGCAAGACGGTTCTATAAGGATAAAAAAAATCTACCTGGCAAGTAGACGCACACATGGTGCTACCGCAAACCAAATATATATATACTGTTTATAAATGACAAAACTATTCATAACGTTTTCTAAAAAAAAGCAGGCGGCAAACCGTTACGTGCGTACCCAGGACAGTCAAGTGAGCGTAGTGGTTGGGACACACAGTCATCTGCGGGTAGGTTGCTTGACGTGGTTTGATGTTTTGCATTTGAAGTTGATATAATTCCCTACCATCTGCATTCAACTAAAAAAAAAACACTGTGTGATTTGTTTCTACCATAAAGTCAAACAAAATTTGTGTGAGTTTTTTGCAACACTTGTGATTGTGTCAAGTGAATTTTTGCCTTGACTAACCCCCAGCTTGACACTTAGTGTGGGCTTCAAAGTTGCCAATATTTGGTGGTTATATTGAGATTTGGTTGGCTTAACTGTGATTGGGTCACCTTGCTGTCAATTAAACATTAGGAAATGTTTGATATGACCAGCAACATTTTTGTTCAGTGAATCTAAAGCAATTTCTTGACAAGTAAAACCCAACTTGAATGAACCACTCCACTGAATAATGTTTAATTTGTTGTGAAATTGCAAGAGAATGAGGAAGATAACTTCTCCTGACCATAGTCCCTTGTTTTCTTTGGGGGAAAGGGGGTCTTGGTTGTTGGGTCCAGTGAGGTTGTCGAAGCCAGGACCCCACCTCAAATTCCCTGAAGTAATTGTGAAAAAGCTCATTGTTTTCTTGTCAAGTCGATCTGATGAAAGGCCCAAGCAACCCTTAAGCCTGAATGTTTCAAGTCAACATTTGCATTTCAAAAAAGGAAAAGTGAACCACGCCACTTCTACCCCAACTTTAAAGAGAACGGGGACATAAATTATTTGAAACTGCGATGCTACGTCAAACCAACTAGCAAGTGACTTGCCTGCAGATATGTCGTGGACTGTAGATTCAATAACTAAATTAGGCAGCAGTTTCCACATTTCACTCTGCAAAGAAGAAGAAGAAAAATGTTCCTGGAGATAATCAAATTGAAGATTCAGTTTTGCCATCGGGTTTTTTGTTTTCATTTGTAGAATAATTGAATTGAAGTACATGCAATTGATTAGATGACTTATGCCTATATTGAAACAAACCAAAAAGTAAAATGACATAATTTTTTCCCCCTCTTTTTCGAGTCATCTCCCTTTGTCTTGGGTAGATTCTATCTGAGAAGCCATTATGTAATGAGCTAAACAAAAAAAAAGCCAGATGTGAACGATATAAGGTTCCCGAGGCCCATCCTGGGGAACAGTTCTTCGACTAACGGGGCCCCCCACCCTGGGGAACAGTTCTTCGACAAACGGGGCCCGTTTTTAGCGACATCAACCCAAAACATGTTTTTGCATCGGTCATTGATTGAGTGTTTCACATGTTTGTTTCAACGGCGGAGACGCAGCTGTTATGACCAAACTGTAACCAAGTTTGTTGATGGCTTGGTTAGGCTTGGTTTCAAGATGGCGTAGTCTGAAAAATGACAGAATTTGTGACTGGTTTCTGCTTATTTTCCCTTGCAGTTAAATGTTATTTGCTGATTAGTGCTTAGCTCACTGAAATTGATTTATAAAAAAAAAATCATTTTACCATGAGAGTTCCGATTGAACAGAGTTATCGGACAGAATTGATAGTTCATGGGATTTTATCTATGTGGACTGACCTATTTATAATTGATCATGCTTCAGTGGTTGCAGTGAGGTTTTGGTTTGATTATTGTGTGCATGCACCCTTCATTCATCATTATAGCATGGTGTGTGTGAACAAGACAAATCCTCCTCCCACACCCGCCCACCCCTCCCACACCCCTCCCCTCCCCCCACCAAGTGTGTTCACTGTTCCCCTCACACCATTTACCTGATGGCAAGGCTGGTCAGTGTACATCACATTAAATAGTCCCTTTCAAACAATACTCTGGAATTTCTGTTTATTCGTTTAAAAAAGAGAGTATTTAAAACTTGAAAGTTGAGTCCCTCATTTTATTTGGTTTCTGTCTCTGTATGAAATTGAATTACGGTTGTTTATATATAGGTGTCCTAGTGATTGTGTCACTTTTTAATCGAATATGTTGATGTGGTCTTTTTTAAATATTGTTTCCATCCTTGTTATTGTTTTATCTTTATGTTGTGTTTTCTCCTATTTTCCTTGGTATGTCTTCAAACTTTTTGTCCATTACCGGTATTTCTAACTGGTGTTTGGATACTTCACTAGCTCACTATTTTATAGGCAGATGATTTGAGACAAATGAGTTAATTACTATGGAATGCTAGCATAAAAGGGGTGATGTAATGCAGCTGAATTGCATAGCATGATGCCTGACCTTTACCCTTTGACCCTAAAGGTTCGGGCATGGGCAGTGGTGGAATGAGTGGGATGAACGGGCTCGGCTCTGGGTCCGCTTTCGGAGGTGGCCTTGGAACGGGAAATTCGAGCACGCCTGGACTGGACTTTAATGCTTTGACACAAGCCTACTCAGGAATCCAGCAGTATGCAGGTAAAGGGAGATAATATCACCTGTGCAAAAAAAACACATAGGGAGAAACACTGGACCAAGTATAATACCCTGTAGAACCTCTTAGTGGCAGAAGCGGGATTGCGTTTTTTTTTTTTTTTTTATGTCACTCAAAGAAAAACCTGCAGTATTTAAAGGCTGCTTTGTAAACCTGCCTTGCTGTCAAATGTTTTTGTCCCCCTTCCAGTCAACAGTCTTTTCGTCATCCCTGTGTGTTTTAGACCAAACAAAAAGTGTGCAACTCATCCCCATATTTTCTGTCTCTTATCACATCCACCTTGATTGTCTACTTACCACTACTAAATGCTTTGAGTGTTTGTGTGCAGTACATTGCACCCTTCTATTTTTATTGTGGGGTATTGTGTGAGGTTTTCTTCACCCGTTTTACATTTGTTGGAAACTAAATTTTTGATAAAGCCGCCGTTTTTCTGCATGATGGTTTGCTTGTTGAGACTCGGGTTACGTGCATGAAAAGTAACTCTCCAACTGATTCCTTTTTGTGCAAACATAACACAAACTTGCTAAAAATTTATCTAAATATGAAGTCAAAAACAATTATTTTTGTTTTGCAAAAGATTAAACCCATTTTGAAAGCACTCCTGGTGTTGGGGAAAAGTGTTTGAACATTTAGCCAAAGCTGTCTTTCAGGTGAAAGCAACAAATAATATGCTGCCAAAATTGCAAATGAATAACTTGCCTATATTATATGTACCTTCCTGTAATAAAAGTGATTTTATACAAATAAAAAAAATATAGTTAACACTCATTTATCCAGTTGAATGTTATATTTTAGTTACAAATTGGACAATTTTTTTAGGTTTTCATATTTTGGTAAACATTAGAAATAATCGGTTGTTTTTTTCTAGGGCAGCCATTTTCAAACTAATTTCGGCACTGACCTCTCAAACCAGTGTCAGCGTTAAACACCAGCCATCTTTTATTATTTTGTTTTCATTTCCAATCAACAGCACAATTCTCAAATGGTTTTGGAGCAAATTTCCAGCAGCAGACACTTAATACGAAGCAGAAAGAAGGTAAAATCACAGCCATTTTTCCTCATTATTTTATTGATTCGTTACCCATCATGCCAAATATGACCGACAGTTTTCAGAACGGGGCCTAATTTCATGGCTCTGCTTACCGTAAGTAAAGAATAGACTTTTGCAAACTACAGGTTACGAGGCATTCTTCGCTTACACAGCTAGTGCAGAACTTTCGTGCTTGCCCTGCATAATTTTGGCGGTAAGCAGAGCCTATATATTGTGACCCAGCTCTGGAATATAAACAAAATTTGTTGCCATTTACCACAATGAGTTACAGCCATGAACAAGCTGTACAAATTCACTGTGCAGGGGCAAGTTTGAGATTTCTTTGTCACCATGCAGAATGTTTTTTAGATTTTCACAATAAATACCAACAACTCAAAATTTAAGTTCAGTCAAAGTTTACAGTTATCAAGAGCCAGACACATAACAAACAGTCTCAAGTTTATTTGACTTAATTTGAATAACTTTGATTTGTATTTGATGTGATTTTGCTTTATTTTGATATAGAAAAAAATGCAAACATTTCAAATCGTATTTTCCCTGAAATATTTTGTCTTTCAATGTTGACTTAAATATGTAATATTAAGGAATATTCATATTATTTTTATTATTTATTTTATTGTATTGTCTATAAATTGATTGCCGATTTGGCTACCATTATGTTGATTTGACTCCCTGGATACTTGACATTGCTGAAGCAGCTGTGACGTATCCTCAAACTGCAGGGCCCGATGGCGCCAATCTCTTCATCTACCACCTTCCACAAGAGTTTCAAGACTCTGACTTACTACAGGCCTTCGCCCCCTTTGGTACCGTGGTCAGCGCCAAAGTATTCATCGATAAGAATACAAACCTCAGCAAGTGTTTTGGTAAGAAATGTTTGTCCTCTTTCAAGTTGTATTCTTCTGCTTTTACATTCTGCAAACCTTTGTGCTTTATAAACGTGTCTTCTTCCGTTTTAGTTTCTCCAAACTTTAAAGGCAGTGGACACTATTAGTAATTACTCAAAATAATTATTAGCATAAAAACTTGGTAACGAGTAATGGGGAGAGGTTGATAGTATAAAACATTGTGAGAAACAGCTCCCTCTGAAGTGACGTAGTTTTCGAGAAAGAAGTCATTTTCCACGTATTTGATTTCTAGACCTCAAGTCTCGAAATCAAGCATCAGAAAGCACACAACTTCGTGTGACCAGGGTGTTTTTTCTTTCATTATTATCTCGCAACTTCGATGACCAATTGAGCTCAAATTTTCACAGGTTTTTTATATTTTATGCATATGTTGAGATACACCAAGTGAGAAGACTTGTCTTTGACAATAACCAATAGTGTCCACTGTCTTTATAATGGTCTCCTTCTGTTTTAGGTGCGCCAAACTTTTGTGCTTTATAAACTTGTCTTCTGCTTTAAGTTTCCTTAAACTTTTGTGCTCTCTAAAGGCCCTGTCACACCTTGGCGTTTAAGCCAGCGTATGTTGACGTATGAAAATATTATCTCCAAAACGTTGGCATACGATGAACTACCAATGGATTTTTTCAAATTTTAGCGTATTCAAAACGAGATTGTTCCATAACGAATGCTTATCGTGTTGCAGGCGTTCGCTGGCTTAAACGTCAAGAAGGTGTGACGGGGCCTTTAACTTGTCTTCTTCCTTTTTAGTTTCTCCAAACTTTAAGGACCATTTTCAATTTACACGTAGTATCTTTTCTTATCCTGTTCACTTCTGTTATTTTCTGAGTGTTCATATACAAATAACTTTGAAAAAATAAGCTTTTTTGTCAGAATTAAATTGACATACCTAGTTTTTAATAATAATTGATGTATGCTTCTTTTTAATCGTTTTTTTTTCTACTTTTATTTTTCTGTTCATATTTTGTTGTTTAAATCCTTGCATAACTGTTAAGCTTACTGACACTAATTTCCTTGTGCAATTTTATTGTTTCTAGATTTGTTTCCTTTTGTTATTATGATGTGCTTCCTTCAATTTGTAGATACTTTATTTGTAAATTTACTTGTAATTCGGCTGATGCCACGATCTGTAAAATGTGTTAAATTGATGAATATTTTGTTGTTCTCTTTACTTGCTACAGCATTATTGTTTTACATTTCCAAACCCCAAAATATGTTCCTCAAATTGTTTTGAATCATTTACATGAAATACCAATGCTACTCTCACCTGATAACGATACTGATACCGATTATACTTGAAATGTTGAATCGTTACCCCGTCGGCTTTTTAACAGAACCGCCACGGCTAATAAGAGATTTTTTCATGTACATGGTGCTACTATGTACGCGGTGCTACTGCAAGGCTTACTTGAATGAAATGCCATGTTATACATTTACATTTGGGAGGATGGGGGCTCTCAGTTTTCTTTTAGTTCAGATTTGTAATCTCTATCTTTTGGTGTGGTTGTCTGTTAGGGTGCTCTAATTCCTCCATTTGTCCTTTTGTATTAGGCCTATTGTTTATCTTTTTCCCTTATTACAGGCCTTCCGCCATGTCTTGTTGTATTAGTTTATCTTATGATGTATTTCGTTATAATGTGAGGGCCCCAAATAATCAGTTGTACTGAATGGTGCAACCTCGTTAAATATTGTTTTAAATAGTTTTAAATAAATAAAATAAAGAATTAATTTAAATGTCGTGAGAAATCCATGAAAAGAAAGGCAAGTTTGTAATTTTATGACTGCTTCTTTCCCTCGTGTCCTGACAGGCTTTGTAAGCTACGACAATCCAGTTGCAGCGCAAGCCTCAATCCAAGCTATGAATGGTTTCCAGATCGGAACCAAACGCCTTAAAGTCCAGCTGAAGCGATCCAAGGACAAGCCCTACTAAGTTAAAAGCACACGGCTGCCACACAATTTGCAATATATTAGGTAAGTACCCACCGTATAGCAATCCAGGTAACATGTTTGCAGGAGATAACTGTTGTGGAGTGGACCGATGTTTGCTTAATTGGGTTTCAATCAAATCGAGAATCTCTTGATGACGTCCACAAGGGCAAGAGTTAAAAAACTGATTATCCACTGCCATTAGGATTATTAAACGTAACATCTCCTATGAGATATCCCCTCCTATGTGAAATTACCCTCAATGTGAATGGGGAAAACATCCTATGTGTAACTGACCTCCTATGTGAAATTCCCCTCAATGTGAATGGGAAAAACCTCCCTATGGGAAATTACCCTCAGTGTGAATGAGAAAAACCTCCCTATGTGAAATTCCCCTCAATGTGAATGGGAAAAACCTCCCTATGTGAAATTACCCTCAGTGTGAATGAGGAAAACCTCCTATGTGAAATTACCCTCAGTGTGAATGAGAAAAACCTCCTAGATGTGAAATTACCTTCAATGTGAATGGGAAAAACCTCCCTATGGGAAATTACCCTCAGTGTGAATGAGAAAAACCTCCTAGATGTGAAATTACCTTCAATGTGAATGGGAAAAACCTCCCTATGGGGAATTACCCTCAGTGTGAATGAGGAAAACCTCCTATGTGAAATTCCCCTCAATGTGAATGGGAAAAACCTCCCTATGTGAAATTCCTCTCAATGTGAATGAGAAAAACCTCCTAGATGTGAAATTACCTTCAATGTGAATGGGAAAAACCTCCCTATGTGAAATTCCCCTCAATGTGAATGGGGAAAATATCCTATGTGAAACTGACCTCCTATGTGAAATTCCCCTCATTGTGAACGGGAGAAACCTCAACTCGACATTAAATTTATACAAGATGAAAAATCTAGTCAAGTTTTTCTTTTGCTCTTTAAAGTAGAGAGTGGAGTGCCAAATTACAACAAGCATGTATCCACGTTATGTTTTGCCGAGATGTTGTTACTGTCACATGTCATTTTGATATGTGCATATTTTGATAACAAAAAATACTTTTTATTGAAGTGCCGCATTTGTTACTGTGAGTGCTCTAGAGGAACGTTCAGAATTATTTATGAAACGTCTATTTGGCAAGGCCCAATAAACAGTTTTTTTGCAGTGCAAACATGTTACTTTTATTCTTTATGAAAATATATGAATCACTTGCTTGATCGAATTGCAAGGAAGTTAAATAGTGCGGAATGAGACTTTTGAAGGTAAGTAAGGCCGAGCTAGCTATGTGGAATTTAAGGGGCTTAAGATCGGCTTTTCGCTCTGAATAAGTCATGACCAAAAAAAAACCAAGGCATGCCTCATCTTGAAGTGCAGTACGGCGCTGTACTCGAGAATCATCTGTTTCCATGGGAATCGTCTGAAACCTTATTTAGTCCAGTAGATTGCCACTCTTGACCTTTGCTCAGTTACTTGATGGTTTAATATTTTATCTTTGCCTGGAACGTCTGGAATTGCTTGTGGGAATATTGATGAACAATTTAAATGAATTAACATGATTTAAACGCATGGGGTCTTAATTTCATAGAGCTGCTTAAGCAGAAAATATCGCTTATCAATTGGTCTGCTAAGCATAAATGAGCAGGATACCAGTCACAGATTGTACATGTGGTTGATAGTTTGGCTGGTAACCTTATTCTGGTAAGCATAATTTGTTTGTGCTTAGCTACTTTTCAGGCTTAAGAAGCTGTATGAAATTCAAATTGGGGTGGGGTGGGGTGGGGTGGGGTTTCCCTGCTTTATTAAGCTTTAGTTCAACAGTTTTGAAGAAATGTTTAGCAAGTCATCATTTAACACTTTGAAATAACATACTTTCTGAAACTTGACAACTAGTAACATCTAAAATCATGTTTATATATACATTGACTCATTGTTTACCTGTTTCGTGTTTGCATTGTGTTTATTATTTACATGTTTCCTTTTTCTAAATCCCAACCATCCCACTTCCCGATCCTCTCCCCCTTTCCAACCCCCCTTCTTATGCTCTCCCTGTTCCCCAATCAGATCACTTCTTCTGATTCTGTCCATTGCTGTCACGTTCCAAGTGTGACCGTTGTCTCAAGTCCTGACCGTGTAAAATGCTTGTGTTCTACCCCCGGATAAACCATCTTCTTGTTGTGGCGTCACGTTGTCTCAAATTAATAATTAAAAAAAACGTCCACATTTGCGTCTAAAGTTCTCACCGCTTTTGATGTCCTACTCGTGGTGTTGTTGCGTCATGTCTGCTATCAATGTGTAAACCATCAAGGGTGTTGTTTAATGCAGAATGTGACTACAAATAACCAGGGAATTACCCCCTGAAAATCATAAGTTTTATTCGATGGGTTTAGAAGGAGCCACTGTACTTTGGAAAATTCTGCCCTTCGGTGACGATTAGTGTATTTTGCGGGCTCGATCAGATTTATTCACCAGATCACTGTCTGAATCAAGTTTTTAGGGGTTGATGGCATTATTTTTTGGAATCGTTCATCACAGGGCAGAATCATCTGAATACAATCGGTGAATCTGAGCTGATCGTCTTAAAATAAGAAGAGAGAAACATTTATATGTAGCTAGGTGAACTCTGGGGATCATTTGGGGGTTCGTCATGGAACTCTTCATGTACTGGTTGTGATTCTAGCTTTTTGCAGAAAGTCATGATTGATTATTTATTGTTTGATTTATTTGTTGTGTGCACAGCACAGGACCAAGTGGTTTGTCGGAAACCGGATCAGTTTGTTTAAAAAATCACCAAAGTCTAGTTTCCTATTGTAAAGTTTACTCAGCTCTTTTTACCTGTTGAAGGCGATAAAATTAGGGGGGGGGGGTCAAGAATGGGCGAATGAAGAGATTTGTGAAATAGAACAGAATGAACTAATTTTGTAAGGTTTGATATTTTCACTGAGTGGACATGATTTGGGCCACAACAAGGTTACCCAAATATATGCAATCAATGTTTTGGATTTTTGGGGTCCAGAGTATAAGCAGATTAGTTCAAAATTAAGTCTCATGTTTAATTCAAGTATTCGGACAATACTCTGTAAGTCACATCTTTGTACTGGAAACGTAATCTCTGATTTGAGGCAAAATCCATGATCATTGTTACTTCTGTCCACTTTTGGGGGAAGAAACACCGTCATTTTCACTGTCTTGTCTCAATGTTGTCTTCAGAGAATCTGTATATAAATAAACAGAATATGAAATTGTGTAAAAAATAAAGAATCGGTAGATTTAGGAATTGAAAGCAATGCGTTGCCACGACAACATTGTACATAAAATGTTAACAGACACCGTATCTATGTTGTAATGTTACTGCAGTTTTCAAATGTTTTGTGTGCATTTCAAAAAAATTATAAAGCGTCACTTAAAAACGGATGTCCCGTTTGTGATCATTTCAAAGAAATTTACCCCTTTTTTCAGAGAATTTTTTGAAGAAGTGATCATTTGAATTCTAAGAATGTAGGAATGTTTTGTGTGTCATGTTTGGTTAGAAATATAATTGCTGTGTTTGAAGTGTTCTCATTTCAAGTAGTGCTCAAGACTTATTCCCCAATTGATGATATTTTTTATAAAAGTCCATAAAGAAATTCATTTGAAAGTATAAAACCATATTTTGAAAACCTTGGTTAATAATTTGTCATGCTTCAAAAAGATGAAAGAAATCAATCTAAAATAGACTTTTAAGTGAACTTTTTTATTATTATTAATGTAGCAAGTAGTACATAAATCAAAATCAAAGATTTTTATTTTATTGATTTTTCTTTTTTCAATTTGTCTTAAAGTTTACAATAAAATGTTTTGGAAGTGATTGTTTTTATTTGTTAATTACATTTGTTTGCAGTAATTGATTGTTTTTCCCCTCTCTTTGTGCACATTTGAAACGCTCAAATTTTCTCAAATATTTGAAGAAGAAAAAATATGTTTCAAATGAAACAATTGACATCATACCACTCACCTCTAATATTCTGGAAAGGTGTTTTTATCCCAGTCTGTTTTTCAGGAATTTTATACAATTTTGGTCAAGTTTATTTGTAAATCAGAAAAGAGGGTAAAATTCTCCCTAGGTTCAAACACTATGGCAGCTAAAAAGAACTGTACATACAAGAAATGTATACAAGTATATTATTTCGTTATTTCAAATGTCAAATATTTGACTACTATAAACCAAAAATGTCTTGCAGTTGCAAATTCATTTAAAAAAGACAAGTGTATTACTTCCATCATATTGAGTATCTTTAACTGTGTTTTGAGTCCTTGGTTTTTGCATGTGAGTGAAGAAAAAAAAAGTTTCAGTAGATGGTTGATAACTTTCAACCGACAGCTTTCCTCAATCTTTGCTCGTATGAAGACACATTGTTGTATCAAATCTCAGCAAGATTGTTCACTTGTGAAGATGTTGTAAAATAAGACAGTGTATAACTCAATGTATTCATTGATATGTGTTGATGTTCAATGTTTAAACCTGTTAGTTTTTTTAATCGTTTTATCTACGAGTTACGTAGTTTGATTTTCTGCCTAATCATCCTAATTTTAGTTTTAGGTTTGGTCTTAAACAAAGTGGTCTTGTTCTCTGTAAAATATATGTATCACTCATTATCTAAAACAAGTTTCTGATGTTATGTTTAGTGTTAATTAATGTTATCGTTAGTTTTTCGTAGTTGTTAATTGTTTAGCTCTGTTACTTGTAATTAACTAATTGTTTTCCTGTAGTAATTGTATAATGTTTAATTCAAATCTGCTTAAGTGTAGAGTCACTGTTAAGAGTGTCGCTTGAAGTAATAATTTTGCAACAAATTATGAGATGTGTTGTATCTCGGTAAAAAAAAACTGCCTTGCTTAATTGCAACTGTAGATTCATATGAAAATCAGGAGCATATGAAGTGAATGCAAATGTGTTAATTTTCTTAAATTAAGTTAATTTTATTCTGACGTAGGTGTATTATGTTAAGCGTAGGCAGTGTTATTTCTTCTTTTTCGTTTTCTCTCTCTATTGTTTTTTTTTCTTTTTTTTCTGAAAATTGAACTTAATTTAATTTTTACTGAAATGATTATGTGAAAGTTTTTCGTCATACAGGGTTTTTTATTTTGTGGCAGGGAGTTTGAAGAGAGAAAGTACGTTTCTAAGAAATGCAGTTCTAAAAAAAAAGCTGGGATGAATTTTGCAAGCAACGATAGAATCATAGAGCTTTTTACGTTAAATTATTTCCGTTTTAGGCGTGCACATATATTTTGTGAGGAAGGGAACTCCTGCTGTTTCATGTTCATGAACAGAGGAAATTTAGAAAAGGGGTTTCTCAGATACACATGGAATACACAAGAAACGTTTTTCTGCGTCCGAAAATAGTTTTTGTCACCAAAGTATACAGTAACGTAGTGATATAGTTTGCATTAATGAGAAAATACCTTCTATCGTCAGCATTCATGTACTGGTCATTGTTTGATAATGTTTTTACAACAAACTGTGCAATCTTATGGTGCACTAAAGATGTATATAAACCACCAAAAAAAAGCTGTATTCCTGTGAGTTTCATCAGTAAATGCGTTCATATGCGTGTACCCTGTGCGTTTAATCAATTACACTGTGCATTATGTGTGTACCTCATTTTTTCGTGTGCGTGTACCCATGTCATTCTTCTGTATGCACCCCCGTCTGTTCTTATGTGTGCACCCAGTGCTTATGGTTGCACCCAATGCGTTCATATGTTTAAATTGTACCCAGTGCTTAGATCCCAGTGCTTAAGGGTGCACCCGGTGCGTTCCTGTGTGTACCCAGTGCGTTTTTACGGGTGCAGGTATGCATGTACCCCATGCGTACTTCTGATATACAACCCTGTATTCTCTCGCATGAACCCCCATGCAGAACCAAATGCAGCACCTGCTGTTTTCTTTTATGCCTACACAATACGCATTCTTCGTGCACACTGGCCCCTTCCAATCCTAAAAGATCTCATTTCTTTTTCGCTTTTGCTCTGAGGAATTTTGAGCGAAAGATGCAATTTTTTTTTTTCTTCAAAATTTATGATCATTTATCACATGGTATGGAGTTTAAACCCCAAATAAACCCCCAAATCGTTAAAGCAAAACCAAACCATTTGCACTTGATGCTGCCTCAAATGTGAGTTATCCCAAATTTATCGCACGGCTCACTTTATGCACATTCAAAATGCATTCTCAGATTGTTATTCTAAATGTGTATAGTCTTCATACTTTTGTGTGTTGTCCTAGTACACACTTAGATGTGCATCACCTAGATGTGCTCATAGTTAATTTTCCTAACCTGCTTAAATAATTCATCTATTGCTTATTATTCAAATTACCTGCCTGCTGTGTTGTGCATTGCATTCTGCGAATTTACTTTTCCAATGTGCCCTAATGTGTTCTGTACTGCTTGACGCTCTTCATGTGCTCACCTAATGTGCAGGCGTTGTATTTAAATACATGTACCAATGCTTCTTGGTGTATTTTCTTTATGTGATTGTACAGTCTTTGTCTGCTTAGGGTATTACAGCGAGATGAACCAGCCTAGAAATGTCTCTAAACTCTTGATCAATTTTTAGGGCTGCCAACTCGCACTGATTCTGCCAATTTCATGGGTCTGCTTACCTCCGAATTCTGCGCTTCTGATCACGATTTCTCGCTTCGAGCTCTGAATCTCTGCGCTAGCCTTCTAGGCGTAGCATGCCTAGTTATGTGAAGTACGCCAGCGCAGAAGCCAAAATTCGCTACTAACCGCCGGAATACGCCTGCCGTTAGCACAGAATTCCCTGCTTCCGTAAGCGCCGATTCTGTGCTTACGGTAAGCAGAGGCATGAAATTGGACCAGGTTTGAAAGTCTCCTGATGATGGAATTTTTTCTCCTGTTTGACTATAATTATAAATATCTTCCAGATTGTTGTACAAAATTAAAAATGTTGGCAGCTCTACAATTTTCAATCTTGCTATGCAGAATTTTCTGTAACATTAACTCAAAAATAGCTGGGGGTTTTTCTATTTCAACAGCATTTAGTCAAATATGACAAACTTTATACCGCTTGAGGTAGTCTCTCAGTATAGCTCTATTGTCTATGGTTTATAGCATAATATAACTATGTCTCTCTTTGATAATTTGTCCTAACCTGGTTATCCCCCAATGAAAATGGTATGATCCAATTCTGAGTGAGAAGTTGAATTGTGAGAGTATTCCATTGGTAAAAGAAGGGACTGTTATTCTATGTTTGTTTTTTCAATCATTGTCAATCAGTATGTTTTTGTTGGTTCACATTTAGTTACAATGTAGTAGTTTCATTGTATGTTTACTCTTTATGCGTTGTTGCTATGTCGATGTACTCTGGTAATGTTAATTATGTAGCTGTGTATGTAATAATCTTAACTCGACATGTCTGTGCAAAAATGTGCTTGGTAAATGAAAAAAACAAACTCCCGGATCACAAGTTGTTGAACAAATTTATTGAAAAATGTGACTTCTGAGAAGGTTGCAAGATAATCTCATTATCATGTTGTAGGTGGCAGGCGTGTATGCCTCGTTTTTGGAAGGGCAAGGGCACCAAGGCATTTTCTCCTATGAGGAAATTAAAAATTTCTACTGGAGCATTTCAAGGGCACCAAGGCAATGAAAAGGGGGCATGGAGGCAATCGCCTTTGTTGCCTCTATCAGGCCTGTAGGTTGGATCCTAGTATTGGAAGGAATGATGTAGTTAATAATCCAAATATTGACCCAATTCACCTGACTTAATTATCAGAAAATCTTAAACCCGTCATACTGTGCATTTTAGGCAATGCAGAGTTTACACATACACCTATTGACCACCAAAATGGTGAGCGTGGCACATTCACCGCGCGGGATGTGCGTGCAAGGGGTCAATACTCCGAGTGAAAGGGGTACATCAATGGATTATCACCGGGATTAAAGAAATTGTTCCTCAAATCCAGTCCAAACCTCTGCTCCTGCAAGCATTCACAAAAAAAGTTGTGTCAGTAAAAGAATGCATGTGATTTTAGTTACCACCGTTTGATAGGTAACAATTACACTGGTAGCAACAAAAATGCCACCACAAGTCTATTTCACTTTAGTTTTAATATTTTGAATTGATAAATTTTCAGTAACCCCGACTGCACCTTAAAAAAAAGGGAACTTGTGCGATGTTTAATTTTCCAGAATGGAATAGTGTTTTTGCACAGTACACAGTGATGTCATTGTTCTTTATTGTTTGTTGCACATTAGCATTGTTACGTATCTGTATTGTCAGTTGAAAAACTCATTAAACTTTTGCTCCTATCTTAGTCTACAGTTCATTTTGTTTCCTCTTCATCATTGTCTAGCGTTATCATTGTCTGTCTTGGTTTTTGTTGTTGTCTATTTAACATGACTTTTCATGTACATATTTACACTTTAAAGTAGGATTTGAAACGTTGCATGATGGAAGTAAGATAAGGTAAGGTTTGCAGTAGCACCATGTGTACAGCTCTTTTGAGTAGTATGCTGGTTCTAAAAAAAAAAACGATGGTTGACGACTCCATCGGTTCTTTTCAGAACCAACAGTTGAACACTACTTATGGCCTGAGAGGCCGATTTCACAAAGCAATAAAATTCATCGCAAGACAAATTTTCAGTATCACCATAGAGATTTGTATTGTGACATCACACTTTACTTAGCAACTACGATTGATTTGAAGTTACGATCAATTTGAGACCTTTGTGAAATCGGCCCCCTGGTCACACAAGCATCGATAACGAAAACGAGAACGTTAAAAATGCACGCCCTCGATTGGTCGAGTAAGCGGGGGCGTATTCTGCGTGGAGCAATTCAACCAATGGACCCGTCCCATGAAATATGCTAATTACATTAACGCATGCGTACAGACCCTGTTGGTTGGCAAACGCCATAGAGTTGTGCACTAAGCAGACTCGACTCGCAATCGCGTCTGCGTCACGCACCCATTAGCCGTGTACAAAACAGCGCGATGTTCCCTCATTTTGTCAACCAAAACCTTAGTGCGCAAGCGCTATGTGCAATTTACATATTATTTCATGGTAAGGGTCTATAGAATGCGTTTTCTTTGCACCGTTATCGCTGTTTCGTCTTTATCGTTGTTTCCTCTTTTTGGTTATCGCTGCAGTGTGACTGGGCCTTAACAATAGTGCTACCACAAACCTCGCGTAATCTTTTTTTGCAATGTAACTTTGGCTTAATGCTGAGTTGGAGTATCGGATTGTCTGGGTCTGGGTTAGGTTTTTGTTGGGGGAGGGGGTCTTTATTTTGGGATGCACCTTGTGATTAATGTTTTCATGAAATTATTCATAGCTTGGAGAGGAGTTGTTATTGAGGTAAAATAATACAGCTGCTGTAAAAGTTAAAATGCTAAATAGATTATTTATAATCTATTTAACATATATATATGTTTTACGAGCTGAACTTAAAGAAATCCTACAAAATCCATCACCTCAATTTACATGATTTTCAATTTAGTTTACACATAGCCAATCAAACAATATGGAATGATAGAAAGTAACCATAAATGGTGAATCTAGATAAATGTATTGGGTTTTGGGTTTATATGGGGGTTTTGTTTGTAGTCTGGGTTGATTTTAGTCTTTTTGTTCAAGGGACACCAAGAGGCATTGCATGTCCAAAGGTAATTAGGGTTTGGTGGTTATGAGCTTGGTAAGTGAATAATTGATGTTAATTTTACCATCTTCCCGAGTAGTGGGTTACCAGGGCAACCGTAGACCGAAGAATTTTGTGATTAGTGCTGTATTCAGTATGTCAACATGAGTGGGGATGGGGGGGGGGTCTAGACTGTACAATGTTGCAATTTCACTGATGAAAAAAAAATCCTTCATCAAACTGGTCGAATTTGATGTGATACTGTGTAGAGGGCGGACAGATACACAGTATATATTTGCAAATGCACATGTGAGAAAGTTGCATTGGTTTACCTGAACCGTATCACACATAGATTTTTAGCGGATTTTCAAAGCAAAAGTTTTCATAAACCTGTCAAATAGCACACAGACCACAAAGGAAACTTATCCTTTCTTTTTTAAGAAGTTATAATTAGCTGTCTGCCAACCAAAATCACATGTGGTATAAATACAAAACAAAATTGTCAAAACAGTTTGATCATTGCCTCCTGTTTCGACATAAGCAGAGTCTTTCTCAGAGGCTACATGACAACATAACGCACAACTTTGCGCACAACTTTGCACACGGAGTTGTGGGGACTTGCTAGTGTTGTTCTATGATTCCCTTTTCTAAAGAATCCTTGAGGAAAACTTGAGGCCTTGAACCACTTCCTTTGCATCTATTCTTTTCTTTTTATTCAATATGACAATACTAATCGTGTTCATTTGCAACTTTTCCAAAAGGGATTTTCACTTGACCCCGTTGTTCTTGACATGAATCCAACACCTACCCAAGGGCTGTGTGGAATAAGAAATATGATTGACTGGAACAACAACAAAGTGAAGATAACACAACAATCAATTTTGTTTTAATGGTTTTCTTTCTTTCTCTCTCTTTCCTCTGAATTTAGACTTCTACTATGCAACAATGGTGTTCATTGTTTTAGTGATGACAACACAATGCAGCTGCAGACAGAATATCCACGGGTTTCACGAGCTTCATCCCCCTCCCCAGGCCCCTTTCACCCTCTCCCCTTCCCCTCTCCCCATGCCCCTCCCCCTCCCCCCAAAAGAACCAGACAGAATAGCATCGAGTTCTTTTCATCATTAGAGTGTGTGATAAGGAAAGATGAGTCCCTAAATCAACACAACCCTGGGTAGAAATCAGCCAAGAAACCTCCATCCGCCATCAGGAAAGAAGATAATAAGTGTATCTTGGTCACTCGGGCGAAAAAATTGCGCTTGACAAAACGGCGGGAAATATTCAGAACGGGATTCTGAATATTTGACAAGTATGCCTGATGGACTACTGACGGTAACCAAGTGGAAAATAGTATGGTGGCTGGGTGCAACCACGCATTAACAAATTATGTTGCCAAAGTAATTGGACATTAAGCCTATGGAGATGCGTTACCATGGATATGAGGATGGGAAACCGTTGTCCGTGCTGTGTCCGGGCAGATGTCTCTTTCTGCGACAGTATCCCGTTACTGCTCGGGTTATTTCAGGGGTTTGTTTTTACAAAAGTTGTTGCCTCGACCAGTAACTACCTGGATGGATCATTAGATTGTTCCTTGAAGGCACCGTATTATGTGACCCCTCTTTTCCGCATCAATTTGGCAGGAATTTCCGTTAAGCTTTTAACATCTACAATCGAAGTGAAAGATTAGCAAAATGAGCTTTGCGGAGGTTCTGGCACTCCAGTTTCATTAGGTATTAGTGACAAGTGCTGCAGGTCCCAATTTCACCGACTGCTTTAACAGGAAATATTGCTTCTGAGCAAAAAATGAGCAGGATACCAGTCATAATTGGCACATGTGACATGGTATTTTGGCGGGTAACTTTATTCTAGTTAGCATAATTTTGTTCTGCTTAGCTGGTCAGGCTATTATTCCAATTGACAGGGTTGTACATACAGAGTATTTATGCGGTATTACATTCTTAATACAGTGCAATATTCAAAGGCAGATTTCATCGCAAGAAAACAAAATGATGCAATGACAAATGAAACAAATTTAAACCTCATCCCACCATTTTGATTACTTATCAGTTTTTATCAATGCACTGTCGGTTCTGAGTATTTATCAGTATACCAGGAATAGTGTTTTAATCTAAGTATAAATGACTTCATCATCATTTCACCAAAGGTTTTCCTGCAGGCGTTGACCTTCGTTGTTGAAGGGCCAGTCATGGTGTTTTTTGTTTTGTTTTTATTCATAAAAGAACCTTTGTGAGATTTTTAAACCAAGAGACTTCAAAGATGATGGGTAGCAGTAAGATGAAGTTCTGACAGTTGTCACATAACAAACTGTGTGGGTTAACCCATTCAGTCTGCTGCCACCTGGAGTTGGCAAAAGTCAGTGGCGTAACCAGAGGGGAGGGGGGGGGGCTTGAATTGAAAATATGCAACCAAGAATCTTGAATACATGAAATAGCACCCCAAACAAACTTCTTTTTGAACTTATTTCGTCTTTTTAGTTTCCCTCATCCCATTTTTAAAATGTCTGGTTACGCCACTGTCGAAAATCTCCCATCGTCTTTGAAGTCATTCAAGAGGCACTCGGGCGTTAACCACTGGCAATAGGTTAATGCTGGATGCCTCTGTCAAGTTTGGAGGCCTTCTAATCTCCTCAATATAAAACCCTTTTCAAAAATTCAGTCTCCTTTTCCCGTTGTTGATCCATTGTCATCGTCTAGTAACCAATGTTCCTTAGTTGACCTACTTGGGGAAGAGATACATTCTTAGAGGAACCTACAACTGTGTATTTCATCTGAGGCCGGATCAGAATTGGCCTCTTCGGCTATGGCTATGACTGTTGTTGAGGGGGTTCCTAAGGACATCCTATACTTTAATGCATGATCATGCTGAAATCTAGTCATAGCCATAGCTTTAGCCACCGATTCAGACACACCCTCACCATACCAAAGAGATAGAACCCAGAGAATGCCGAGTGTGTTATCAGTTAGTGTTTTCTCGAGTCAATAAACATCCATTCATATAGCTGTTAAGCAGAAAATACTGATTGACAAATTTCTTTGCTGAGCAAAAAATAGAGTCGGGCACCAGTCACAAAAATGCAAACTTAAAGTAATTTAGGCTGGTAACCTGATTCTGAATACTATTCTGTGTTTAGCAAGTTTTTGTCCATTACTATTTCAGTGACTAGTAACCAGGACCTGTTATAGCTTCTTATTTCACTTGTCATCAAGCATTTCCACAAGTCCATGCTAAAATTGAGAGATTTTTCAACTCTATACTAAAGCCAATCGGACCACTTGAAGATAAGTTTAACTGGCTCTTTAGTTATATTAACTAGCAATTGGCAAGCGGACCACTGTTCAGGGAGATCGCTGATGACTCTTTTGTATAACCATCGACCACATTGGTTGATCAATATAAATTAACCAGCATAACAGGTACCTACCACAGCCGATCACCATTTGGGAGATGATGGTATTCGTAGCACTGTGGGCCCATTTCGAAAAAGCTGTTTAGCAGAAAATACTGCTTAATTGCTAAGTAAACAATGAGTGGGGCACCAGTTGCAGCAATGTAAACAGTTGTTTTATGTAATTGGGCTGGTAACCAGCTTCTGTTAAGCAAGATTTGTCTGTGCTTGGCCTGTTTGTATGCTTACAGGCTTTATGAAATTGTGCCCGGGTCTCAACATGCACACTTCACTGCAAATGTCAATAACACAGGAGTACTTTGGGTTCTATTTATATCCTTAACACCAATGTAATATATGTCTTTTGATAACTCAAAAGACTTCTGTTGTGCTTTGTGATATACTTGAAACAAACGTTAATTAATAACAATGTGTATATTATGTGTATTTGTCTTATTTGACAGTGTATAAAAAAGTGTACAGTACATGTATTGTTAACAGCAGTGTAAATTCAGTGACTTTTTGGAATGGCAGCTGCATGCTCATTTCTCTTTTAAAAAAAAAACACATTTCCTCTGATAATTGTGACATTATTTGTATTGTTTCAATGAAATTCTAAGTAGGATTTGAAACTTTGCATGGTGGAAATACGATATAGAAAGGTTTGCGGTAACACCATGTAATGACTATCTCTAATGAGTTGGGTTGGTTCTGAAAAGAACCGTTGGTTTCAAACGTCGAGTTGAAAACCATTGGTTTTTTTCAGAACCACCCCAATTCATTAGAGATAGTCATTACATGGTGTTACCGCAAACCTTTCTATAATGAAATTTTACTTCCGGGTCACTCTTGGATTGTATTTTGTCATTTCTCACAAACTGATTCCATTGCCGTATTTTTAGACACGCTATTTTAATTGGCTCCGCTCAACTTTGAAGATAAAAGGGGAGGGGGTATACAAATACTGATGTTTTGTAAATAGTCAAACTGCATTCCAGATTTTGGATAGGAAAGGACCGAAATAGTTTCCCCTCTTTTCTATCATGTGTTTTTACCCAAAAAATGAATTGTATCTAAATTCTCTTGATTCGTACATCTTGTCATTTGCTGCCAGAGTTTGTCTATGTTCCTCTTCACCCCCCCCCCCTGACACTAATCCTGGACAAGTAGTTATACCCCCAAACAATGAAATTAAAAGTGTTTTTTTTCTGATAATGATGGGTTAAATAAACACATTTTTTAAAGCATGATTACTTAATAAGGGATGTTTTATACAGGATAGTAGTATGTAATTTTATTTGTTTATTTTATTTAATCCCAGAAAAGTACATGTGCTGTTTGCTTGAAGTTCATTTTTCTGTACAATAGGTGATTGTTATTTTTTGGAGTGGTTGTGAACTTTTAAAAATTACTGTTAACTGTTTTTAATTCTTGATACGTTTTCAGTAGTTTCAAACAATGGAATACACTTTGGTAGAATAATTGGAGAAATTTCAGTGTCTCTACAACAAGATTATCGACTTAATTTCTTGGCCATTGTAAAATGAGTGGAATTCATGAGGCGAGCTTTTGGCTCCCAAGAAGTCATGTATATTTTATGCATCATTGAGCTCGGCAGCAGGTTTTTACTTAAAAATAATATATTAACTTTTTCTTGAAGAGTTTCTCTTTGAGCATCCAATGATCAGTCCTATCATACATCTTGCTGTAGTGACCTCCTTAAGTCCTTTTCAAAGACAGTAAATTAGCAGGGGTCCCTTGCTTTATTTAAGCATGGCTGTGAAATTGTATCAATTGCATGCACTTTGTGTGATGAAGAACCACCTTTCTTGGGGGGGGGGGGTCCGCAATCTGAGCTAGAAATCTTGGTTTTCAACCTCCCTCCCACGAGCATTTCGAACCACTTTGCATTCACCACCATGCTTATATTGTGCAATTTGACCGCACAAAATGGCAGCAGCATGAGCTGTGACATGGCATGTGTGCAGTATATAAACAGTTTGGGACCATTGATGTTTCCTTGCACTGCATTGATAACTTGGGTTTCTGAATGCAGACATGACAAGAATAATAACTTTTTCAATCGAGTCTTGTTCGGACAAACTTTGTATGTGTTGCACAGTTAGTTTGGAGTAGGGCCTATTGGTGGCCCAAGCCCATTTGCAGAATATGTCACTCATTTGATACCTATTACTTGATAGGAAAGCACTGTATGTCTCAATTAGGATCACTCTATGTCCCAATCCAGGCATAATTGCCCCCAGTGGGGACAATTTAGTTAAGAAGTAGGGCACTGCATATAATATAAATTAAGAATGTGTGACCATTTCTCTTTCATGTCAGGATATTTGACTGAAATCATAAATGAATGATTTTTTAATCTGAAATCATACTTCTTATAAACTTGAATCCACAACCATATTTTTGTGAAAAAAAACATGAATCCACAACCATATTTTTGTGAAAAATATATCCATCTGAAATACTTCATGTAAGATAAAAACTTGTCCACATCAAAATTGTGCCCTTGAGTGATGAAATGTTCATGGGTTGGTAATGGAGGATGGAAATGAATGTATGCTTTATAAAACCAATAATTTACTCTGCTTTAACCCTTAAATTGTCTCTGCATAGACCAAAAACATTTGGCTTGGAATGGTTATAAGAAGTTGGACCAAATCGCTTGTTGATCTCTTACCCATTCAGTCTAGCTTGTAGTCAATGGTCAGTCTTGGTTGCTTGGATGTATGTGGCCAATTGCAGGGACCCCTAAATTATTACCTATACTGCTCTGTGTTTCAACACCCCTATGTACCGATAACCCATCCTGGGCGCAATATCATACAGCTGCTTAAACAGCAAAATTGCTTTACAAATTCTTTTACTGATCAAAAATTAACAAGATACCAGTCACAACTTGTGGAATTGTGTTTTTGGCTGGTTGGCTGATTTTTTTAAGCATACTTTTTGTTTGCTAAGCTACGTTGTGCTCCTAAAGCAGTTCCTTAAAATTGGACCATGATCTACATGGTTGGTTTACTGTGAGGGTTATAGGGTTAGGGTGTAGGGGTGTCACAACATATTGGGGGTGGAACATAGGGTGTTGTCATATAGGGATGTCAGAAAATAGGGATGTCAAAACAAAGGGGTGTCCGAGCATGTCGGCGTCAGAACCTCAAAATCGGACAAGGCATGAAACATGAGTTGTGCAGTAGAGAGTTCAAATATGCTCTTCATGGTACGGTGACCAGAGCAATTACTGGGTATTCCGCAATAGACCCTTAACGTAGACCTTTTCGCAAATACGGGGGCGCGCGCGTTAAGCTTGGAATTAGATGCATTGTGGTCTAGCTGGTGATCAATTTTGATCCATATCTATCCCACAATGCACCTCATTCAACGGTGTGCACTTGTGCAATGGTATTTGCGAAAAGGTCTATAATGACGTCACACTTGCTAACAGCGCCCTCACTGAGGCAAAAGGAGGCATACCGTTTATAATGACAGCTGCTAGTTGCTCTTGGTGTGTAAAAAAAACACACGCGTTAACTTAGTGTGCCAGCAGTGTTGAGCATTATGCCAGGGGTCTAATGAAGTGATGTGCTTGCTGATCATGTCCTTAACAAAAACATTCAAAAGACCTGGAAGAACTTATCTTGCCATTCAGTTTTCCAATGTAGATTAATCATGTTCAATTCAGATACTAAATTCACCATTAGTGTATACCTTAAGATTGTTTTTGTATTAGTCAGAAACTTTGCTGAGAGGCAAAAACAAAAACTTAATTGTTTGTATTGTAGTATTTGGGTTTGTTGTACTAGTTTTTAATTGAACTTTTAAAAAATTACCGCCAAAACATATGAGTGTTTCTGATGCAGATGCCATTGGAATTTTTGAAGTGTGTTTAAATTGTTTGGTTTTGAAAACTACTGTTTCACTTTGACTGTTTTCAAGTAGTGTATTATACTTCTATTCTGCCGTGTTTACCTACATTATTACAACAGTCTATTACGCGTGTAGTGTGTTTATAAGTGTGTTAATAATGTTGACTTGCTTGGTGTGTCTCTGTAGTTGTTTACACACACACTGTGCTTGTGTTTTACTCTTACGAAGCATGTTTAATTACTTGGGGTGTGTATTGTATGTTTTTTGCCAACGATGTGCATAAAGATTTCATCAAATGAAATAATTAATTTGTACGTTTTGTGAATTGATCAGTACAAAATTTATATTAAAAAACAAAAATATGATATCTGACAATCATTGACATTCTGTCTGAGGGGAACAAATCCAACGCTCAAATCTGAGCAGATTGCATTTTACCCTGTCACATAAATATTGTAACATCTATTTATTGTAAATTAATTTAATATAATTCATGCAAATTTGAAGAATCTTCAAAAGTGTAAAGTTGGGAAATGACAGGAATAAATGATGAGTAAGCAATACATTATCCCGATAAAAGAATCTCTTTGGTTTTTTTACTTTCGTCTCTCTTTTAGAATGGCCGCCTAATGGAAACTTGTGTGATCTATAAAATTGTCTAACTTAAAAAAAAACTGAACAATAATCGGTGATAATTTTTTAACATAATATCATTAATATCGAAAACAAATCGAAGGCTTTTCAACAAAGTAATTTTAACATTTTGTTTACAGTTATAGTGTTCATACACAGGAAATGTCATCAAAATATATTTTTTTTTACAGATATTATTTGTAGACCTTTATCACTTTCCATCATCCTTAGGGGTGGGGGTCCAAACAATTTTTCATCGTGACTTATTAGTTAACAAACATGATTGTTTAAAAAATTAGTGGGGGGCCGAGACAGAATTAACATTGGAATGTTCAAAACAACAAATGTCTGGTCTTTGAAGGCAAACACACATTCCAGCGTTGGTCAAATGAGTAAAACAATGTCATGAAAATAATTTTCGTCTCATGAAAAAAAAAATTAGCATATAAAAACGTATTTTCATGACTCTGTTTTACTCATTTCTCACAAATTACAGCACCTCAGCAAGTAATATTTTCAGGGAAGCTTTCTACTATCATTATCTTCAAACGGTGTAAGTTTAATGTAAATCTGTGGACAATGTGTTTTGTATTACAAAAAGTACCAAAATCCTTTAAGTTGGGCACTTGACTATACCTTTCACCAAATAAAGTACAGTACCCAGTTATATAATAGCACATCACACGTATATTGATCACACTTGTGTACATGCCCACAACAATATAAACGATTGTGATTGTACCAAATTAATCAACCAATCAATTTTTCAATAATCGGTAGTTTATCCCTTTCAAATTTTTAAAACAAAAGCGCTCGCGTTTCACAAAAAAAATGTGATGCTGTCTATAAACCCACCCATTCAACGCACCGATCCCCCTCAAATGTTAAGTGAGCGCGCACGTTTATTGAGACCTTGCCTGATTTATAACTCGAGGTGCATGGCATGTATTTTGTATCATCAACAACAAATGGCGACTTTTTGAGAGGTATGAGAGAAGCCGGTATGTATATAAAATCTTCAGGGAGGGCGAGGTTACTCCCTCTTGTTGAGCGGGAAATTGTCCTGAACGTTAACTTCAAACGTGAGGGCTAAAAGCATGGCATCAAATGCACAAAACTGCGGCTCCATGTGCGGAGTTTTCAGCAGAGAAGGCTGACACGATTTCACATAGCAGTAGCACCGCTCCGTTCTTCCAGTGAGTCGATTTTGTTTCTATAAACCACAATTAACTTCTATCAAATCTATAACCAATACCGTGTATGAATGAATTTCTCTTTACAAATTTTGCAAGAAGGTTGAACTTTTTACGACATACTGTCGTTAGTTTCCCTTTCGTGCCTGGGTGCAGAAGAGAACAAATAATCCGCCATGACACCCTACAGTGGCCATGTGGCATAAGTCAAGTCTGACAACCATATTAACATGGGATGGTAGGCGGGGCCCTGTATATAACTTCAACACAATTTCACTGTGAGAACAGAGCAAGGACCAATGATGTGAGTGACTTCGTATTAGTTTGGTGGTAAGGGGTTAATTGATAAAAGTCATCCTATGTTGACATTATTATGCAGGTCCTGAACATGAGAAAGAACAAAAATAGGTAGAATCGTCACATTTTCTGACTCTTTTTATATGAAACACCCTTTTAATCTTTCACTGAAACAAGTATAGTTCAAATATCTTCAAATATAGAAAATTATTTAATTACCACATACATTTAAGATAAAGTACACACTTCTTTAAAAAAAAAATAGCTTATGGAAAAATGGGATTGGCTTTTTTTAATAATAAATAGCATGCTACTGCAGAGCGGTGCCTACAAAGTTGATTGAAAATCATTACACTTGACAAACGTGATGGTAAGTGCTATCATATTGATTTGATGCTGGAACTTTCCCCACCAAATCACATTCTCAACATCAACTCACTCCAGACTTTCAAGTCGTAATAAAAAAAAACATCTTGTCTCTTCTCACCCATAAACTGTCCATTGTGTAGCATTCTTTAGCAAGTCTTACTGATTACTAATTATTTATACAAAATAAATTAGCTTTATGAAATTTAGGGCTAAGCTTAACCTTGTGTACTTTTGGCAATTACTCCACAACTTCTGACAAACTTTATTGGTAGACAGCACTAGAGAGCTATTGTTGATGTTTGAGAGGAACAGGTCAACTTCAATGCCATTTTGATTGAATATCATCATCACCAACAATTCAGGAATTAAAAATGATTCTCTGTACAAAAATGTGCAGAAGATTCCAATAGATGTATTGAATGTTTTGGTGGATTTTGACAAAAAATGTTACTTTTTCAAAGGGCATGAAACAAAGTGATTTCAAACTCGCGATTTCTTCCATTTTCATAATAAAGGACTCTATCTGATGGAAAATGAGTGAATCTTGAAATGGAATTTGACCATAGAGTTCCTCTATTTAAATTTTCAGGCGGCTGTCTTTGATTTCTTAAAGCCCACAGTGAACAATTTTACATAGAGTGTTTGAGTAACATTGAGTCCTTGCCAAGTCCTATGTGAGATCATTGTACAGCGATTTGACACTAAGTATGAATTTTAAATTAAAAAAAATACGGTTGTACAATCAAATTTTAAGGACTTGTGCTTTTCTTGGCCCTCAGATAGAAATAATCTGTCCAATATTATTATTAAAAACTCTCAGGTTTTGAGTTTTAAGTCAATGTAGATTCATGTCAAATTTATGTTTTGTGGATAACTAATCCATTATTAGGTTTTTATATTTGTTTATCAGGTATGTCCTTACTCCTGTATTTATTTCTTAGTGTTTAACAATTGTACTACTTGTCCTGGAGCTTAAATCATTTTTAAAATGTAATTTTCCCTTTTTTTAAATTTTTATTAATGAACAATAAATTTATGAAAAACAAATGTATTTAACTATCAACATTTCATGAAGTTTATTATTTGTTGAAGCAGATCGCAAATGAAAAGTTAAAAAATTGCTCAAAGCAAAATTAGAACCAGTGCGTGGGAAAACCTTTAACACAGGGCAATACCCAATACCAAATTAAACGATATCATTTTGTGTATCCAGTAATTAGAATTTAATTTCATAGAGCTGCTCAAGCACACAAATATTGCTTTAAAAGTAGTTGCTTGGCAAATAAAAGCAAGATACCGGTCACAGATTGTATATGAGAAAAAAACATATTTTGGTAAGCATAATTTTGTTGTGCTTAGCTACTTTGTGCTCAAGCAGTGACACTTGTGTCCTTAAAGGGAAGGTACACTATTGGTAATTGTCAAAGACCAGTGTTCTCACTTGGTGTATCTCAACATATGCATAAAATAACAAACCTGTGAAAATTTGAGCTCTATTGGTCATCGGAGTTGGGAGAAAATGATGAAAGAACAAACACCCTTGTTGGATGAGTTTGTGTGCTTTCAGATAGGAATAAAAGACTTCTAGCTAGAAGTCTTTTATTATTTTAGTGAGAAATTACCTCTATTTCAAAATAAAATCTATGCTACTTTAGAGGGAGCCATTTCTCACAATGTTTTATACTATCAACAGCTCTCCAATGCTCATTACCAAGTCAGTTTTTACGTTAATACTTGTTTTGAGTAATTACCAACAAGTACCTTCCCTTTAAGCAAGACACTTAACCATTGCTCCGTCCTTCGGATGGGACGTAAAGCCGTTGGTCCCATGTGTTGTGTAACGCATGTAAAAGAACCCAAGTGCACTTATCGAAAAGAGAAGGCGTTCGCCTCAGTGTTCCTGGCTGTGGCTGCTGTATGGGCCGTAGCACCTTGTAAACCCTAGTAAGGTGCTAACCAATTGGTTCTCAAAATTCATCATTGCAGTAACCAATCTTTCTGAAAGTTTGTATATACTCAGCGCCTTGAGTACCTTGTTTGGTAGATACGTGCACTATATAAGACTTCGATGTTATTGATATTATTATATATAGATACTTAAATTTGTTAACTGGGCCAGATTTCATAAAGGCTGTATGTACAAACCACTGAAAAATATCTTGCTTAGCAGAAAGAAAACCAGCTCCAAATCCCATGAAATTTACCTGGTTACGACTGGTGCCCCACTTATTTTTTGCATAGAAGGATTTTGACCACTTTAGAAAATTTGACCAAGTTTCCTTTAACAGTTCAAAATACTTAATTTTCATCCATGGCCTAGAAATGCCTGCAGTGAGCCTGTGAAAGGTCACATGATCAATATAGGCAAATTTCAGAGACACTAATTGAGAGAGGACCTGTAACCAGGTCCCAATTTCATGGCACTGCCCACTGCTGAAATCTGCCCTTGCGGCCAGAAGTCATGCACTTTACATGGCCAGACATGATATTTTGCCTAGTATGACTTCTGACGTTTTTTGTCTTTTTCCCTTAAAAAGATCAGGAGCAAAACGTGAAATAGCCTGAAAAGTTGATTAAAGCCTACCCCATGTCCAGATGTAGGTCAGTCCTTGAACTTGATACAAATTTTCCAACTTTTTTTCCCAAGGACCAATTATCTTGACTGCTATTGTGCCAGAAGCCCAGAATTCTGTGGTCAGCAGTGCTGTGAAATTCAGCCCCAATGAATTCCTTGTTTTTATGTAGAAAGTGGATAATAATTTGCCCATTCTATCTGTGGCCACTTAGCGTCTTAATATCTCTTACTATGGGGGTAACACTTACCCTTATACTGAAGGGCATGGCCTGGTCAAGTATTGTACGGAGTTGAACATTGGGTCTTGTGATTTCCTTTCCTTTACACACATTAAAGACCAGTTGCAGGCAGATACGTGATACACTCAATCTCACAAAGCAGTAATGAATTACCACGCCCTCGGTTATTCAAGTATTTGCGAACAGTTTCATTTTGATTTACGAGTAATCTTGTAAGGTTTGTAACGGTGTAAGGTACAACGTGAAATCCTACCGGAAGTGTAATTTGGGAACATCACTGCACAGAAATTGTGCCACTTCTTGTGGAATGTGTTTAAAGCCATTGGACCCTTTCGGTTCAGAAAAAAAAGAAAAAGTTCACAGATTTACAAATAACTTACAGGGTTTACAGAAGGCAATGGTGAAAGACTTCTCTTGAAATATTATTCCATGAAATGCTTTACTTTTTGAGAAAACAGCAAAACAATATAAATTCTTGTTAACGAGAATTACGGATTTATTTGAAACACATGTCATGACACGGCCAAACGCACGGAAACAAGGGTGGGTTTTTCCGTTGTTTTCTCCCGACTCCGATGACCGATTGAGCCTAAATTTTCACAGGTTTGTTATTTGATATAGAAGTTGTGGTACACAAAGTGTGGGCCTTGGACAACACTGTTTACCGAAAGGGTCCAATGGCTTTAAATCTAATTACATTAATAAGGGCCACCCAATTTCAAATGGAGATGTTTTAGACCTGTTTTAAAATCATGAAATGTTGGAATCCAAAGGCTATTTTTGGTTATTCCTTTGAGCTCTTTGTGTGATGAGTCAAATCAGTGATTGATTTGTGGTTTTGCAAAGTAGTGGATGTGACAACTCATGCCAAAATCATGCATTTTTGGAAAATAACTCAAACATCAGCCTTATGATGTGAAGTTTTCAATATTCTGTTTGTTTCTACTATAGGCAGGGCTTGAATTTAACACTGGAACACAAGACCAGTGGTTTCAGTGTCGGGCCAGTGGACTGGGCCAGTGGACTGGGCCAGTGGACTGGGCCAGTGGACTTATGATCGGACAAGTCAGGTGGACTTGTAGTTTTTCAATTGATTAACGATATGTACCTCATTGTAATATCTTGATTCTTGAACAGAAACACAATGCTCAAGTGTTGGCTTTTTGTCTTAAAAATACAATTTCAATCTTCTGAGTAATACTAATTACCTCAAATCACAGATGTCTTTGTGCGTTCACATACATGTTGTTGGGGCTCAGTAAATTTACTTTCATTATGATTCTGGTCTTGTATAAACGATTCTAGTCCTCCTTTTTTATACAGGATTCGGGAAAGTACTGAGTATACAGTGCTACACACATCGGTGTATATGGGTTTAAAAAAAAAAAAAAATTAATATTCTTTATCCCCGGTGCAAATTTAACATCTATTAAATCGTTTGCAGTACCCGCTGCTAAAACATAGGATTCGAACTGCCTCTAGCTACCGGGCAATCTCGGTGGTCTAGTTGGTATGACACTGCTCTAGAATTGCAAAGGTCGTGGGTTCGAATCCCACCCGAGTAAAATGCCTGTGATTTTTTTTCACAGGACTCGGGAAAGTACTGAGTATACAGTGCTACACACATCGGTGTATATGGGTTAAAAAAAAAATAAAAAAAATTAATATTCTCTATCCCCGATGCAAATTTAACATCTATTAAATCGTTTGCAGTACCCGCTGCTAAAACATAGGATTCGAACTGCCTCTAGCTACCGGGCAATCTCGGTGGTCTAGTTGGTATGACACTGCTCTAGAATTGCAAAGGTCGTGGGTTCGAATCCCACCCGAGTAAAATGCCTGTGATTTTTTTTCACAGGACTCGGGAAAGTACCGAGTATACAGTGCTACACACATCGGTGTATATGGGTAAAAAAAATAAAAAATTCTAGTCCAGTAAACATCTTGAGCTACAAGCCCTACGAACTAAGACTTGTGGATTTTTCTCCCAATATAAAGGCCTGTAAGGCCCTGTTTATGTGTTGTTTGAAATATCTTCTTCTCATATATTTGATGAGCAAATAAAACCAGTTTTGGCAGGAACTGCCTAGTTTTGACATATTGTTTGCGTGTCACCGCCTAGCGGTTAAGAGCACCGGATTCAAGCTCTAAACCCAATTTCATAGTGCTGCTTAGCGGCCGATTTTGTGCTTACTTTGCAATTTCTATTTCATAGCGCTGCTAACCGTAAGCACACGAAAAGGCATGCTAACCTTCCAGTGCTTACCGCACGAAAATAAATGACGTCACACTGCAAATCCACGGTAAACACGCATTATGGCCGCCCAATTTTTCTGCTAACCTGTGAAATACGCTAAGGCTTAAGCAAATTTTTCTGCTACAGTAAGCACGCAAATTTGCTTACCGTTAAGCAGCGCTATGAAATTTGGCCCTGGTGTTTCTGATCAGCAGAGTGTGGGTTCGAGTCCTAATCATGACAACTGTATCCTTACATAAGATGTTGGTCCGGTGTGTTGTGTTACGCACGTAAAATAACCCAGTGCCTTCGTAAAAGTAAGGGGTTCACCCCGGTGTTCCTGACTTGATTGGCTGCAATTTGCACCACAGCACCTTGTAAAACTTGACATTGTAACATTGTATGATGTAAGAGGAGTACATGCAGGTCTCGGGTGTGTATGCTTCATTTTGGAAAGGGCAAGGGCACCAAGGCAATATCTCCCTGGAAAACGGCACCCTATGAGGGATTTGTAAATTTGTACTGGAGCATTTCTAGGGCACCAAGGCAATGAACAGGGGGCATGGAGGCAATCGCCTTCGTTGCCTCCGTGAAGTATCAGGTCTGAGGTCTCAAAGTTCAAAAGTAGTCCCCACATAAACCCTGCAGGAAAATACTGAATGTTGAAGCGCCTTAGCGTCACTGATTGACGGAAATGGGCGCTATACAAGAAAGCCACCATTATTATAAGAACCATAAATCACACAGAACAATATCAAGACATGTGTGTATACAGGGAGTGTACCAAAAAACAAACAATCCAAAGCAGCCAAAAGGGACTTCAAAATAGTACACGTTTGAAATAGTGTTTGAATTATTGAACCAAATTTGAGGGAAAAATGGTTTCTGACTGGCACTACAAGACATTGGTAAACAAAAATAGTATGTAGGGGGCCTAGATGGCTCAGTTCTCCTTCTAGAAAATTTGTTTATGTCTGTCCAATTAAAATTTACCACGTCTGTTTCCCTTGTGGTTTATTATACACATATTGACTGGTAACGAGGTAACTAGTGTACGTCTATTCCCACGAGGGACTTTGAGTGACCAGAAGAGCGACCTGTTTCCCGAGGTCGAAGGCGGAGGGAAATAGTTACCGAATTATGCCAGTCAATATGTGTTTTATAACGCAACTCGATCTTAAATGTCAAATAAGAACAGAAAAAGGAGTTTTGTAGTTGTTGCTCACGGTTCAAGTCAAGAGAGGGCGCTGTTACCCCGGGCACTATATTCAAAGACTATTGCCCGCTCTGGTACTATTCCCGCAAAAACACGCGCGCGCGATCACAAGCCTATATTAGTTCATCCCACGTGACCGTATTTCAGCCAACCAGAATACAGAACAAGCAAGAGGTGTGTTATAATACTAAATATTGAACTTCGTAAAGAACGTATTTTCTGATAAACCTTCAAAATCTGATAAAACCTTGCGAAAATAAACAACTGAAATAAAGTCTTAAATTGCTCATCAACACATTCTTTAATAACAATAGCAATAATAGTACTCAAGTAGGATTTTAAATTTTGCATGGTGGGAGTATAATCAGGTGAGGTTTGCAGTAAGTATCATTGTTTCCATCAGTGTGCTTTAATCATCAAACCATCGGTTCTTCTCAGAGCCAACACAGCTAAAAAGAGATTTACACAAGGTGCTACTGCAAACCTCTCCTGAAAAAAAGAATACTTATTACAACAGAGTCTTAAAAATGCACAAAAATCACCTCCAAGGTGTTCTGGGTTGGCACTAATTGAATAACATAGAAACATAAACCAAACATGTGACTATTAAATATAAACAAAAGAGAAATAAATCTCATTCTTAAAGACACTGGACACCTTTGGTTATTGTCAAAGACCTGGGCCTAATTTCACGGCTGCAACTGCTTCTCGCCAAATTCTGCGCTTACAATCTTGATTCCCCGCTTGCGTGCAAGCACCGAATTTCTGCGCTAGCCTTGTAAGCGTAGAATGCCAAGTAACGTGGAGTACGCAAAAGCCAAAATTCGCCGCTAACCCATGAAATACGCTTGCTGTAAGCACAGAATTCCCTGCTTCAGTAAGAGCCGATGCTATGCTTACAGTAAAAGCAGAGCCATATAATTGGGCCGTGTATCCCAACATATGCATTAAATAACAAATCAGTGGAAATTTAGACTCATTTGGTCATCAAAGTTTCAAGAGAAAAATGAAAGAAAACATCCTTGTTGCAAAAATTCGTGTGCTTTCAGATGCCTAATAAAAGGCTTCAGGTCTGCAGACTTTCAATATTTGAGTGAGCATTAACTCTTTTTCAAAAGCTATGTTAGTCCAGAGGGAGTCGTTTCTCACAATATTTTATACTATCAACAACTCTCCGTTGCTCGTTCTCTCCTCAAGTAAGTTTTTATGCTAACAATTGTTTTGAGTAATTACCAAAAGTGTCCAGTGTCTTTTAAGATGAAATATTCCCAGCCTTAGTACAGGTTCATTAAAAAGCACAGGAGCTCCTCAAACAATAAATGTTTGTGCAAAGTAAAAAAAAGTCTTGATTATGTCACGATTACCAGGAAAATTCCTATGACGATTGATACATCAAGATTATCACTGTTTGCTAAAATACATCCCCCATAAGACCAAATTCACGATACCACTTCACTTTCTAAGACAACATCTTGTTATAAATTTAATCTCTATGTTTAATAAATAACCCATTCCCATCAATTCCTGCCGTACAGACGGAAATGAATGATTCGTAAATACTTGCCAACCGCGGATGTGTTGCATAATTATTACAAAAATAGACAAACGGTTGTTAATTCAGGCACACTCAATTAGTTCCACTTTATTCAAATTAAGATGGATTTTCTATACTGTAAACTTTCTTATCTGAGTGAATATATACAGGCATTTAAAAAAAAATGTGTTTTATTTATTTTTTTTGACATTCGCTTTGAAATATTTATTTAGTTACATGGAATGTTGCTATGTATAATTTACAATAGCTACATGTTCATCTTTATACAACTAAGATCTCTAGACACACTGTACATCAATAACATATCTCTGTATGCATGAAATGAGTAGAATTTTCACAAGAGTGTTATGGCATGTAAGATGGAGTGCTGAAGAAACAATTGGGGTTGGTTTACTCTAATTTAAGCAAACACTTTGTTTGAATAGTTTTGTGAAAGGAGTATTGGGTGTAAATCTAAAATATTTTGTGTTTTCGAATCATATGAAGTTAACCTAAAGTCCAGATTCATAGTATTCATCATATTATAGAATCGTACTGAATCAATCAGATTCAAAAAGCACCAATATCCCAAAACTTGTTACGATTGTCAGTTGTCTGTATTACCAAAGTAATTTGTATTCTGCCATTTAAGATTGATACACAGTTAAGATCACTCGTTAAGTCTTTGTGAAATGAGCCCTAGGGGTGTCTGGCCGAGTGTAATAGCATGGTTAGTTCAGTGCAGTTTTAGTGAATCCATTAAAGTGAAGCAAAACATGGATTTTCATGAGTTTGGTTTTGGTTGTCTAATACAGAGTCCATTGCAAACTTGCTGTTGGGTTTAGGGTTCTATTGTCTATTGCCATAGCCTTTTCCCAGCTTGGATAGTTTGACTGTATGTTAAGTAGTGAACTCATCAATATTAAGCAAACTTTCTGTTGGATTTTGATGAATTTGGTGTATTAGGGGTACATGTAAGCCAAGCTTTTGAGCTACTTTTAAAGCCATGTAACTATTAAACGTTGAGATTTATTGCAATTGAAGAATTATTTCACACTTGTCCTTACATTGAAGAGTGGTACGAGTCTGTCACGGCTGGTGACCAAACCAAGGTGATAACATTATAATGTTCACCTGACTGGTACCAGGGACAGCAGTTTTTAAATCAAACTGGGAAACTCAAAGTACTTAGAAATGGTGCGCATATCATGAGGGGGATATTGGACGGAATTCATAGTAAACAATTTTGATTAAATTACATGATAGTGTTTGGACGGTTAACAACTTGAATTAAAGCATTTTGCCCATTTTAGAAAGTAGCATACAAATATACAAAGAAGAGAGTGTTTATCTCAAGCGTACACATCTCACAACGTCATAAATATTTTTCAATAGTCTTTACAAATCTATTCGTCTTTGATCCTCTCTGTAACTCCTACCTCAAGAGCTAACTCCATCCTGGAAGGGGTGGTATTCAAACTTAATTCATTCAACTAAATTATTGACAGTTTTCTCAGCTCCCGACTGGAGGTTTCCTTCGTGCTTTGGCGGTGATGGATGTTGCTTTAGGGGAGCGAGGTTTGGAGACGGTCGCCTTGGTGGGCGATTCACCGGATCTGTTGGGAGATGCTTTCGGGTGAGATGAAGGGGGTGCGGACGCCCTTGTTCGAGGGGGCGCGCCCTTTGATGAGACACTGGGTGACGTGGACGAGGCGGTAACTCTGGTTTTATGGGTGCCATTTGTTGACTGTGGATAAAATAAATAAATATTAAGTTTGTGGTAACACCATGTGTGTATCTACTTGCCAGGTAGATTAAGTTTATTTGAGAATTTGTCTAGCTTTATATTCTAGCGTCACAGAGTAGATTTTTTTGGAGTTCGTGAGACTTCTCAGTTCTGAAAAGAACTGTCCTGCTTTTTAACTACTACCTGGGCAGAAGGTAGGAAATCATCAAATAATCTTTTAGATAATCCAATAAGGATCAAATTGTTAGATCTCTTTCAGAAGAGCTTGTCGATGTTCCGAGGCCATTTTTACAAGACAGGGAGATCAGTTTATCATGCGTCTCCATTGGTTTTAATTTTGTCATTCTACAGAAAAGTTGTGGTACTTGGGAACACAGCTGTAGACTCGAAGGTTACACTTACCGTGTTTCTGCTTGGGCCAGAACGTGATGTACTAGCAGGTTTCCTGGGCAATGCGGTGCTTTTCCCATTAGTTGGTTTAGGAGCACTGTCTGTGGGTTTGGCATCCTGCAGGTGGGAAAACAAGGAAGTTCATTTATTACACATGCTTAGATTTATTACAGCAATTCCAGGGGCCAATTTCATAGTACTGCTTACTGGTAAGCAACTTGTTGTGCTAACTATAGTTGAACAATTTAATTAAGCATAATCATATTTCACAGGTAAGCCAAAAAGTAGGCGGCCAGCTTGCGCGTTCACCATGGATTGGCACTGTTATGTCATTCATGTTTTATACAGTAGCACCGGAAGAATAGCATGCCTTCTCTTCACCCACCGGAAGAATAGCATGCCTTCTCTTCAGCCAGGGGTGACTGGATACTTGTGAGGGCAGAGATGGTTCTTGTGATTGATTTAGCTCAGTGCGCTACATACATGGCAGCACAGGCTGTGTATACTCCCCAGGGAGCTGAGATGGTTTAAGGAATGAAATAATGGCCAAGTGACCAGGGGTAATAATGTTTGAGCGCAATGAGGATCAACATTGGCAGGTTGTTCCTAGTACATGTGCCTGTGATTTTTTTTCCCAGGACTCGGGAAAGTACTGAGTATACAGTGCACACACATCGGTGTATGGGTAAATACCAAAGTTAATATTCTTAATCCCAGATGCAAATTAAACATCTCTTATACATGTACCTTGTACCTTTTTGTACATGGTTGTCACACACAATTAATATACTTGTTACCTCCTACACACTGCCTCTTATCCACTTTCCCTCACCTCCACTTTGATGGCAGATTGAGCCTCTTTACTCGATGTCTCCCCGGTCACGTTAGCATTCGAGTCAATCTGTCCATTCTCTTCAAGCAGCAGCTCATCCTTCCACTGTTTCATCATCTCCAAGACATTCTTGGGCCCATCGTTGTCCGATCCCTTCTCTCCAGTGATCCATGGATGATGTAGAAGCTCGCTGGCCGTAAGGCGATGCGCTGGGTCTACTGTTAACAATCCCTGAATGGCATTTTTGGCTGTTGAAAAAAAAAAAAAGAGTTGACACTCATCACTTCATCACACCTTTAAGAAGCATCTGACATCATGCCCCACACCTGTTCTAACAATTGTTGGTTGTTTATGACTTAAATTTGCAATTTGTATCATCGTTACCACTGTGATCTTGATGCAATGGCAGTACACAACACTTTTTTGTATATGTGTGTATGGAATATGCTTAAGATAAGTGCAGAATTCCCTGCTTCCGAAAGCACCAAAAGTTTGGCCTAGATTGTATGTATATGTTCTATTGTAATGTGGTGGTGAAGACAGCAAATTTAATACCTTCGTCGCTGACTTTCTTCCACACTGCTCCAGTGAAGTCTAAATCGCCTTTCCGTATTGCCTCGTATAAACTGTCCTCATCACGGCCATTGAATGGAGGGTACCCACATAATCTGACATAAAAAACAAAACAAAATACAAAAATTATGAGTAAAATTTTTAAGTTAACACAAGACCGCTGACCAGAGGCCAGTAATTTAAGTGTTGGGCTAGTAAACTTAAGACCACAAAAGTGTTGTATAATAATACAATATTTCAAAAATAATAACTCATTTTGAATCAACAATTTTTTTTTCAAATTACGTTCAAATGTTGACTTTACGTCCAATAAATATATCCTTCAACTATGTTGAGTGCAGAAATATTTTTACCCATAGGACAAACTTGTTCAAACCAAACACATTACTTTTAAACTGTTTATTTTTTTCTCCTTTTGAAAACAAAAATATACTTCAGTAAAAAAATTAACTACAATTAAACTGTGGCCTTGTGGATTTTCCAACAAACATACTGTTGAAAATATAGTGTATTGGATTTGAGGCATTGCATGATGAGGTATCAATTTATATTTGGTTTCCGGTAACACCATGTGTGTATCTACTTGCCAGGTAGTTTGTTCTTAGAGAACTGTCTTGGTTTTTTCTACTACCGCAGAGTAGATTGTTTGGGTGTTCGGGAGACTTTCAGTTCTGAAAAGAACTGTCCTGCTTATTAACTATTACCTGGTCGGATGGTATAGAAATAGGCTGGGACTACTACTTTAGCTTATAGGATCATAATTAACTGTACTACCGCAGAGTCAGTTCTTGAATTGGTCTCATTGTTTCGACTAGCTTGCTCTAGTCATCGTCAGGAGACTGTTGCATTTATATAATGCATAGAAAATATAGTGATCTTTATGTCACTATCACAATATTGCAACAGTAGCACTGTTTGTCAAATGTCATCTTCATGCCTAAAAGGCAAGGCCAACTTGACATTTCCACTGTGATCTTCAAAGATTAGTTTGTGAAGTAATTCTTAAAGGGTATTACTACCTTTTGTAGATCAAGTTTTTGCCCACGGCATGAATCCCTCTGAAAAGCACAGAGCAATGTTTTCAGGAGAGGTCCGTTAATCCATTGCATACTAAAATAATGTTCGTGAATTTGCTTTACTAATTTCTCAAACACTAAAGCATCTCAGTAAATAATATTTGAAGGGAATCTTTCTACTATCAATATCTTTCAACCGTGTAAGTCTAATTTTAATCGGTGGGTGTTTGTGTTTTGTGTCCTACAAAAAGTACCCAAACCCTTTAAAGGCCTGGACACTCTTGGTATTTGTCAAAAACCAGTATTCTCACTTGGTGTATTCTCATATGCATAAAATGACAAACCTGTGAAAATTTGGACTTCATTGTTAGTCGTTGAAATTGCGAGAGAATAATGGGAGAAAAAAACATCCTTATCGCAAAAGTTGTGTGCTTTCAGTCATGCCTTGAATTCGAGACCTCATGAGGTCTCGTATTCAATTCAAATGTTTTAGTGAGAATTAGTGAAAACTATGTTACTTCAGAGGGAGCCGTCTCTCACAATGTTTTATACTATCAACAGCTCTCCATTGCTCGTTACCAAGTAAGGTTTTATGCTAACAATTATTTTGAGTAAATACCAATAGTGTCCAGTGCCTTTGAAGAAAAATATATCAAGGATTTAGACAAAATAATGTCAAAACATGAAACGTTGTTAAATTTGTTTATTACTCACAGCATATACGCAATAACTCCTATACTCCATACATCACACTGCTGGCTATACCCTTGGTTGTCAATAACTTCAGGGGCTGTTTAGGATTGGGGAAAGGTTGGAAGGAAGGGAAAACAAGTATTAATGTCAGCGATTGCACCTGCTTGATCTACCCTCGCAGGAAACCGAAACATGACAGCACATCAATTATCAGGGCTTTTACGTCAACTTACGTACAGCGATACTCATCTCGAATGATTATCACTAAGAAAAGTGTTGTTTTTAAGCATAGCAGAATTTATTTCTCAACGGCAAAAGACCTATCTCAATAAATGACGTAGGATTTTAAACTTTGCGTGGTGGGAGTATAATTAGGCGATGTTTTCTGTGAAAATCTCTTGTGAGTTAAGTGGGTTTTGAAAAGAACCGTTTTATTGAGCGTTGCAGAATTTAGTTAATGGCCTAGCAGAGTCTTTCTCGAAGGCTAAATGACAACACAACAAACATGAACAGGTAACTAAGTGAAACACAAGCAGTCAAGTGGAAATACATGAATGGGGTTGGAAAGCATACAGAAAAAAGCAAGGGCCATTCTCAATATGATGTAGGATTTGAAACATGGTGGGAGTATAACTAGGTGAGGCTTGCGGTGAAAATCTCTTGTCAGTAGTGTTGGTTCTGAAAAGAAACTGTGGTATATGATTTTGAGCGTAGCAGAGTTTTTTTACTCAAAGGCAAGGGACCTTTCTTTGTATATAATGAAGTAGGATTTGAAACTTTGCATGGTGGGAGTATAATTAGGCGAGGTTTGTAGGGAAAATCTCTTTTGAGTAGTGTTGCTTCTGAAAAGAACCTGTGGTATAAGAAGACAACTATAAGTTTCGTCAGCCTCAGTCTATAATAATTATTATTTTTGATATTTACTTTTTCTATCTTGTTGTTTATTTTTTACTATTTTTCATTTATTTATTTGTTAATTTTTTATTTGATTCCCTGTTGTTTACTAGTGTATCTTTGGTTTTTGGAATTGTTTAATTGTATAGTTCTGTTTGAATGTACTTAAATAAAATAAAACTAACCTGTGAAAATTTCATTTAAAAAGGTGGTAGCATTTTTGAGATATTTTGGAGCAGTTATGTCCACACCGGAAAAATAAACGTAATTGGAATACAAGGTCTGAATAGCATTTCATGCATGAAATGTTTCTCAGATTGAAATTAATGAAACACCTTTCCCTAAAACCACATTCTTTTTTAAGAGAATCATAATGCAACACATTATCAAAAGCTGTCGTCTCACCCAGCAAGTTTGTATAATCATTCCATTTTTTTTGTAAATTACCAAAGGAATACCCCCTCCCTTTAAATATACATGTATGGTATTATGACAGACTTTGACAACATCCAGTACTATTTTATTTTCTTGTTGTGATCAGGATGTTTGTCTTCTATGTTAGTTTTACAGCCCCTGCCACACTTCAGGTCATTTTACGGCTCAATGCCAGCATGTCTTACCCATATACATCGGTGTGCCGCACATTGTTTGCATCATACTATCGCTGCCAGCACGGCCCTTCAGTATCGACAGACCAAAATCAGAAAGCTGTCAACAACAACATAAATCAGGAAATTCAATACTTAAACAAACAGTACTAAAGGCAGGGTTATAGTTTACTCAAAGTAACAATAACAGAGATTTTTTATACATGTGCGTCTAACAAAAGAAATTGAGCGTTACACTATTTCTAACCCCAGGCCTCGAGCACTCCTGAACCCAGCTCAACTCCTTATAGGAGTATGCGACACTAGCAACCAATTTGCTACATGTAATCATTCACATTAACAATCTAAACTTATAAATACAACTCCCTGTTTACTCCTGGGTGTTGAAAAGCAATTATGGTTAAAAGGAAATCGCATCATTGTGTCTGCCCAGAAGCGAGGCATCTCCTTTGAGCATTTAATTACTCTGGGGTTTTTTTTTTTTTTTTTTAAATGTTATATACAGTAAGGACTAAGGAGCAAATGTGAACAAAAGCCCAGCAGTCATTAACGAGGTCAATGACCAGAATGAAACATAGAATCAGACTGAAGGCTTTTATTAGAAGAACTCTGATTGGTTGATCAAATGGTTCACTGCAACTTAGAATTGCTAGTCAATTAACATTAAAAGATTACATGTAGAATCGATCTTGGAATGTTATATGGATAATTCTTGTAAAAGGAATATTGAAACTAACCTTGATATTGAGATGGTCATCTGCATGCTCTGGATCACTGCTTAGTAAAATATTGTCCAGCTTTATGTCTCGGTGTACAATATCTGTATAAGAAAAGCCACTCAATTAGTTGCTTAAAACAATAATACACATAATGGTAACAATGTAGCCCGAATGTTTGAAGGATTTGGGTACTTTTTCTAACACAAAACATAATGTCCACAGATTTACATTAAACCTACACCGTTTGAAGATAACGATAATAGAAAGCTTACCTTAAAATTTCAGATGCTGAGGTGATGTAGCTTTTGAGAAATGAGTAAAACAATGTCATGAAAACACGTTTTTACATGCTAAAATAATTTTTGTCTCATGATCAGTGAGACGAAAATTATTTTCATGACATTGTTTTACTCATTTCTCAAAAACTACAGCACCTCAGCAAATAATATTTTCAGAGAAGCTTTCTACTATCATTATCTTCAAACTGTGTAAGTTTAGTGTAAATATGTGGACATTGTGTTTTTTTGTCCAACAAAAAGTACATAGACCCTTTAAGCGGTGGGAGTCTCCCAAAAGCAAACTTGTTTGGTGAAGCAGGCCTGATACTTCATCAAGGCAACAAAGGCGTTTGCCTCCACGCCCTACATGTATGGGCGTTGCCTTGGTGCCCTTGAAATTTCCTCACAGGGTGCCCTTTACCAAGAAGAAAATGCCTCGTTGCATTTGCCCTTTCAGAAATGAAACATACAGGCCTGGCGGAGACCGCTAACATTCATGTAATTGGGTAAAGGAAGTGATGAGTAAGGCACCTAAAAGAATAGTGGACAAATCAGGACAAATCTATAAGAGATGTTAAATTTGCATCGTGGATGAAGAATATTAACTTTGGTTTTTAACCATACACCGATGTGTGTTAGAACTGTATACTCAGTACTTTCCCGAGTCCTGTGAAAAAATATCACAGGCATGTTACTCGGGTGGGATACAAATCTACTCACCATTCTTATGTAGATATGAGACTGTGGCTGTTAACCTTTCGATGGTTGTTCTTGTGTCCTCTTCTGTCAGTGCCCCAGTCGCCTTGAATAGATCACTCAGCTCTCCACCATTACATAGCTCTAACACCAGGTACATTTTCTGGTTTGGGGAAACATGTTGTTTTAATTCAGTTTCTTATTTTATTTTAATTTGTGTATACAGTTGTGCCTGCTTAGTTTTGACTAGGACATTTGTTTTGCGCCCTAGAGCATGTCAACATGATAAAGGTGCTTCATAAGTTTTTGTATTATTATTATTATTTTTATTAACATAAAATGTATGCACACAACAAAAAACAAGACTGAGTCGATTGGTGTTTTTGAAGAGTTCACATATGGCAGATCAACTGTTTTCTGATACTATCAGGAATAATTTAATATTATTAACAATACTTTGGTTGCGAGAACCGAAACATTTTAATAAATGAAGTTCTTGGAGGAAATGGATTTAGAGCCAGTCATTAAAATTGGTCCAGCTACAAGACTGTGCATGATCTTTGATTCCTAAAATAGTTTCTTTTGTTATTTGGGGATTCCCCCTTTTACTAACTGCTGACTGAAAGAAACCTTCAGGCAATGTATAGTTGTGATGCAGCTTTGGTTTCTTTTTACTTCATTCCCATGACACCATCTATCATAGTTTCACCCTCTTGACAATTGTGAAAAATGTTTAAATTGTTGTGATCCACCCCGGATATAAAATGACCTTTGAATTCCTAAACCAATTGAATCAATTCTTATCAAGCAAGTTGCTTCGGATACAGATGTGAATACATATCTGCCATGACAACAAGAAATACACAGTGTACTATATAGTACAGAGCACTGCATAAGAAATAATTTTTATGAGGTTTTTTTTATAGTTTTTTTTTTTTTTACATACAATAGGCTACAAGTATAAAGTTCATGTAAAAACTACCTGGGAAACTAACTGAGTACATTTTAAAATTGACCCAGTGGTTTATCATATGATATCTAAAATAAAAAGTTGCATCCCCTTAAGGTGATCCCCTGGCTGCCACTTTCTATGTTGTATCATAAACCTGATCCATGGCTACACAGCAGTTAATGGCTTTTACGGCTTCTGGTACCCCTGAACAATGATATTGACAAAATAAGGAGACCGCCAACTAGGGCTAGTGAGTTCTGTTGGTAGAGGGCCGGCACATTAAACTGAAGGTGTTGGTTCAAATCCCGCTCTAGTTAATCCTGCCCCAATTCAAGTACAAACTTTTCCTTACATGTACGACGCATGTCGTGTAATGCACGTGAAAGGACGAACCCATTTACACTTTAGCTATAAGAGAAGGGGTTTGCTCAGGTGTTTTGGGCAGTAGCTGCTGAATGTACCACAGCAGCACCTTGTAATTTATGTACTTTATGTAGTATAAACTTGTTAAACTTTCCTTAACATGTAGGCCGCGTGACACTGACAGGTAACTCACGTGAAAGAACCCAGTTACTAAAAGAAGGGGTTTGCTTTGAGGTGTTCAGTGACTGCTGAGTGCACCACAGCACCTTCTTAACCCTTAAATTGTTAATCAGTGTTACCTGTGAGGTCTCATAAACTGCTTCCAGGTGAATAATGTGCTTGTGTTGGACCTTCTTCAATATGGCTACCTCTCGCTCCAGGAGTTTCACAGCTGAACTACCAGCCTAGAATAAGACACAATAATTATTAGAACAGAAAGGCAATATAAAATATAAGACTTTAATATCAATGTTTAGCTTATTGTTGGTTTGTTTCAGCATTCTCCCTTAAACGCACTGGACACTATTGGTAATTACTCAAAAGAATTGTTAGCATAAAAACTTACTTGGTAACAAGCAATGGAGAGCTGTTGAAAAGTATGAGAAACGGCTCCCTCTGAAGTAACGTAGTTTTCGGGAAAGAAGTAATTTTCCACTTAAATATTTGAATTTGATTTCAGGTAATCTTGAATTTTGAGGTAATCTGAAAGCACACAACTTAGTGTGACAAGGGTGTTTTTTTCTTCCAGTATTATCGCGCAACTTCGATGACCAATGAAGTTCGTTGAGATTTGTTATTTCATGCATGTTGAGATACACCAAGTGAGAAGACTGGTCTTTGACAATTACCAACGGTGTCCAGTGTCTTTAACAGTGGTTCTCTGGCGAGTTAAATCACCTGAGGACCAGTCAAAATTCTCTCCAAGTGGTCCAGCTGGGTAGCTTAGTGTTGAAAAACATCCCATATGAAATATATGCCAAGTTTGGACAAGTTAAAATGTTAAGGGACCAGTAAAATGACAAGCTAACTGGTCCTACTGGCCAGTCACTGAACAAATTAAGGGCAAAACCCTATTAATTAGGGAATAAAAGGGTAGCAGCGAGTTCTTTAATGTCCGTTTAAAACATTTGAGAACGAGTCATTACTCTTTTATTCCCGTTCATAAATGCCCTTTTGATAAAAAAAAAACGTTTTAAAAAATACAATTATAGACACTTTGACAATTGAAAATTTGAGGTTTGAAGTATTTTTTTCCAAAACTTTGTGAAGAATTGGTTTGATTCGCATGGGTTGTGTGTATGTACGCACGCTTAGAAATAGATTATGCGCCAGCGCTCAGAAATAGATCACGCGCTGTTACAAATAGCTATGAATTGCACGTTCCGCGTGAAAATATTGGCGTACGCCCGAGCCCGACACGCGAATGCCAGTCGGTTATAAACAGCTCCAGCTGGTCCCTATCAACCGTTTTAAACACCCCCAAGTGACGCGCTCTCCACCGATGGGAGTAGCCAAACTGTCTGGGGTATTTATGAATGTTTGTTTTAAAAAGAGTAAACTTATGCCCTTCTCCTTGTTTTCATCACACCTATATCACACCTACCAATTTGGTGGTCATTCACTAAGCCAGTGTTGATCATATTTTAGTGTAAACAATACAGAATCTGTTTATGTTTTGACAGAAATTTGGGCCATTTTAATTGTTGCAAAGAAATTTATTGGTTTTGGGAGTCCTTTCAAGCTATTTTTCTGGACAGATTTATTTCTCTAGAGGACTGTTACTGATTTGATTTACATAGAAATACTTTCTGGGAAAGTACCGAGTATAAAACCAAACAACAATACAGAAACGTTTATGTTTTGTCTGAGATTTGCGATATATACATGTACTACGTGCACAAAAACTTATTTCAATTGCTGCAAAGAAATTTATTGATTTTGGAGGCCCTCTCAAGCTATTTCCTGGACTTTGCCAGTACTCTAGACAGATATATTTCTCTAAAGGACTGTTAGGCCTACTGATATGGTTTTAATAATCAGTAAGCTATTAAAGCCATATTATACACTTTTGGTACAGAAAAAAAAAAAATCACAGATTTACAAATAATTTACAGGAGGTAATGGTGAAAGACTTCTCTTGAAATATTGCTCCATGAAATGCTTTACCTCTTGAGAAAACATTAAAACAATATCAATTCTCGTTAGCGAGAATTACAGATTTATTTTAAACACGTGTCATGACACGGCGAAACGCACGAAAACAGGAGTGGGTTTTCCTGTTATTTTCTCCCGACTCTGATGACCGATTGAGCCTAAATTTTCACAGGTTTGTTATTTTATATATAAGTTGTGATACACGAAGTGTGGGACTTGGACAATACGGTTTACCGAAAGTGTATAATGGCTTTAAACAAAACAAAAACATAGTTTCCTTGGACTGATGCAAATTCTGCAAATTTTTAAGAGCAAAGTAACAAGTACACACAAAGATATAATAAAGCATCATTGCAGTGCATCTTCTCTATGAAACCATCATAATGTTCAAGTTAAATAAATCATCTTAATATTTTAAAGAGGTGTCCACTTTTCTTTCAACTATCTGCACAAAATACAATTACTCACATGACCAATGCTATACAGTTTTTAGAAAACACAAACAAATTGTAGCGTCAAACCTTTTCTTTGTTGACAAGTTTGATCGCCCATTTATCACCGGTCTCGTTGTGCGTTGCTTCCAGCACCACTCCAAAGCTACCGGCTCCTAGCTTCTTCCCGAATGTGTACACCTTCTCAATGACAGATCCATCCTCGATTCTGGTGTGACGAACTGTTCGGGCAGGCTCACTGTGACTGTTACGTGACATTGTGACAACCTTATCTTAGCATCACACTAATTCACCATTACACCTGCAAGCAGAAATTCATGAAATTTATAATAAAGAAAGGGTCTGTAGTACGGTTTGCGGTAACACTATGTAACACTGCAAACCTTACTATATATCGTATTTCCACCATGCAAAGTTTCAAATCCTACTTAAAGCACTCGACACTATCGGTAATTACTAAAAAATACTTGTTATGTTAGCATAAAAACTTACTTGAGAAACGGCTCCTTCAGAAGTAACGTAGTTTTTGAGAGAGAGGTGATTTTTCACTAAAATATTTGAATGAATTCGAGACCTCAGCTGAGGTTACGACGAATTCAAGGCATCTGAAAGCACACAACTTGTGTGACAAGGGTGTTTTTTCTTCCATTATTCTCTCGCAACTTTGACGACCAATTCAGTTCCAATTTTCACAGGTTTGTTATTTAACGAATATGTAGAGATACACCAACTGAGTAGACTGTTCTTTACCAATTACAAAAGGTGTCCAGAGCCTAGAAAGGGTTGTTTGCTCAGAAGCAAACAACAACTTTCTACATTCAATACAGCGACAGATATGCAACATTGGCGACTAGTATGGTGGTTGCTCATACAACTTTAACTGTACAGGCAAACAAACAAAACAAATAACATGAAATTGATAATAAAGAAAGGGTGGTTTGCCCAGATGCAAACAACAACTTACTACATAATACACTTACAGTGACAGAAATTGCAACATTGTTGACTACATTATGTTTCCTCATACAACTGAACCCATACAGGCAAAACAGAAAACTTTCTGAGAAGAAAAAACTTCATGGAAAGTTCAGACAAATACAGCCAGGATTACCAGTATCAGTGGCACCAGTCCATTGTGTTAGTCTACCAAGAACTGTGGTCTTTAACTCCTCAAATTGCCCAATTAACATCATCCCTCAAAGTGATGAAAATAAAGAGACCAACCCGTGGCCTATAGGCAATGAGCAGCTCATTCAGACCATGTACGCTCTACTACTCGCTGAAGGGCCCAGCAATCATGTAAAGCCAATTTGAACCCAAATCTCATTTTCATGCAAATTTCGGTAGCGGTCCTCCGCTACTTGAAGCTGCTTAAGGGGAGGATTTTTTTAAGTAGATCAAGTGGCTGATTCCATAGTGCTCTGCCATTGACTACCTTGCTCGACTCCCGAATGCACAGAGGCATTGGGAGTCCGTTACCGGTTGCACATACTTCACAATCACTTAAGATTGTCCAGTATGTCAAGTGTTTGCTAAGTTTGACCAAGCCATGTCCCTGCACAGCAAACACCTAGGGCCTTGGTTTCCATTGAACTGATAGCGCTAATCTGTCCGCAGTGTTGTTGCTTAATAATTTTTTCTTTCTTAGCGACCTTTATATAAGCAGGCTGGGACCTGCTGAAAACAATCAATATCACATGGAATGTTGGCTGGTTACCGATTACTGCTTAGCAGAAAATAACTCCTGTTCTTGGCAGTTATAAGAAACAATCTAAATCTAGTTTTAAACCAAACTTCAGTCTGCTGCAGATACATGTAGGTCACTAAAGGGTACCTCTTTTGCGTCCAATACTTAAAATGGTTTTCCAACAGTTGTAATATTTTTTTAAGTACAGTACTCAAAAACTGTTTCAACATATGACAATTCATGTAACTTTGGTTGATTCATTTGGTGTTTAAAAAAGTAAGAACAACTACATTACCCTCAAAATTCTATCGCACGGAAAAGATAACCAGTCTGTTTCGAAAATGTTTCTACTGAAATTTTAACCAGTGGAAAAACTATGATGTACATGTAACATGTGTAATGGTTGATTCATGGTACACTTTGTTTGTTTTTTGTCTCTAGTTACTTTCTTCTGTCGTATACACGTACATGTGAGTTCCTGATTGAGCCAGTTGCTTTGGAACCAAAACGCTGTTGTAACTTCTCTAAACATACCAGTGGTTTGTGCATTTCACTAATTGCCTGCACCATGTTTTTTAATAAAAGCCCCAATATACAACCTAGGGTATACTATGGGTATTAACCATATCACTTTCCTTAGATGTATAAATTTACAGCGCCTTTAGGCCTACTGTTTGTTTCCTTATTTCTCATAGTTGGTTTCAAGTTCTGATGAAATCCGGTATTTGCTTTAGATTTGGTCCAAATACTCAACAAACACCCTGTTGTTCGGCAAGCATGGCAGAAAAAACACTTTGGTTACCCTTGGCAACGCCCAATTCATTCCTGACTTTTGTCCAGTAATTTCTGTTGACACATAAGGCGAGAAATAACCCCACAGCATTTCATGTCACTACTGAACATGTTCACAAAGGTATATTTGAACATGCTCACAAAGGAATTATTACAAAACCAGGCTCAACTGGACAATCCTGAATGCACAAAACCTTGGGGGGATGTTGTACAAGTTTCTTTAATAACAACGCCTGATATGTGGGGTGATCAATTTTATCGTCAGGTTTTCTGAGAAAAGGATCGGGGATGCCTTTTTATGATGTGGTCTGTGTCCAAATATAAATGTGTGGCTGCCATGCCCACATTGTACCAATGTAAAAAGGATATTAAAGGAACACGTTCCTTGGATCGGACGAGTTGGTCTATAAAAAGCGTTTGTAACCGTTTTTATAAAATGCATATGGTTGGAAAGATGTTTTAAAAGTAGAATACAATGATCCACACAAGTTTGCCACAAAATAGCGTGGTTTTCCTTAAAATTACTGTGGGAACTAACACGGTCTGCCATTTATCCATAAATGGTCGACCGTGTTAGTCGACGAGGTAAAAGGAAAACCGTGCATTTCGAGGCATTTTTGTGTGGTTCATTGTATTCTACTTTTACAACATCTTTCTACATGTATGCATTTTACAATGCTTTTCAAAGACCAACTCGACCGGTCCAAGGCAATTTGTTCCTTGAACAATTAGATAGCTCAGTTGGTAGAGTGCTGGCGCTTAAAAACCTAAATTCGTTGGTTCAAATGCCGCTCTAGTGAATTTTTCAATTCAATCCCAAATCAAAACAAAGTTTGTCAGATTTCGGAATTGTAAAATTTAAACAAGGGTTACACACATGTACACATGTGTGAGCCAACTATTATTCAAAAGGCAGATACTGCATTGTTATCATTCAAACAGAAAACAAAAATTGATAAAATTTTAAGCTAATAGTTTGTTGAGTTTCAGTTCTTATTGTCATAGTTGTACCATTGAAAAGGGACCTCTCTGGCAGGAATTAATTTACTCTTTTCAAAAACAAAAACTAAAATAGTCAATGCTCATGTTTAGAGATTATTTTGACCTAATAAGAGGGAGGTCACTTTAATTATGACACCATGATAAAGAAGATTGCATACTTGTATAACCATAGAGTTCTAAAGATAATAGCGTTTGGGATGTATTTAAAACCTGTGAACGGTTTCATACCCATTTCACAGTACCACTTTGAGTCCATCACACTTGCTGTTCTTCTTATACATTGTAGGTTCCAATTTTAGGCATTATTCGCTTACACAGCTATCACAGAAATTTTGCCATTGTCATGCGTAGTGTAGATTTGTGAACGCAAGCGCGCAGAATTCTGGTGTAAGCAAAGCCATGAATTGGGATGGTATTTGGTTCTTCGAAAAAAAGAAGGGAAATTTTTATTGATTACAAAGTAACAAAGGCTGACCTTGTTCAATTACTTGTGTAGTAAAAATAGGCTATATAATCACATTTTCCCAGTTTTTTCCAAGGGGAACAAATCAAACATTAGACTAACGTACAAGTTGGGCCCAGATCATTTTAGGATGTTGGGGAATATTTACTTTTACGAAAAGAGTAACAACAACATGAAGCACCTCCCAAGCAGACCTCGCTGAAACTGATACAATAAACCTTTCAAAGTAATCAAACTTAATAATAGTCGAGGAGTGAGATTGTCTTTAACACCACACAGCCTATTATCAAACTGCTTACAAAGTAAATTTGAAAAGATCTGGTTGGACATTTCGTTCTGAATGCTGTCCGTGAGATAACAGGCATATCTGACATATTCCCACACGTACATGTATGAGTTATTTGCCAATGGATTATTTCATGTTGAACACGGGATCCTCTCTCGTTCTATAAAAAACTAAGTGTCTTTGCACAACACACGGATCAATAGGAACCATTCTGGCTTTTACAAAGCTGGGTCTACAGTCTACACTGATCGATACACTGTTCATTGGTTAGGGGGAAAGGAAGGGGGGGGGGCTCATTATACTAATGTTTTGTTTGTGCTGTATTCTTCTTTGTTGGGTGAGGGTCCCAGTGGGCCCAGCGGTGGGCACGTACATAAAATGAAATGATGACTTTGTCTGCACAAACTCCAATTTGATGTGTACAAATTTATAATGGGGTGAACAGCAATGAAAAGTTCACCTCTTAAAGTTCTACATGTATTGCTTGGGGAGACGACGTTAACTTTGCAAAAACCAAACTACAGGTTTTTGTTTGTTAAACTGTGTACCCAAATTGTGATTCTTTAAAAATATTAGAACAGCAATAGGAAGGCCCACAACTCTGTGTGCAAAAGAGTATGTGAACAGCCAAATAAAGTTCACCTTTTCAAGTTCTCTGTTTGTAAAGACAAATGTTAACTTTAAAGGCAGTGGACATTATTGGTAATTACTCAAAATACTTATCGTCATAAAACCTTTCTTGATTACAGGTAATGGGGAGAGGTTGATAGTAAAAAACATTGTGAGAAACAGCTCCCTCTGAAGTGACGTAGTTTTCGAGAAAGAAGTCATTTTCCACGTATTTGATTTCTAGACCTCAAGTTCAGAATTTGAGGTCTCGAAATCAAGCATCAGAAAGCACACAACTTCGTGTGACAAGGGTGTTTTTTTTTTTCACTATCATCTCGCAACTTCGACGACCGATTGAGCTCAAATTTTCACAGGTTTATTATTTTATGCATATGTTGAGATACACCAACTGTGAAGACTCAGTCTTTGACAATTACCAACAGTGTCCACTGTCTTTAAAGTCACCTGGAAGTGGTATTTTGTCAAAATAATGTTTTTTCAACGTTGGCTCGTGTCTCAGTCCTTGCAGTCACTATGGGGTGTTGCGCATAAATTATTTAGTTCAGAAATATGAAGAATTTTTGTTATGCCTTTTTTAACTTTCTATGGATGCTATAAGAGTCCTGAGTAGATGTGGATGGTATTTACCGGTCATTGGGGAAGAATTGTTGTTTACCATACAAAAACTGTAGGCCTATAGTGACAGCAACCACCAAGACATGCACTTATGGACTAACTAGCTTTATTTTCCTAGTTAAGTGTCTTGCTTTTAAATGACTTAAGTGTCAAGACAGGGACTCAAACCCATCATCTGCTGTAAGGTGTGAGACCAGCATCGGGATTTTAAGAGGTGGGTTGAAATGATAACCTTGGAGTAGGCCTATTAGATTCCGAGAAGCTTTTGTCCTCAGCAATTCTTTAAATTTAAGTGTATCAAATCATGGTGCCTCCATCTTGGTCATGTTCCTCATATCAAATAACAATAATGAATGCTAAATAGTCATTTTGCAAATAGAACCCAGACTATTGTTTTTTTTCTTCCAGCCTCGGTTTGGATGTTCATTGATATCAATGGGAGAAATTCAAGATGGCTGCACCATGACAAAGGTGTAATAGGGCCTCCATTGTGCCCACAGTACAAACTGTACCCAGACATGTTTACTTGTCTGCAAAAATCAATTGCTCACCCGATTGATTAACAACCAATTCTGCCCTTGACAATCTGCCCTTGTCTACAAAGAGAACAAATAAAGGCTGTTGGACAGGATAACCTTGGAATAACACGCAAGCTTAGAAAAGGTTCACTGTTAAATGCAAAGTTCAGTTAAATGTGTTTTAAAACTCCATGCCTAGTTACCATGGAGAGTAAATAATATAGACCATGTGAGCTTTGAAAAATCTCATGCATAGTTGGCCTCTGGACTTGGCATCTTTGCTATAGGCCTATTAGTGTTCCAATAATAGGTGAATGGACTTGCAGGTTTACACTAAAAAGGGAAGTTTTAGCTTATAGGCTTACATTTGATATTCATAATCCCTACCAATTTAATCACTATCAAATTTCCAACAACAATTGACGAGAAAGGGAAAGGGTCCACTTTTTGATTGAAGTTTTAGAAATGTAATACTTATTGATTCTAATCAATTAAAAATTGTTGTCAGCAGAAGCCTGATTGTTGAAAGTTGCAAGAGAACTTCCTTGTTGCACACATTTTGGTGCTTTCAGATGCCTAATTAAAGGCTCCAGGCCTGGTATCGTATGATATGAGTGAGAAGTTACTTCTCTCTCAAAAAGTATGTTACTTCAGAGGGAGCCGTGTTTTATATGAACAGATCTCCATTGCTCGTAACCAAGTCAGTTAAGTTTTCATGCCAACAATTATTTTGAGCTTAACTTATAGTGTCCAGTGGCTTTAAGCAGCTCTATGATTCATTGATTTTGGATGGTACCCATAGAAATAGAACCCAGAGAATACTGAGTGTCTCATTGTGCGTGCAGTTTTGTTGTGAGACCATTTTTATGGACACGCATAAGCCATTTTTCATACGCGTGTATGGCAAAATATGTATGACCAACGAACACACTAGAAACGGTCTATGTGCGCTGACATGTTGCTATTTTGCCATACACGCGTGTCACGTGATGCTAATTTTGCCATACACGCGTATCGTGCGGTATCGATACATTGCGTCCACAGACGACACACAACTAGGCTAATTTTGCCATACACACATGTATCGCACGGTGTTGATACATTGCGTCCACAGACAACACACAACTAGGCTAATTTTGCCATACACGCGTATAGTGCGGTATCGATACATTGCGTCCACAGACGACACACAACTAGGCTAATTTTGCCATACAAGCGTACCGTGCGGTATCGATACATTGCGTCCACAGACGACACACAACTAGGCTAATTTTGCCATACACGCGTATCGTGCGGTATCGATACATTGCGTCCACAGACGACACACAACTAGGCTAATTTTGCCATACACGCGTATCGTGCGGTATTGATACATTGAGTCCACAGACTAACAGTCCACAGACACAGAGGGCGACTAAGCTCAGCGTTCTCCGGGTTCTATTTCTATGATGGTATCCAAAGTGTTTGAGTGAGCTAGGCAGGTCTTTTTAGCCCGCTGTTTTAGACAGCCTGTAGATGGATTAATTGCAGTAGTTCTAAGGTGAATGATGCAGCCTTGTGCAATGTATTCACTTCCAAAAAAAGTCAATTACAAAGCCACAAAACAATTAAATAACCATTAGAGTAAATAACACTCTAATTAATTGACAGATAATTATGTTGTCATACTGCCTGTCTACAAACAACACTTAATCTTGGAAGAGTTGCCCAGTTTCTGGTTCACATAGCCAGCACCCTTGTTTACAAGCTTGCGAGCTTCTCTGATTAAGTTAATTTATGAGGTATCAATGGTTTCATTTACCAGAAAATAATAAAATATTGATAACAACTTTTATTTTATAGGTTTTCTTGGTCAAATTCGACAAATGAGCAGTCAATTTCATTTTCATGCATTCCAATTAAAGCTGTTTTGCCTCTCCAGTTATTACTGCGTTTCAAATTCAGAATTTGGCCATTCAATTTTGTTTTGAGTCAAGTCAAATTCCATAGCACTGTGTTCAATTTATTGTACCGTCATTCTTTTTCATGACACACACGCCCCAATCTTGAAGCGTCTGCGAATTTGAATGCTGCTTTGATGAATTGTTGAATTGAATGATTATTTTGTTAAATCGAACGACGCAACAGTACATTTGACTAATCATAAAACAAAAACGAATAACTTTTTTTTAAGGAAAGATTTTTATGTTCAAAATATAATTATAAACCTGTGAATTCGCTCCGGGATCTGGTAAGTTTTTGTCCCTTTTCTTACAAAAATTTTGTCAATGGTGTTTTGAGTGTTCATTAGACATTGAGGATTAAGTTCCTGCCCTTAGAATTTGTGTCATGATTTTTGAAAGTGGTAAAAATGGGGCAAATCTGGTGACTAGCTGTCAAAATTATACTTGTTGGACCAGATTGTCGTTTGCCGCTCAAGAGAATCTCGTAATCCTCCGGCCTGGCGGTCGTTGGGAGGAGGGTTACGTAATCGCAACTAGCCAAGTGGCTAGCCAAAACTTGCAAAAGGCATGATTGTGGAAAGAAAAAAGGCCAAGGGGAGCTGTATAATAAGTTGTTACGGACACAGTAAGACTCGAGTAGACTGTGTGTTATGTTATTTATTTATAGTATTTGTTACTGGCTAGTCGCACATTGTCGCATGCATGACTGTCACTGAACATGCTACCCTACAGTACAACTTACAAGTACAACTACAACTTAACTTAACAAGTTATTAGGCCTAATTAATTATTAAAAATTAATTTAAAGTTAAACTCCAATCCAATCCAAACTGGGCCAACAAAAAACAGACTACGATAATTCTCGTAGCCTATTCCTCAAAATAAAAACATCCTCCCTTTTGTCACTCCACACCAAATTATTTAGAATTTTCATTTTAGATAAAATTGGTGACCGTGTGTCGGTCTGACCCGTGCCGTGATAAGCGATTGTTGCGGGCCTATGGAGGACGGCTAACCAGTGTTTTGGCATTGGCAACTTTAGATGATGGATTTTTATAATATAGAGACTAAACAAAACGGGGGTAAACAAATGTCGAGAAGACGAAAATAAATTACCAGCTTACCTGATTAAAACGATGACCCACTGCTCTTTATGTCTCGATCTTTACTGACAGAAAACGTGAAATGAACGACCCATGTTTTTCTTGATTTCCGTCTTTTCATAACTTGTTATCGTTCATTTTTTGTCACCGACCCAAGTCCTATGCCCCTTGGGTGATCATTCATAGCGTTTGTAGCAACACGAAGATACCCAGACGTCTTTAGTGAAGTTTTAATACAATTTAACAGTCGACTGGCACTACATCTAACGATAGTCTGGTTTCGGCAGCAACGGCTCATGATTGAATGTCCGGAACCAGTCAACGTGGTTACACTGACGTCACAATACCGAAAAATCATAAAAATTGACATGCCTCTCCGCTGAGGGCGCTGTTAAAGATTGGCGGAGGCGATTTAAATCACAAGCACGTGAATCAAGCTTCTGTAGATGATGTATTTATTATTATTGTTGTTAAAACATTCTGAAGGACATCAATATTCCATTTAGGCAAAAAAAGATAAAAACGAGCAGAGTATACACCACTTTTAAACTTATTCTATAAGCCTAATGCTCTGGAGATATCCGACTTTCCTAAGTTGTAACAAAAGCAGAAATTACTTTGAAACAATTATATATTATATTATTTTGGTTTGCTGTAACACCATGTGTGTATCATCATGGAGGTTGAAATCTCGCCCAGACGAAATTGACAGTATTTTGCAAGTTAACCGAACGATATTTTGGCAGGAATTGATAGAATTTTCCTAAAACTAGTATGTAGTATTTGACAGAAATGGTCAGAAGGATGGGAAGTGTTTTGGCAAGACTAGAGATAGTATTACTGTATGGCAGGAAGTTAATGGCCACTTGACGGTGTCATTTCTTTCTGTACCTTGGCTTATAAGTTACTTCAAATAAACTTTTAACGCAAAGTTAATGCGAAAACAGACCAGGATATATTGTTTTGTAATTTTGTTTTAATAATTTCAAATAAAAGAGAAACTCGACATAATTATTTTTGCAGGTTTAAACATTACAAATCAAAAGCTTTCCATGATGTGAAAAGTGCTGAAGGTAAAATTAATGGGAGTTAAGTGCTACGAATCCTCAGTTTAAAATAAATAACTATGTAACATCTAAGTGACTTGTGAAGACATCACATGCAACGTGTAGAAACCGCTTTTGACAAGGCTCATTAAAAACAAAAAAATGTGACGTAATGGACGCATGTCCAATCATATCAAAGTATGCTAATGAGCGGACACTATTTGGCATGACACAAATTCGGCCTTTTGTATATCAATGGTTTGGCGACTAACATGATTCCTTCACTGTCAATAGAGATGTATTAAAGTAGTATAATATACACGTAAATAATACGGCGAACTGCGTGCAAAGTTCTTCCAAAAGCGCCCTCTCTTGAATCAACTTCATTTACCCCATGTTTACTTTGTTCAGTGTGGATCGAATAGCAACGTTCGGCTCATGGCTAATTATTTGCAACAAAATAACAAGTCATGAAGGTCATCAAAGGTGGCCCTTTTATTTTGGGCTTTCAAAAGTCCCAACACCACCACCACTGTACTTTTTAAAGAAAAATATTTATAAGAAACCACCCCCGTGTTTTCGAGTCCTTATGTGTTCGATTTCAGTTGCTACTCACAGGCCTATGATCTTTTATAGATGTTTATGAAAGCCAGTTGTGTGTATGACTTCACTAATTTAAATAGAAAATTCGAGAAAAAAAATATGCTGCTGTTGGAGTGGCAGTCATTCTGGTATCCTTTCACTGGTAACAACAACTCAGCATTGCTCAGAGGAATGGTTCGATTCACCAATTGGAGACCTCGTTGTAACCAACTTCTCTTGTACTCACTGGTGAAAGGCAGCCTAACGAGCAAACTGATTGGCTGTCGGATGAATCACAGACTGCAATACTGCAGTGCACGTTGACCTGTGAAGTTCCAAAAAAAGATTTGTTAAAAAAAAAATCATCAGTGCAAGATATTCAAATGAACGATAGGAAGTTAACTCGAGAATTGTTCCTTTAACGTACGTTCCAGAAGAGTAGTTTTATTACATTAACACATGTAAATAATGGTTCGGGTTGAACAAAAAAAGAAATAACTAAAGCGGGACTTGAACCAACGATCTCCGGATTAACGTGCAGGCGCGCCGCCACAAACTGCTAATGGAGGTATAGGGCTAGATGACTCAGTTGGTGGATGGAGCGCCGGTGTCAGATGCAATTGTGTGCGCCATGCAACACTGTCCGCTCCGGACACGTTTGCATATGCAATCGTGTCCAGGGCTATGCAAAAACCGTCCGGCGGACAGGTACATGGCTGTACTACATGTATGTGCGCGCGTAAGCGAGCGTGCATGCACTGAACCATACGTGTAGGATGAATATTCACGTGTTTTATGTTCCCATGTCATTTATGACATGCACTTTGTAAAAAATGGCGAACGTGTTCCGTCGACCAAGGGCGTTTAATTTACTGCAACGGTTTTGCACGGGGCGGACACAACTGCATATATGCAAATGTGTCCGGGCGGACACAATTTCATTATGCAGCAGCGTCCGGGTGGACACGATTGCATATGCTAAACCGTCCGGCGGACATTATTGCATATGCAATTATGTCCTCCGGATAGTATTGCATAGAGGACACAATTGCATGCGACACCGGTGTTACAGGAGAGTTTGACCTGCTCCACGCCCGCGATATTTTTTTAGTAAAATGTATAACGAACTTAGAGCATGAAGTTCATAAAAGTCCACCAAATGTTCATTAATAGACCGATTGCGCTCCGTGCGTCACGTGACCTATAGTGGGTATTGGATGTAAACAAACACGGCGCACTGCATATAAACGTGCGTTAAAAAGGCATAAATACTGTTGCAATTTATGGCTCAAAAGGGGACTAAATTCTCGAAATCACTGTAGAATATTCCGGAGTTTGTAACATGAGAACATAACCCAGTCGGTTTCCCCTTGTTATGTAACCAATACATTTTGTTGTTGTTACTGAAAATGCATATTATTATAATTTTTTTTTAGAAACTCTTACCCGGTCGTGAATCCTAGCTCCCAAGAAAGCAAACGACCTCACAGAGAAGCGACTCTTCCAAGATTGACTAGTGGGCATCATTGTGACTGTGTCTGCAACTGCGCATCTGTGGTACACAGGAGAGTAACGAGGTATGTTGTATAGTAATAATTAGAATAATCTCTACGGTTCCTTTTTTAAACCAAACCAACTCATTGGGATAGTCGTGGTGTTACCGCAAACGTTTCCATAAAATAATTTCTTTATTGTGCCGGTATCGATGATGAGAATTAAAACAATTGCAATTTAATCTGGATGGGCCTTATAGACCTACATCAAGGTGCGGCCATCTTGAATTTATCCCATTGGTATCAATGTTACCAAACCGAGGCTGGAAGAACAAAATAGTCTGGTTCTTAATTGCAAAATGATTATAAAGATTCAATATTGTTATTCGATGAGAGGAGCATGACCTGGATGGAGGCAGAATGATAAATTGACTTGGGTTCGGAGAATAATGTTTTTTGCGAAGCAAAATTAAAGGGTTTGTGTACCTTTTGTAAGACACAAACTTTTGTTTTTTCCACAAATTAACATTATAGACATGTTTTGAGGATTATGATGGTAGAAAGCTTCCCTTAAAATATTACTTCTAAGGCGCTGTAGTTTTTGAAAAATAAATAGATGTCACGAAGACAATTTTCGTCGCAGGAGACGAAAATTTATTGTTTCAGCATGTACAACGTATTAACATACAAGAGTCTCCTGGAAACAATGCACTCCGTATCCAAAGACGTTAGGACGCATTATTGAACACATCCCAAGTTAGGACTTGGGTGGATTAATCCCATCGTTTCGTGAAAACGGCTGCAGGTATTATACTTCAAACATCTTCATTCACAGTGAGTAGGAGTTCATGTCATGGCCAAAAACTTGATCTACAAAAGGTATCAAAACCCTGCACGATACAGTTACAGTTTGTACATGTATGTCATTTAGGCAACTTTTTGTGCTAAATCAGAGCTCTATAAAATAGGGCCATGGTTTTCTCGGATCTACTTCAAAACACTTACAAGAGAAAAAACAGTGTTGCTACACGCATGCCCATGGTCATTGCGTCGGCGCACCTAAAATGCTCCAGGAGAAATGTATATCATCATGGGACTACCAAGGAGAAATTACATTGGTGCCCTTGCCCTTTGAAAAATGAAGCATACATGCCTGTATGATTATAGATGTATCCCGTAGATTGTATTGTATGAATAGTTTCTCCAAACTTACCCATTCTCTATGAAAGTATGACGAGGGCTGTCGTACGGATTCCCAGAGACCGTAGCCCAGCATGACTCCAGAAACACGTCACATCCGCCACCGCCACGGCAATCCTGGGATTCACCCTGGAAGTACAGCTTCACATTCAACGGAACATCAACAGGCTGACCGGCCTCATTCCTAAACCTCCGGTCTCTATACATCCGTAGTGTGGTAGTTTCGGTGTGGTCGGGTGTCGCCTCTCCCTCGATGGTGTCGAATATGTTGATGCGGACATCCGGATCGAACTGTCGGGTGTTGATGAAGTTTGGAGGGACGTGACATAGCACCTGTACTTCTCTGTGTGGGTAGCGGGTTATTTCACTCCCTGGTGCGTACGGAACGTCGGGGATGTAGATGATGTTGCTGAAGGAGATATCAGAGCTGGTACGCTGAAGAATGCATCACAAGAAAAAAAGTGCTCGTGTAAAACTCAAATACTTTTACTTGGGATAATGTTTCTGTATTTATAATACGTCTTTTCTTGCACAAAAAATAAAAAAGGCTCCGTGTGAAAGAAACCATGAAGATCTCGGTGCCATTTGGATTGAGGATAGGTTTTTTTTTAAACAGACATCACTATTGAGCAGATTAGGGCTATGGAATACCCGGCAACTTTATGTGGTTTGCTTCTGTGCGACTTTTTAGTTGGGGTCGATGCCTTCGGGTTCCTAAATTGTCGAACCAATGAAAAGGTTGTTCTAGTCAAAGAAAAAGACAGTTGCTCCACGTCAAAAAGAAATAATGATACATAGGCTAATAACAAAAGTAAGAGCAGCAAACAACAACAACAACAACAACACAAACAACAACAACAGCAGCCGCAACAACAACAACAGCAACAACAACAACAACAACAACAACAACAACAACAACAACAACAACAACAACAACAGCAGCAACAACCACAAAAAACACAACAACAATAACAACAATAACAACAAATCTTTAACATAAAACAGCAGCAGCAACAACAACAACAAGAACAACAACACCAACTCTTAACATAGCAACTATCGACATCGCATAATACAGATTGCTTACATTGAAGCTGGTTCTACACCCGCCGTATCCTGTGGTTATAGCATAGTGGGTCTGGTTGTGATCCTGCCCGGTGCACCTGGGGTCAGTCAGGTGCATCGTCTCTGGGTCGAACTCGCCATATTGGAACTTCGAGAGATAAGCAGTCATGTCAGTTTTGGTGCAGTCTGCTTTTGTCGTTCTGTAAGCTTCGTCAACTAAAACAAAAGATACAACCAACAAACTCTCTGCATTAATGTTTGCATCTTTTTACATCCGACAGTGAGGGCCTCTCATAAGTGGACTAATACTGTACGACTGGACGGACGACAGTGTAGGTTTGGTGTGGCCTGTAGTGGTATTTTGTCCTCGCCTTCAACCTGTAGGTCCACGGTTCGAATTCTGGTGGCCACTAGCACTGTGTGGATTGGATTCTCGGTCCCTACCTGATTGCGTGAATATTACCCTAGAGTTGTTTTCTCCTACATCGTAAGCTGAAACTATGGTCATTCTATGGCGTTTTGGGCTGTATAAAGTTATAAAGTTTACCCCCTTCTCAGAACCCTTGGCTTCGCAGCGAATTGATAATTAAAATGAAATAAACAAATAAATAAACAAATTATTTTCTTGCATGTGAGTCAATTGTTCTCATACGTTGAGAAAGAAACGTCACTGCTCTCAATTAATTGGTCGTTTAAACCATATGATCTGGACCTGTTCAATATCAACAAATTACTGGTATCCTCACATCTTTTTGTGGTGAAGTCCCACCCAGCCTCCGTAGACAGTGTATTACAGTTGTCGGCACTCTCCACCGCTCCTCTGTCAAGATGAATGGTGTACCCGGTTGCAGGCTCCAGGTAGATGAAGAAGCCAGTCAGGAAAGTCATGGTGTTCCCTTTGATGTGGACATCTGGTCCTGATGTGTCCGCCTCAAAGACGACGGCACCACTCTCCTGGTTTGTGACTCGGAAGAAGGCAGTGGTAGTTGTCTTTTTTACCTGTGGAACCAAAAAGCAAGTTTTGTTTTTTAGCATGACAATCTCCCGGAGACGCCGCTCCCTCTTTGGTCATGTATGGACGGCTCCCAGAGGATACCTGCCAATGAGGCCCTCAAGCTTAGCGTCGACGCACGGGGAGGATCCTAGACTTGACTCGAGTCCCAATCCCGTGCCATCGCCAGAAAACTTGTTTTGTGATGCTCTGCATTCTCCAGCCTGTACCACAATAGCTATATTTTGACGGGTATGCTTAGGGACCTCTCGCACGAGAACGGGCTTGAATCAAGTCTAGGCCGGGATCCCGCCCCAGCCCAGCCTGGAAGAGACCAAGAGGCCGACCTCGTAACACCTGTGTGTGTCAGCTGAGAGAAGACTTTGAGTCTCGGGCACATCTGTAACAGTCTGCATCGTATCGCATTGGTTGGTTGGATTAACGTCCCCATGATGGATGCAGAGCATGATAATGATGATTTATTTTATTTCAACAACCTCCGACAGCGCAAACGCCAATGACAGGATGGTTAAGAACATAAAGCTACATAAAATAGCTCAATAAAATGTATTCAACAGACAAAGCAGACCGAGATTAAGAATGGCATAAATATGATGATGATGTTGATTAAGTATTTCTAAAAGAATATTTTTCAGTCAGTAGGACTATCAGTTATCTATAGGTTTTCTTGGTCAATTTCGGAAAATGAGCACTCAATTTAATCATCAAGCTATTCTATTGCGCGCGAAATCGAATGCTACTGAAAAGGGTCATTCGATTTCGTTTTATGATTAGTCAAATGTAATGTTGCGTCATTCGATTTAACAAACAAAAAAAACATTCAATTTAGCAATTCATCAAAGAAGCCTTTCAAGTTCGCAGACGCTTCTTGAGGCGTCTAGACGCGTCTGTGTCTTAAAAAAAATGTTGATACGCTAAATTGAACAGAGTGCTAAAGGAATTTGTCTCGACTCTAAACGAAATTGAATGGCCGAATTCTGAATTTGAAACGCAGTAACAACTGGAGAGGCAAAACACCTTTAATTCGAACGCATGAAAATGAAATTGACTGCTAATTTGCCGAATTTGACCGAGAAAACCTACATTAAATAAAAAACAAAACATATTTTACATATATTCATTTAATGATTGTACTGTCAAAATATTTGTAAATTGTTAGCTTTCAATTTTTTTGTTGTGTGTTCAGGATTTGGTGTTACTTTTGACGACGGCGTAAGAAAAAAGGTAGACAAACCTTCTGGTTAAATCGAATCTTCCAGTCCGGGATGAAATCAGTTGCCACTATAGAGTCTCGTTCTGGTTTGGATAACCCTGGAAGCGCTCGCAGTTGCTCCCGTTGGCTTTCTGTTCAGAGTAACGCAATACACGTAATATAGGACTAACGGCTACAAACATTATTTTTTATTCGTTAAAGACACCGGACACTATTGGTAGTTGTCAAAGACCAGTCGTCTCACCTGGTGTATTTCAACATGCAGAAAATAACAAACCTGTTAAATTCAGCTCAGCTGGTCGTCGAAGTTGCGAGATAATAATGCAAGACAAAAAAACCTTGTCACACGAAGTTGTGTGCTTTCAGACTGCTTGATTTTGAGGCCTCAAAAATCTAGTTCTGAGGTCTCGAAACTCGTGGACAATTAGTCCTTTCTCGAAAACTATACGTTATTATTCAGAGGGTCGTTTTCTCACAATGTTTTTTACTATCATCCTCTCCCCATTACTCGTCGCCAAGTAAGGTTTTATTAATAATTATTTTGAGTCATTACCAATAGTGTCCACTGCCTTTGGAACTTGTCAAAGACCCGTATTCTCACCAGATATTTTTAAGAACTTAAAAGTTCTTTGCAATCTCAGGTGTTTGTATGAAAATAGTACAGTAAAGACATTACTGCCCCTGTGTTATACAAACCCTTCAATTGATGGTAAATTTGAACAACAAATCTTCAGAAATGATAATAGTGTGACAATTTTAAAGGCACACTGGATACGTTTGGTATATTGACATTGGCCAGTATTCACACTGGGTGTATCCCAACATTTGCATCAAATAACAAATCTGTGAAAAATTTGACTCAATTGTCCGTCAAAGTTGCAAGAGAATAAAGAAAAAAAAACCACCATTGTTGCACACATTTTGTGTGCTTTCAGATGCCTAACAAAAGTATTTTAAACTGTTTTTTCGCAAAATGCAATGCCCTTTCTGAGTCAAAGTCCTTGATTGCAGAGGGGATCATCGCACAGAGTTATGTTTTAGGGTTGTGTTGAGGAGGGGCTGGAAATTAATTTGTACGTTATACTTTGTGCACCAAAATTGAACAGCCATATAGACATTCTTCTCTGGAAAAATTGGGAAATTTTTTTGCTCTTTGTGGAAGGCTTTCATGACCCAATTTCATGGCTCTGCTTACCGTAAGCACAGAATCGGCACTTACGGAAGTAGGGAATTCTGTGCTTACGGCAAGCGTATTTCACGGGTTAGCGGTGAATTTTGGCTTCTGCGCGTGCGTACTCCCTGCTACTAGGCATTCTGTACTTACAAGGCTAGCGCAGAAGTTCGGCGCTTGCAAGTAAGCGGGGAATCGTGATCGTAAGCGCAGAATTCGGCGGTAAGCAGAGCCATGAAATTGGGCCCAGGTCGGAGAATCGTTATAGTAAGCGCAGAATTCGAAGCAGCGGCCATGAACTTGGGCCCAGATGTCTTGCTGACAGTCTGTGTTAGGTTCTGAGATTTCCAACACCCTCTCTCTACCTATCAACTGTCTTGGCTTACTGGAAAGCCAATAAGTAATGGAACCTTTCTGCATTGGTGGAACTCATTTGGGTTACTTTCGCACTAAAAACTCATTAATGCACTGTATGGGTTATGAAGCTTACCATCGGTAATGACATGCAAGCTGAAACAAGACTGCTCACTCCAAAAGCTGCGGACGAATAGACAATTTAAAATTATACATAATGACTGTCATAATGACAATTCTGTCTAGTTCTTTTATGCAATCGGGAGCGTCGCCATCTTATCAGGATAAAATAAAAATTGATTAATACATAAAAATGAAGGGAAAAAAATCAAATAAAATAAACTTATGTGAAACTACTTAGCAAACAAAAAGAGTACATCACATGAAGATTAGTTGTCCATGATATAAAACAAGAAGTAAATGAAGAATACAGCAGGAATGAATAAATCAATTCAAAACAAAATGTTAACAATGCTTTATAAAAAACACAATAAAATAATAATGGAGGGATACATTTAAGCATGAAATAAAAATGAATATGTAGTATTCGGTTTCTCAAAATGCCGGTACCGCATCAGGTTCAACAGTTGCATGTAATTCCTTTATAAAACTGAGTTAAAATGCTGGTTGAATTTTCGTCTGATAATGAAAGTTAAACCTCTAATACTGGTTTTGTAGCAGGCATTGAACCGACGTTGGTCATAATTTGCAAATTGTCAAGGCAGGGTGTCAAAGCTGTGCCAAAAGACGGCCTAAGATTGTGACCAAATTTAAAAACGGACACGGTAATGTATAATGTGGGGATTTGTTTGCTATAAATTACACCCCCAAATATGTAGATATAATTTTGACGAGCCCTTTTTATATATATATTGATTGCAATGCAGATTATGTTTGCAGGGACTTTCGCCTACGAGTGGAAATGTCACTCTCTTGTCCGAGTGTTGGCAGTTTCGCTCTTTTGAGACTGAAAGGCAATCTGTGTCACTCTTGTTCAGTGACACTTGAACGAACTTCACTCTAATACGAGTTGAAAGTATCCGTTTTCACTCTAAAAAGAGTTGGCTCTTTGCAAGAGTGGTATGGTGCACAAAACGAGTGGTTTTCACTTTTTTTATTAAGAGGTGGTTGCTACCGTTCGCTAGACATCTGCGCAACGTTTGCGCAAGTGGAACGCCTCCCTGATCCAAACCTGACCCAACCTGACCCAACCTGACCCAACGTGATCCATCCTGATCCAAACCTGACCCAACCTGACCCAACGTGATCCAAACCTGACCCAAACTGACCCAACCTGACCCAACGTGATCCATCCCTTTAATACTTACTCGTTTTCTTCTACAGCCAGGACGCAGAAGGAGTGTTTGCCCTTGTGATCCATTGACGGTGTGAAAGAAAGTGTCCCCTTGTATTTCGCATCATTCCCTTGCACACGATCAGGTCCTTCCATTTGGGATGCCAGACCAAGCACAATGATGTCAGTGATTCTAATCAAAATGAAAAAAGGGGATGGTTGGGTTCTTTTATTTAAAAAACATCTTCATTGATAACTTTGCTTTAAATCCGCACAACATAGACAAAAACCTTGACCCTACCTTTTATGGATTGATAAGATATAGGTTTTTTTCTTTCCCCGATATTATATTTTGGAAAGTGGAATTGTTTTGTGGACGAGTACAAATTATTTAAGGTTAAACATATCACAGGTTAGATAATATCGTAAACTCGGGTGTGATTCATGACCACACGGTAGCTAAACGGTTATCAATTTATCTTTGTTCAAACCCAACCTATTTCAAACTGTGTATTGTCGTGTGACACGCTCACGTGAAGCTGTCATCAACAACTGTCTGTACACCCAAAGGCATGTCAGATTTGTCTCATTATCACTGTGGAGCGTCTGATATACAATGCTGTTATGTTTCATCCCAACCCGTCTATACCCACTAAGTTTCCCTTGAGCTTTATTACTTGAGCACAACATCATTCAACACATTCAAGACCCTTCTGTAACGGGAGGCCTCCATCAATGACTTTTTACATCTTCTATGCCTAAGCGCCTTTGAGCAAACCTTACAATAAGGCTCTGTATAAATTGTTTATGATCGACTGATTGATTGATTGAAACTTAAATTAATTGTCTTTGTAATTCCTTGTATCGATTTTATATAGGTTTTTATTTGAGAGGTTGTGTGGCTCATTATTTTGAGAAACTTAATTTAATGAGAAAGTTAATTCTAAACTTGAGGTCTCGAAATCAAATTCGTGGAAAATTACTTCTTTCTCGAAAACTACGTCACTTTAGAGGGAGCCGTTTCTCACAATGTTTTATACTATCAACCTCTCCCCATTACTTGTTACCAAGTGAGGTTTTATGCTGAAAATTGTTTAGAGTAATTACCAATTATAGTGTCCACTGCCTTTAAAGGCAGTGGACACTGTTGGTAATTATCATTAAACCTTTCTTGATTATGAGTTATGGGAAGAGGTTGATAGTTAAAAACATTGTGAGAAACAGCTCCCTCCGAAATCACGTAGTTTTCGAGAAAGAAGTAATTTTCCACGAATTTGATTTTGAGACCTCAGATTTAGAATTTGAGGTCTCGAAATCAAGCATCTAAAAGCACAGAACTTTGTGTGAACATGGTGCGACACAGGTGTTTTTTCTTTCATTAATTTCTCGCAACTTCGTTGACCAATTGAGCTCAAATTTTAACAGGTTTGTTATTTTTTGCATATGTTGAGATACACCAACTGTGAAGATAGTCTTTGACAATTACCAATAGGGTCCAGTGTCTTTAACAATATTCTGCTGAGCAACAGAACAAGCAGGATACCAGTTGCATAATGTACTTGTGACACTTGGCTGTTAATGTTATTCTGGTAAACATAATTTTGCTGTGCTTGGCTAATATTTGTGCTAAGCAGCTCTATGAAATTGGGCCCAGGATAAATGTGTATACCTGTATTGGCTTGATGTGGCGATGGCGTAAATTGACATTCGAAACTCTTGGCCCACGAAGACCGTCAAGCAGACATCGTCGGGCACTTCAAGCTGAGGCAGTCGACATGAACCGGGACTTTCGAAGACTCTGACGAGGAACTGCACGGGGACCTTACTGAGAGGAGTTTCGGGGTCGCTGGAGGAGAAATCCTCCAGCATGACCGGGACGGCGTAGACACCGGCAGGGAGACTGGATGGGAAGTCTAGAGTGCACTCCTCCTGTGAAGAAGAAACAACCATTCAAGCACCGGTTATTATGGCAGAAACTGTAGTAAGAGACCATCATGTAAAAGAATGAACATTTCACTTTCTAGACTTGTCCAAATGGTGTCAGTTTCTCTTTTTGGGGAGTAAAAGAAATAGGTGTACTCTTTTTGTGTGAAATTGGAACACTTCACTCTAAATCGAGTTAAAAATACCCGTCTTTCACTCTAAAAAGCGTTGTCCGCCATATGGCTCTTTGCAAGAGTGGTATGGAGGACAAACGAGTGTTTTTCCCCACTTACATTGAGACAGTAAGGACAATACAACAAGCTAATTGGAGACGGGCTTGACATACTGCCTGAGTAGATGAACGGCAAGAAGAATGGGCTGGCAACCAAGGACAGGGATAAGGAAAATAGGTAGACAGAGAAGAAGATGGAGAGATGACATCGGGGTACGACATGGACAAGAACTGCCTGAAATAGAAATGACAAGCTAAATGGAGATCGGCTGAACACACTGTCGGCAGAATTTGACAATAGATGGACATAGATAGAATAATTGACTACCAACCAAGGATATAAGGGAAAAGGAAAATAGGCAGACAGAGAAGAAAATGTTTCTTACATTAGGTGGGTTCAGTTGCACGTTGCGTGAGCAAAAACGTGAACGTGAGCGTCAGAAAATTGTGTTGTTTCTAGGTGACGTCACCACTTTGGGCTTATTGCATGCTCACGTACGGTGTCTGCACGTTATTACCTGACGTAAAAAGTGGTAACTTCACGTATGTTTAAAACGTGAGATTTTCTCACGTTCACGTTCACGTTAAAGTTTTTGCTCGCGTAACGTGCTGTTGAACCTCCATAATATTTTTATACTATCCACAGCTCTCCATTAACAGCTACCAAGTAAGTTTAACAATTATTTGTGTAATTACATATAGTGTCCAGTGCCTTTCATAATTATAATTTATTCTCCTATTGCAACTTACCTGGTTGAGTTGAGCAACTTTCCTTTTTTTTCTCGAATCGTAGAAGATCTTACCGCAGATGTCACTGTCGTCATGGTTACACTCATCTCTGTTTTCGGACGTCCAGCGGCACTTGACGTCATCGCCGTTCGCATCAAAGTCTGGTGAGCAATATTGACTCGTTGGAATGTTTGTGTAATCATGTGAAAAATATATCTTTCTAGAAAATGTAAAAGAATGAAATGAAAACACTTGATTTGTCCGCCATAGATCCATGGTGTGGACAACTCTTTTTCTAGTGAAATCCGGGTACTCTCAACTTAGTTTTATGAATAAAGTTCGTTCCAATTTCACTCAAAAAGAGTGACACAGACACCACTCGGACAAGAGAGTGACATTTCCCAGCTTATACATTAAAGAGTAAGTAACGTCTTGAACAAAGACTAAAGAGACATGATAGTATTAAAGGCAGGGTTTACCTTTGGTACAAATTGTCGAAGACAGAAAATGTTGACTAAATTTGTCATTGAAGTTGCAAGAGAGTAATGCAAGTAGCCTAAACTTGCACACTCGTTGTATTATAGTGTGCTTTCGGAAAAAGTTCTTTTTGTGAAAAAGTACCCCTGTTTTAAAACCATATTACTTCAAAGGGGCTAGTTTATGACAATTGTTTTATAATATTAACAGCTTTAAGGTGCTCTTTACCTATAGTTTTTTCTGGTCATGAAATTTTTGAGTAATTAACGTATATAATTTATCCTCTCTTAGAAATTAACTAACACTACTCACGTGGGATGGGTAGCGTGTACTCGCAACCTTCCATGATGTGGTACATTGGGAACGAGGATGACAGGGGCGGGGTGTTGATGATACCGTCCCCGTGGTCCGTGTTGACTGTGGCGGCTAAGTTCCACCCCTTGCCATTCTCAACAGATTGGCCATTGTTCTGGATGTCGCCCAGCCAGCAGCAAGATTCGTAGCTATATGCAGAAATAACACACGTTTGATATTATTCCTACTTTACTATGTTTTCCGCATTTCATTTGTCCTTGGAAACAAAATCAGATAAATTGTGACAAGTCTAAAAAGTATATTAAAGCCTATATATAAATATATGTAGGTAGCCCTTGTATTTGATAAAATGTTTAGACTATTTGCAAGTGCCAAAAATCGGGCCTGAGTACAATCATTTTGATAACTTTATTTACAAGCTATTTTGAAATTCTGTTCCCCCCTTGTTTATACTCTTCAATTTAGCACTAAATCCCCATATGTATTGGTCATGAGCTGTTCCAAATCAGAATACCCCACTCGGTTATCTTGCCAAGAGTTGGCAACTATACTATTTTCAGAGCCACAATATACTCCAAAGAGGTTAACACAAAAACTGAAACTTACTTGATGGTTGCTGTGGTCCGGCCGGGTGGCATGACGTATTGCAAAGTTTGTATCCCGGTGCCCCAGTTGTTTCTCTGGTCCATGTTGGTGCACACGTACGATGCGTATACCTTAAGCTCATCTTCTTCGCCCTTGTTGACGTAGAAGCTATCCTCTGTGGTCAGAGTCTGACATAATAACACTTATTACAATGATTAAAATCATGTATAGCTTTATTGTATAAAGGCAAAACATGTGATTGAATCGTTTGATTGTTTTCATCCTATATAAATGTACATGTGGTTATTCAATTCAATTTTCCAAATCAAGAATATATTTATTTCCATACTCTCATAATAGTATAACAACAGTAACATGTATCACGGAGTAAAGCAAAACATTTCTTTAAGTAAGAGTAAACATGAATAAATAAATAGAGTACGGGGCCGTTTTGGTAAGCATGAGCTTGTAAAAAACAGCCAGACAGACAAGAAAACCAGACACACAGACAAACAGACAAAAGGACAGGTGAACATAATACACGACACAACGAATTCGTAATAAAACATTAGTGTCAAGCGTTGATATATTATTTGGGTTAAAAAAAGGGCAACTCTTTACAACCTTTCATCAAGCCTCTCCTTGATTGTGTGTCTATTTGAACCGGAGAAAAAAAAAAGAAAAAAATGCTTCCACAGAGGAATAATAATTCGTAAATTGGAATTATGAGAACAGGTTTACATTGAACGGTTTCTGAGATTGAAATGTTTCTTGAATACCTCTCTTTAAAACCACATTTTATTCTGAAGGGAGTCGTTTCTTTTTGTTATGTAAAAAAATATTCTTTTTGTAAAAAAATGTTATTTTTTACAAGCAGTTGCAGTGCTTCTTACTAAGTGAGTTGTGGTCGTTATTTTAGTTTGCACCAAACTTTAAAAGGTTTGGTGCAAACTAAAGGTGTACAAACCCTTTACCGCGTGAGGGCGCTCTCAATCACTTCCGGGGGTATATTCATTCATACGCAAAACAGTTTTTAAAGATTGGAACACATTATAACCACAGACATCTAATCCATCACAGACAATAAGACTTTAAAAGGAGCCGTTTAATCCACCTCTAAAGCAAATTGAAACTACGGCGCAACAAAAGTGACAGAACGCCTATTAATTTGTGCAGGGCGAATCGCGTGTACCCCCGGAAGTGATCAAAATACTATTTATAGCGCCCCCGCGCGGTCAAAAATAAGGGGCATTGAAATAGTGCAACCCCGTATGACCCTGAAAGGACAGCAATCTCATGCCAATTAATTTCAACAGTAGTGAAACAGTTTATTGTCTTAAATCACTCTTTAATACTTAGTATTGAATAATGTGGTCGGTTGGCGCATAGCGGTAATTTCTTCGACTTCCACCTATAAGACCCCGGTTCGAGTCACACCGGGGCGGTAATGTCGATTGCGTTTCTAGTCTCTTAACCTGACTGCGTGGATTTCCCTGGAATAATTGTCATCCCACATCTGAAACTGGAACCTCTTCCTGGTCTTCTCTCTGTGCGATTCTTGGCTAGTCATGGTAGGCCTACAGTGGTTTATTCGCTTGTCTGAGAGTCATTTAGCCCACAACCAGAATAAATGAAACGGAACAAAATTGAATACTATACCGAGCCGTCATTGATATTGGCCTGGGTGCATGGTTCGTGTAAATAAGCCTGGTAGCTCAACCTGAAGTGCAGACGAAAGTTGATTTGGATCTGAAAATAACAACAAACACATTATTGCGTTGTTTAGGACGAAGACTATTGCATGCACAGTTTAAGATTTTAAGATTATACAATTATGCAAATTATTTTCAAAGTCTGTTTCCTGCCTGATCTGCTTCTAGATATCAATGCAGATGCAGCGGGTTTCAAGCGCCTTCCTAACCCACCCCAACCCTCCTATAAGGCACTGAACACCTTTGGTAATTGTCAAAGACCAGTATTCTCACTTGGTGTATCCGTAGATTTGTCTCCCAACATATGCATACAATTTTTGTGTTAACTCAATTGGTCATCGAAGTTGCAAGAGAATATTGAAAGAAAAAACAGCATTGTTGTGTGTTTTTAGGTTGCCCATAATAAAAGACTTCAGGCCTGGAGTCTTTTAATATTTGAGTAGGAAATTACCTTGTTCTCAAATTCAGAGGGAGCTGTTCCTCACACTGTTGTATCATTATCAACAGCTCTCCAATGCTCTTTACCAAGTATTGTTATGCTAACAATTATTTTGAGTAATTACCAATAGTGTCCAGTGACAATACAAAACAAAACAAAAAAGAGAATGGTATGATAAGTGATTCTTTCCAATTTTGTTTTTATTCCCTCTGTCTCATTTCCAGGGTCTTCAATGTGCCTTTTTGCGCCCTTGAATTTTCGAGGAGCCACTTACGAATTGTGGGTTTGTTTGGTTAGCCTGCCAGAAAATACTACCTCCTTCGAAGTAGCCAATGGTTGACGTCGATGAGCGGATGGTCAGTAGTAAGCACGCCAGGCTTAGTAAGCGGCTGAAGTAGAGACTACACATTGTGGCGGCAATTGGATGTCTTTAGTATCTGAACCTGTGGAACAAAATGATCTAAATGAAATGAACAGGTATGAACAGACTATAGGTAATTACAAAATACATCAAGGTACGGTCCCAGAAAGGTCATGAGCTTACGGGGGCGCCCATGTGGGGTCTTTTACACAATGAAACAATGGACCCCACACAGGAATACTTTTTACACGTTGGACCTCACAAGGGAATTTTTTTGAAAAGGAATATTAGAACAACAATGCAGGACCCCACAGACTCGATCCACAAGTGTGTGTGTATGGGTGAATTCATATTCACTTCCTTGTGGGGAGACGGAGAACAGGTCCCCATTAGGGAAATACTAAAGGCTGTGGTGCTCCAAAATTTTGGTTATAAAGTCTAATGGGATGTTTTTAACTACAGGGACACAGGGAAGAACAGAAGATGTCTCAATGTTAACGATACAAAAAAAAAACAGAATGTTATATACGGGTAAGTGAAACAATGGTGTACACGTTGTTCAGGATGAGCATCTTTGGAATGGCTCTCGGTTGGATGCCATTGGAATTTTTAGCAATAGTAAAAGGCACAAGACACTATAGGTAGTTACTCAAAATAATTACTTAGCGGAAAACCTTACTTTGCAATGAGTAATGGAGAGTTGTTGATAGTATAAAACATTGTGAGAAACGGCTCACTCTGAAGTAACGTGACAAGGATTTTTTTTCTGTCATTATCTCGCAACTTCGACGACCAATTGAATTCAAATTTTCACAGGTTTGTTATTTTATGCATATGTTGAGATACACCAAGTGAGAAGACTGGTTTTTGACAATTACCAATAGTGTCCAGTGTCTTTAGGTGCCCAGTGTCTTTAATGAGAACAACACTGCAAAAACTTAGGTTTAAAATTGGCAACATGGATGTTTTTAAATACAGATACTGAACAGAGAATCAAATTTATCATCCTTGGGTTGGTTAATTAAAACCAATGATATTTCTGTTTACATTGAAGGCAGTGGACACTCTTGGTAATTACTCAAAATAATTTCTAGCATAAAACCTTTCTTGGTGACGAGTAATGGGGTGAGGTTGATGGTTTAAAACATTGTGACAAACGGCTCCCTCTGAAGTGTCATAGTTTTTGAGAAAGAACACAAAAAACGCACACAACTTCGTTTGACAACTCGCAAGTTCGATGACCAATTGAGCTGAAATTTTCCCAGGTTTGTTATTTTCTGCATATGTTGAGATACACCAACTGTGAAGGCTAGTCTTTGACAATTACTTATAGTGTCCACTGCCTTACATTCGTGTTATGGTGTAAATTTAAATTTTTGTTTTGTTTTTGTATATTTTTGTGTGACTAAACCAATTCGTCAATTTTAACATCCGGTTTTTGAAATGAAAGACGATTGCTGTGGTCTAGAACTTCAACATAAACTATGTGATATTGTTGTTGGCGGCCTAAAGGGATTGTATGCGTTTTGTAATTGAACCCACTGTTTCTTTCAATCCTATAAAATACCATATGATGAACATTTCATTTCAAAAGGTGCGTAGCGATTTTAAAATGTTGTCGCCAAAAATCTGGAGCAGCTATATCCAAGCAGGAAGAATAATCAGCAATTGGAATAATTATGTAACGAAATTCAAAAGTTTAGGATAGAAAGTGATACAACTGTTTTCATGAACCTCCCAGCCGCAGTGCACCTAACAGCCGTTTGGAGTGAACAGTTGCTCAAAATGTATTCATACGTTATCGAAAGCTCCTGTACTTACAAACTAAGTTTATATTGCCATTTATTTTCAGAGTCATAATCGAACGATACCAAACCCTACGAGCTCACCTGTCTTACTTAAGCTAAGCTTAGCCGTACGATCGTCCCGTTGTCCGGCACTTCCGATGTCACCTCCAACCCAAGCAAGCACGGTCTCTGGAGCGCTTCGTGCCACGTATTTATGCACATTTCGAAGATCTGTACTTTTTCCCCAAGGTAATAAAAAAAAAATTAATTAACTTCATTAAACAGTTCTGCATCATCTGTGGCAGTAGTATAAATCACCTTAGCAGATTATCTGGCTCAATAAGAAGGTAATTGTCATTGTGAAATTCTTTGCACCAAAACAGGTGTGTAAAAACAGCACCATCTGCTTGTCGTGCGAAATGATGCAGACTATTAATCTTTTTGAAAAGCTGTTAATTAATATTGGCGCCGAAACTAAGGTCCAATTAAAGGAACATTACAGAATTGGGTTAGCAAAAAAGTTGCTGGCAGTGTAAGCACTTTATGTTATCCACATGATACATCTGGGTCATGAGAGAGAATTGGAAAACCTATTACAAATTTTGCATTGCATCGATGCCAAAACAAAAAAAATGAATAAATTGTTCACTGAGCGAATTCCAAATTTTTATTCCTCATCAAATATTATATTTCAGACAGAAATACTTCAAAGGATGTTTTACTATCATCATTATTAGACCGTGTAAGTTTTATGTAATTCTGTGATCTTCACGATTTTAGTTTCTTACCAATTCTGTAACGTTCCTTTAAAGTTTATAGGCCGTCTCCAATCCAAGTACAAGTCATAATATTTACTGTTGGTAAATAAATTACATGCAAGATGATCTTTCCGTATAGACAATTTTATTTTGTTGGGAAGGTTGGCGCAATATTTCATTTTGAATTTAATTTTGCTATACCTCCTCACCAAGGAATCCTTGCAATTGCTGGGTTTTGTTTGGGTTTTTGTCTGGGTTTTTGTTTGCCTTTGAATTTAGAGCCACGCTGAAGAAATGTCCACGGATTGGTTCGTTCAGTGAAATAACTTAGTTGGGAATATCGCCTCCCAAAACACGGTTTAAGCTCAACCGGTCTATTATTATAGTAAATAAAATAGTCAGAAAAGAAAATGCTAGGCGTCTACTTTCTTTGTTATTCAACATCGGAGTTTCGAACTCCGAAGATCAGTAGAGTCGTTTTACTTGTTATCTCAAAAACAGTAAAGCCAAAATGCTAAAGTACTTTAATCGGGGAAGTTTTCCCACAATGACCATCTTTTTTATTAAGTTAAGTGTAAACCTGCGAACTTTTATATTTCCATTTTACGTTAGAAAGATGTTTTAAAAGTAGAGTACAATGATCCACACAAATTTGCCTTGAAACTGCGTGGTTTTCCTTACTTTGCGAACTAACACGGTCGGCCATTTATGGGAGTCAAAAATTTGACTCCCATAAATGGCCGACCGTTTTAGTCGACGAGCTAAAAGGAAATCCGTGCAATGTCGAGGCATGTTTGTGTGGATCATTGTTTTCTACTTTAAGAACATCTTCCTAACCATATGCATTTTATAACAAACGGTTACAAACGCTTCTCAAAGACCAACTCGACCGATCCAAGGCAACGTGTTCCTTTAATGTGTAATTAATGTCTTTAATTATCACCTGAGACACGAACCCCAGTCATTAACGTCACGACACCAATCTAGGGCATCGTAATTGACCTAAATATCATGTTGCAGTTCACACGCAAAATTTGGATCTATAACCACTAATTAATATCCATAGTGTGACAGATCTACGACTGATTTATGATGACTTTGTTTAATTCGCTCATCAGTTGATTCATAGTAATGAATTTTTTTATATTTTTTATATATTATATATTAGAGAGTACAGAGTTGTTAATCAACACTACAAGTTATTACCCACCGTAGTTTTTGTCTTTTCTTCAAAGAAGATGGTTAAATGTGCTCAACACGGTTCGTCATAATTTATTCTTCTCACCCTATTACTCTTTATAAAAGAACAAAGAGCAATTTAAACAGCTTCATTTCAAGCATCTCTTTGGATCTCCTTGCATTGCACATGTTTCCCTCCATCCTACAAGACTGTTGTTTTAAAGACAGTGGACACTATTGGTAGTTACTCATAATAATTATTAGCATAAAGAGGTTGATAGTATAAAACAATGTATTGTGAGAATTGGCTTCCTCTGAAGTAACGTAGTTTTCGGGGGAAAAAGGTAATTTCCACGAATTTTATTTCGAGACCTCATAATTAGATTTTGAGGTCTCAAAATCAAGCAGCTGAAAGCAACTCGCAACTTGGACGACCGATTGAGCTCAAATGTTCACAGGTTTGTTATTTTATGCATATGTTGAGATACACCAAGTGAGAAAAACTGGTATTTGACAATTACCAATAATGTCCAGTGTCTTTTAGAGGAACGCCAATTCAAACCTTCAGCTCCCCTGAGTTATTTTCCTTTTGTTTCAAATCCGTGGTGCCCCTTTGTATTATTTAATTTCAGCCTTGTTTTCGGCGAACTTGGATAAAGTAGTCAACTGAAAATGGTTTTCTCGTGTCAAATGTTTTTTTCCCAACTTGCTGTCAAACGTTCATCCGAAACTTATTTAAAGACGATGGACACTTTCGGTAATTGTCAAAGACTAGCCTGCACAGTGTATCTCAACATATGCATAAAGTAACAAATCTGTGACAAATTGAGCTCAATCGGTCATCGAACTTGCGAGATGGAAATGAAAGAAAACAAGCACCCTTGTCACACGAAGTTGTGTGCTTTCTGATGCTTGATTTCGAGGCCTCAAATTCTAAACTTGAGGTCTAGAAGTCAAATTCGTGGAAAATTGCTTCTTTCTCGAAAACTATGGCACTTCAGAGGGTGCCGTTTCGCACAATGTGTTATACCATCGTTGTAGGCATCCAACAGATTGGTTTAACATGAAACAATCACATGTGAGTACCCGCAACTTTAGATCGAGCCTCGATCAACCAGACCCCAGGTCTCGAGAGTGGAAAAACCTGTCCCGTGCGCGGAACAGGTTTGGGAATGCATGACCAGAGCATCACTAAACAATAGCTTTCTGGAGATGGTACGAGGTTGTGAATTGAGTCAAGTCTGCGTATATTTCTTTGAATGCAATTCTAGCTATTTCATTGATTGCTGTACAAAGTTTGTATAGATTGTAAGAGGCAAATGTTGGCAGCTCTATCAACCGCTAATTTCACAATGACTTTAGAATAGATATTGTCGTTTAGTTACTTAATCACAATTTCTTGGTTTGTGTAATTCATATAGACGTTAAACCAATGTGTTTCAGAGAGATTGGCTGTTGTCAGCTTGGTGTTTATATCCCTTTGTTGGAGTTTGCCGAGTTCCCTTGTCAAACAAAGAAAGAACAAAAAAACGTGTTACGGCACCACGACGGCACGATGCAATGCGAGTGAAACAGGAGACGGCACAACGCGAGAGAGGGCGACGCAAGCGCCAAAAAGCGGCGGGAATTGTCGTCTTTTGAATACCAGGCCGTAGCGCCTTGACAACTGAGAGCAAATGAGTCCAAGCTACAGGGCCACTTTTGAAGCTTTTTATTATTATTTTTTTCAAACACTTTCTTCAAGAACATTATGTGAATATTGAAATATAAATGACTTTTCTTCTTGGAGATTGCCTGGAAGTGGTTGCCTGTAAATTGCCTCGTGTGACAGCGCCCATATAATATTTTATTTGCAATAGATGTGCCATGGCAACAGCTTGAAATCTGTCCTCGTTTAACTCAAAGCAATTCACCCGTCACCATTTCAACCCTCATATTTTGGGCATTTGATAAACCTTGAATGTCTGCAGGCTTGTCATCAAGGTCTTTATCTGTGGACTAGGCTCATAAAGACCAGAACTACATGCAGAAATAATAAACACATAAAACTCAATTATCCACTCAGCCAACATGTATCATCTTAAAGGCAGTGGACACTATTAGTAATTGTCAAAGACCAGTCTTCTCACTTTGTGTGTCTAAACATTATGCATTAAATAACAAACCTGTGAAAATTTGAGCTCAATTGGTCGCCGAAGTTGCGAGATAATAATGAAAGAAAAAACACCCTTGTCACACGAAGTTGTGTGCATTTAGATGGTTGATTTCGAGACCTCAAATTCTAAATCTGAGGTCTCGGAAATCAAATTTGTGGAGAATTACTTCTTTCTCGAAAACTAGTGTACTTCAGAGGGAGCCGTTTCCCACAGTGTTTTATACCATCAGCCTCTCCCCATTACTAGTCACTCAGAAAGGTTTTATGATAACAATTATTTTGAGTAATTACCAATAGTGTCCACTGCCTTTAATGTACACCGTATACATAACTCTGTGCATTAATGTTGCAATGTATCGTGGAATGAAAATAAATAACATGATGACATGTTTACACGAGGGGTTAACTTTAATCTTCAAGGTAGGTAGGGTCTGACTCTTGATGATCCATTGACCCGGCACCTGCAACAACGCCCACACATTTTGTCATTTGTTTATATTTTTTAAAGAAAGACTCTGCTAGGGTCAAAACGTCAGGCATTTAACTATTTTGTTTTGTAATAAAAGTTTCTGTTACCTAAACATTGACAATAATGATAAACAAATCGATAAGTAACTATTCATAATGTTTCTATAATTATTTCAAGGTCTTCTCGGTCAATTTCGGCGAATGAGCAGCCATTAACCACCAAGCTTTTAGGGTTCGCGAAACCGAATGCTACTGAAAAGGGTCATTAGATTTCGTTAAGATTGGTCAAATGTAATATTGCGTTATTAGATCTAACAAAATAATCATTCAATTTTACAATTCATCAAAGCAGTATTCGAATTCGCAGACGGTTCTTGAGGCGTGTGTGCCACGAAAAAGAACGATGATACGTTAAATTGAGAGTGCTAAAGGAATTTGTCCCGACTCAAAACGAAATTGAATGGCCAAATTCTAAATTTGAAACGCAGTAACAACTGGAGAGGCAAAACAGCTTTAATTCGAACGCATGAAAATGAAATTGGCTGCTCATTTGCCGAAATTGACTGAGAAAACCTATTTTTATTATTAGTATTTTTTTAATGTGTTTTGTGTGTTGCTATATTTAACAAACGGGAAACCCACGTAATGTTTTACTTCCAGACTTTTAGTGTTGTACAAGTACTATTATTGCTGCTGGCAGCGATTTGAATAGATTTGTATTATACCACTGAAGGATAATTATAAATGTGACCGAATAATCCATAAAATTCTAGGGCTCTTTCTGTCTCTCTCTCTCGATCGAGGTCTCTCTGATGGATGACATGGGTCAGAAAGCGCTCGGTCCTCTGTTGTTTCTGAAGTCCCCGTTTACCCACACACTTTGCGATGTACATGTACTGGCAGCCTTTGTATGTGCGTAGATTTGCCTGGCAGTACTTGAAAAGTCGGTTCACCCCGGCGGCGGTGTTTAATATTAACACACATCAGCGCACAAGTTATCATTATAAATCCCAAGGCCCTTTTGTTGTATTGTTTGTGTAGTGGATCTTGCATAGTAAATAAAGTGACTGGCTACACGCTGTCGTGTTTACAACCTGCCACAGTAAAAAAGCTGACTGCCAAAAAAACCCGGACACACGTCGTGGTTGAAACCACCGTGACATTGCGAGGAGTGGCTAGTGGACCAACCTCTAGTACCGTTGTTTGGAGTTCGTCGCCCGGTGACAACATAGTCATGCCGAAGCCAGGCCGGCAGAATTACGAGAGAGTAGAGGGTGACACCAACAAGCCAGCAGCTGAACCAGGTAGGGGCGTAAAAACAGTTACATTAATGAGCAAGACCCACGATTTACAACCAACTGTCAATACTAGTAAATTGTCAGTGTCATGTGCATGTATGTGCCCCGGCCATTCTTTGTGCCCTAATTAATTGAAATGCTCACACGTACCACAGGATAATTTTACAATTTTCTCCCCACAGGGTGGCCCTTGATCTAGGGAAAAAATGCCTTGGTGCCCGTTCCCCCTTTTAAAACGAAGCATACATAGGTACATTGTCATTATATCACCTACACTAATCTTCCTGCTGATACTCTATAGCTATATTTCCCAGTTCCCAGTTTCCCTCATCCAATTTAGTGGTTGCACCAGCATGCATGGCAAATATTTACAAAATACATATTAGCTCCTCTGATGTGATGATAAGCTAATAATAATGTGTCTGGCTGGCAGCTGGGTTAATGTGGTGTTTGTATGTGTTATCATGGAGGAAGACACAGAGGTGTTATGTACGTGTGAATGGAGTTTTTTGACTCGTGCCCATGTTTGACTCGTGTCCCGTTAACACCATGTATTTCCTTCCTCCATGGCTGCACTGAGAACAACTATTTCTACCTTCATGATACAACTGACGTCATGACAAACGTTTCATATGATTGCTTTCTATTTCAGTTTACTGGTGATATTTTAAAACCCATAGCTGTCCAGCTCAAGGGCGCAGTGCAGTTGCGCCATAATATTCTAAACGGACTTGTATTGCATTAATAATTGAGCTGATTTGTTCTGTGTGCAATTGTGCAACTAAAGCTGTAAAGGATCACAAAGCTGTCAAACGATCCCTCAGCTATAAATTAATCAACTGACTTTTGTTGTTGCCTTTCGATTCGGAATGGTCATGCGAATACTTCAATTGTGTCTAGCCAGCAATGTATGTCTACAATGGCGCAGCCAAATCCGCATATAGGCCCTATTATAAATAATTGTACCGTTAAATTCCACCAGCCAACGCCCACCCTCGCACCGTGAACTTTGACACTAAGAAATAACTAGGTGTGGAATGATGGGGCAAGGTATATAGTCTTGATTCCCAAGACACTCTAGTTATGTCAAAGAAACTTAATCGCTACATAAACCGCAGGTTGTGGAGTTGGTGGTTAGTTGCTGCGTGTAGCTTATGTGACGCACAACTAGGTACACTATTTGACGAACGACCAGTTGTTGTTTTCTTGGAGAAGATTTGTATACCATTCCACCAAGTTTTTATAGATGGATGATTCTTAAACCATCGATCTTGATCTTTTCCATAATTATGTTGTGGGATGTTGATCTGTGCTTGTCTTCATTGTGTGGAGAGATGGACCATGTAGAAAGAACCACCACAGATTAGTCTACAGCTTTTTAGACTAAAGATAAAACTATCCAATAACTCCTAAACTTTGTTCCTCAACCCAATATGACATTGGGTGTCCCACCCAGGCCCGTCGAGTTTTATAGTCTCCCCTCAAATAAAAACGCCCTTACTTCTGTGTAAATTGTCAAACATTCGAGCAATGAGCATCAATCTGTAAAATTATCCCTGCACCTCCCTCTCGGCAAATACAAACAGTTCTTTCAGAGCTTCGGTTATAAAAAAAAAGTTGGAAGTCAACAACCCCATGTCACAATTTGGGCAACATTAATCTTATACATAATTTAATACTGTGCTACTTTTTGTGGCTCACAATTTTGTATAGGCAGTGATGGGCACTATTGGTAATTACTCCAAATATTTATTAGCACAAAACCCCACTTGGTAACGAGTGCTGGGGAAGCTTGGTAGTATAAAACATTGTGATAAATGGCTCCCTCTGAAGTGGAGTAGTTTTCGAGAAAGAAGTAACTTTCCACAAATTTGATTTCGATACCTCAGATTAAGAATTTGAGGTCTCGAAATCAAGCATCTGAACGCACACAACTTCGCGTGACAAGGGTGTTTTTTCTTTCATTATTATCTCGCAACTTCGACGACCGATTGAGCTCAAATTTTCACAGGTTTGGTATTTTACGCATTATGTTGAGAACCACCAAGTGAGAAGACTGGTCTTTGACAATTACCGATAGTGTTCATTGTCTTTAAATTGCCCACAAAAAAAAAATAATGGGAGCGTTGCTCTGGGTGCACCCCTACATGAGGCAATTGAGTTGAACATTGCACCTGTTGCCGCCACTAGCGGGGCTGTACGAGATCATAGTTTGTCCAATGCATCGTTCCCATTCATTACCTTCAGAGCAATTCAAGATGGCGGAATCGTGAAACGGCTTACGTTCCGAAAACCCTGTGTTCCGATCTATGATGCGTTAGTGTTGGGTTTATAGGATTACGGAATATACGTGAGAGGTATCGGAACACATGGGTGCCGGGAGAAAGGGTGTGTCACTGTCACCATCGTGGCAACTGTAGTCATTGAAGACACACCATAACCAATGGACGGCAGATGTTACATATTTATATAATCATAATGTACTCTAGACCCTGGGGGTTATGAAATGTTTACGCGCAATTATGATTGTTATTTACAATAATATTATGAGTCTCATCAGTACTGCAGTAGGCCTATATGTTTAACGGTTCATATTATAATATTCAACACATGGCAATACAGTTTTAGAAAGTATACAAGTTATGTATACGCTGATTACTTTTGGTATTGTCAAGACCAGTCTTCTAACTTTGTGTCTCTTGTTGAGTCAACAAATTTTGGGGGGGAAAATGATGGAAGAAAAAACCTATAGTGTCGCACAAGTTGTGTGCTTTCAGGTGCCGTGACAAGAATTCGAGACCTCAGCTGAGTGAGAAATTACTTCTTTCTTCAAAACTACGTTACTTCAGAGGGAGCCGTTTCTCACAATGTGTTATGCTATCAATAGCTCTCTATTGCTTATTACCAAGTAAGTTTTTATGTTTTTTTTTTAATGTTTTATTTTATTTTTTAGAATTACCAATTATGTTCAGCTGATCCTGAATGTTGGTTTAGGGGGTTAGGAAGTAATACCATAATTATCGTGAGATCCAATAATGAAATGAGTTTAATCAACAATAAATGTTATCCTTCTATACCTAAAATTGCTTATTCTTGAAAATGTGCCCAATGCTTTCCAGACCCAATTATTTGTTGTTGGGAAAAATGAATTACTTGCAGTTTATGTTCTTGTCTATTCATGTAGCTTCATAGTCTGATTAATCAATCGAAACCCATTCACGCCCCCTGCCTGCAAATCCAAAACGACATTCTGATGTCATGACAGGAAATCACGTTTTGTTCACGAGGTTTTCAGTTCAGAGCTTTGTATTATAGAAGAGTTGCGACGTAGAGGGACCAATTTGCTTTGGTCACGTGATTGCTGGACGCCATTTTTGGTCAAAACGCAGCACAACAGAATTTTTTTCTGGCATCCTATATTTGTATGTGTACACATGATATTTTTTCATTTGATTTTTATTTTAACGAAAATGGCGCAAGTTAAAAGTCACAATTTTCCCGACGGTTCTGGTTCAGTGAGATTGTTTTTTTTTCAAAGTGGTATTCACCCTTTGAATGCTTTCCTGAATTCCCGGTCGATGGCGTTATAAACATTGTATTATAACGCTCGCATTGTCTCATTCTGGTGTTTTTACTCGTATTGGCCTGGAAGTTTCGTTTTTATTTCGCCATGTCTACCCACGCACCCATTTCGAATTCCTACATGGGTTGCTTTACCCACGCACCCTCATTGAATTTCAACCGTTTATTGTTCAAGTGTCCCTTGTGGTGTACCTTTGAACCTGGTGTAACTCTTAAAGGCAGTGGACACTATTGGTAATTACTCAAAATAATTACATGTATTGGCATAAAACAGTAATAGGGAGAGGTTGATAGTATAAAACATTGTGAGAAACGGCTCCCTCTGAAGTGACGTAGTTTTTGAGAAAGAAGTAATTTTCCACGAATTTGATTCCGAGATCTCAAGTTTAGAACTTGAGGTCTCGAAATCAAGCATCTGAAAGCACACAACTTCGTGTGACAAGGGTGTTTTTTCCTTTCATAGTTATCTCGCAACTCCGACGACCGATCGCGCTCAAATTTTCACAGGTTTGGTATTTTATGCATATGTTGAGATACACCAAGTAAGAAGACTAGTCTTTGACAATTACCAATAGTGTCCACTGGCTTTAATCTAAGGTGACGTATGTGTCTTTCTGTAACTCTAAAAACTAAAGAGTTGGATCGAACACTTGCATGAGTTCGGTGAGTGACTACACTTTGAAAGTGTTGAATCCAGTATTCGGTCAACAATTTAAGTGCCAGTTTAACGTTTATAAAGCTGATCCAACAATTCAAAGGAATTTGTTTGGGAAATGTTGAAATATCACTTAAATTGTTAAATTAACCCTATTTGCGTTGGATCAAAAATTTTAAAATGCTAGATTAAACAAACAAAACGCTAGATCCAACACTTTCAAAGTTTAGTCACTCACCGAACTCATGCAAGTGTTGGATTCAACTCTTTAGTTTTTAAAGTGTACCCTTACAACGTGTACCCGTATTTAAACTGGACTCGTCACACCCCATGCGTGAATTTATCCCTACAGTTTAATACAAATAATAAAACAACACAATCTGGGCCCAATTTCATAGAGCTGCTAAGCAGAAAAATTTGCTGAGCATGACATTTTTTCCGTGATAAAAACAGGATTACCAACCAAACATCCACGTGATTTTCAGGATAAGCAAACAACAGCTAAATACCATGTAACGTGGAAAACGCAACAAATTGAAATTTGGGTGGTAATCCTGTTTTTTCAAGGAAGAAATTTCATGCTATGCAAATTTGTGTGCTTAGCAGCTCTATGAAATTGGGCCCAGTTCTTATATGGCGCTTGCCACACCTGAAGGGCGTCTGAAGGCGTTCCCAGAATTACAACTCTCCCATTATAAACTGGTGGTACAATAGGCTGCCATAAAGTACAATATCTTTTATTTTTCCATTCGAAGGGCGCCCTCTCTTGTTTTATATTCCTCCCACATGCGATGTAGAAGGGCGCCCTACCCTAAACTTGTGATCGACACTCATAAACTCATAAGACTAATCACAAAAAGGGTAATCCCTCATCTTGGTTTCAGTTCATTCAGTTTCTTTCGTTTTAATGTCGTTAAAATGTAGAATAATACCGGCAAGAGACATATTTGACCCGAAAAAGTTGCTAATTATTTCGGAAATACTCGTAGATAAAAAAAAAATTATAACAACAAAAACCAAATTGGTTGGCGATCCAGATATTGTAAGTCGTGTCGGTCAGGTTTTGTTGTGGGTTTTGGTGGTGTTTTGGTGGGGGTCTTTTTTTAAATGACAAATGTTAGGTTTAGGTTTCGTAATTGTTGGTAGAATAAACAGTAAACCCTCACAAATAAACTAATGTTAACAATGTTCGGTGGAGACCTGCAAACACTTTGCAATAAGATGATACTGGGAAATAAATGATTTTATTTTTGTTGACATCTAAAGTGTGTCTTTATATATTTTCAAAGACTCATCTCTTCAAGTAATTTCTTGTAAACCACTTAAGATAAAGATATTCGCGCTCGCGAATTGGTTCCGAGTTCATGACTGTTCTTAGTACAGTTATTCCTCAGCCTTGATTGAATGTAGGCCTACGCCTGAGTGTTCACATTTAGATGTCTTGCAAAATAAAGGTTTTTGTCCAAGCCAGTGAGTTATTCGAAGTCATCAAGAGTTTCTATTGAGTGATGTTGGTTAATGAATAATATTTTGTTGAAATTGTTTATCTTCGCATCATGCTGCCGTCATAAATGTGTACCTTCGTTTGGATTATTTATTTCAACTCGGATCGGATTTGTTTGGGTTTGAACATTAACTCTGTTGGACAAAGTCCAGCTCCACATCTACCTGAGTGATAGCTCGTCACCCCCGACCCCTTGTGTATTTTAATGATTGTTACCCGTCCCCAGATGTTGACAGTCAACACCCACGCTATGTTTTGTTAAATGTACTTCGTCGAGATAACAATACTTTTAATTTTAGGATGTGGCTTGTCAGTTGTTAACCCGAATAATTAATCTTCTTAAAAACATGATTATGAACATTCGACCGAAGCATTTATCATACGGGGTTCGTCTATGGAATTGGATTCGGCGGGAAAATCGAGCAGGCGTTCGAAATCACGTTCTGGACGTAGAGTCGGCCCCCAGCCCCTTCTCGACAACGGACCGGGAGCAAATGATAACACCAGTGGTATGTAAATACTTCAACCTCTAAGAACTAGAAATAAACGGAGATTTTTTTTTTTTAATGTACGCATGTGGAATTATGGATACATTTCTATTAGAATATTACTGCAGGACTGTATGTTTCGTGTTTGAAAGGGAAAGGGCACCAAAGCATTTTCTTTTCGGTATAAAATTATATATAGTGCACCGTATGAGTAAATTTTAAATGTCAAGGGCACCAAGGCAATTAATATACCAGTGGGCATGGAGGCAATCGCATTCGTTACCTCCGTAAAATGTCGTGCCTAATTACTGTAATAACAGTATTCTAAAACTTACTCGAGTGGATCAAAATTAAAACCAATGGTTTAATCCATGAGAAATCAACGTTGAATTATTTAAAATAACAAACTCACTTTATTATCATGTTCATATTTTGCGTTGATGTGTGTGCATGTATTTTTTTTAACTTGATTGACATGTGATATAATATAAATTAATATTATTAGGCCTAGGCTTTATTATTAGGCTATGGTTCATCCTTTTCAGAAACCCAAGTTTCTTTATTGAAAATAACAAAATCGTTTGTTATCAATTGTTCGTTTCTTTTCTTCATTGACAAATATTATTATTTTTGTTATCACATTACAATCACAGTGTAAGTTCAATGCATAGATTTTTACCAAATATTGACATGTGGTACTATATAAATTATGATGATGAAATGTACATACATTGTATTCGTATTGATCGGATTTCTTGTTTCTAATAAGCTGAAGCAAAAATCGAATTCTTTCTCTCGGTATTGATTTTTTAGGCTGGGGTAGAATTTCTAAAAAAAAAACCCATTAACTTCAGTATGTATATGCAGATATTCTTTGTCCGTTGGTTTCATTTTTATAACCCTTAATCAATGTACAGTATGTTTGTGATACTGTCAAAATTTGCAACGGAAAATAAATTATTATTTACCTCAAATTACGAGAACTGCCTGTTATATTTACGACAGACTCACTCATCGTATGTAAAGATGTTTAAGAATGTACCATCGGACCTACATGTATTGTTACCGCGCAAGGTTAGCAATAAATTAAGTAATTAAAATTTAAATACAAAATGATGAGTGACAGCCGCATATTGTAATTAATATATTCAATCTTAAAGCCCGGTATTTATTTGTTTTAGCCAAACCAAACAAGTCATGTGACGTTTCCAGAGAGTCACAAATTATTGACCCAACCCGTTGTCATGGCAATAAGATACTTCAATGCGGGACCGCATCCCGCACATGTACGGGTTTTGCGCAAACTCGAATCTCATAATAGATTTTCCTCTCAATCGTGTGTAAGAGTATATCAAGACATCCAAGCGAAGAGCATCACACACATGCATCGAATGTGTAATGGCGGCCTCTCGTATAGTCTCGAAATCTCTGCGTTTCTATCTTTTTGGACGGAATTCTCTTGAGGCACCAAAATGAGTAAAAACGGCACTGAGTTAGTTGGGCATCACCACCGGGCGAATCGTGTTGAACCACTGCCCGGAGTAGAGGCTACAGCTGAGCATGGCGATTTGTGTATAACGGGTTCGTAATAATGCATTTCAATTATTCATGGTAGAAATCTCTTCCACGGAGATTTATAAACAATTAATTTTCTATTTTGTTCTTTGATATGATTTATTTCTTGTGGCAATATAAATTTCAATTCAATTCAATTCAATTCATTAAGGTTTATTTTATAAAAAATATCACAAAATACACGACAGAAGTTAAAAAGACTTAAATTGACGTGTTTAGATACATTATTGTAAACAATGACAAAAAACACAGACTTAAAAGAAGAGAAGAAAAGCTCCAGGCATGAATGCACAAAAAAAGATAAAAATTAGATTAAATTTGATAAACATTTGATAAAACTGATAATTCATTATTATTAAAAATTACAAAAGACAACAAACTCTGACTTAACAAGGAGAAGAAACTGTAGGCATGAATGCACAAATTAAAAAAATTTGATCAAATTTGATAAACATTTGATAAAACTAAACCCAACTGTTAGAGATACTTGTTGATGAAGCCACAGATTTGATAAACATTTGATAAAACTTAAACCCAACTGTTAGAGATACTTGTTAATGAAATCACCGATTATTATACAGTCTCACTAATGCTGGAACACTAGACATTTTATATCTCTGAGTTCTCATTAGGGGCAAGTGAATTTTGTGTGAGTTTCTCAGTCCAGTGCGGGAGAGTGTTTGGCGTTCATTTGTGAAGACGTGACTCTGATGATAACATGTCCCCTTTGATAACATCGCACAAACAACTTGAGAAAAAAAATATAAATAATTGACATCAGTTTAGGTAAACATGCACGTGGAATCGATTCAGATCCATCTTGATTGTTTACAATAATGCCGCTGATCATAATTCATGGTTGTGCGCGTTCTTAAGAAAAAAATGTCTTGTTTTTACCACGTCCCGGGACTGTGCATGTGACATTAATTTTGTATGGCACATTGTGGAATTGCGAAAATTTGTTGAACTGTTTCAAGTGGTTTCTTCCCTGCCTCTCTCCTCTCTGTGGACCCCAGTTCGAATCATAAACAAGGTTCTTGCATATAGATTGGATTTCCAGTTCCTTCTGATGACCTCGTGGTTTTTCTTATTTGGGATCCTCCACCCTTGAGTCCACGTCTAAAACTAAAAACAATTCATTTTCTTTAAAGATGCTTCCATTGGGATGCTTTGTCGACTATCAGATTCAGATGCTCTAAGAAGAAGAACAAAAGGTGTTGAAGCACAGTATTTACAGTGTAAAGTCGGTCAGCAACACTATTTTAAAGCCATAGGACACTTTCGGTACCAATTTGTTTTGTTTTGTTCACATATTTACAAATAACTTACAGGATTTACAGAAGGTAATGGTGAAAGACTTCTCTTGAAATATTATTCTCGGAAATGTTTACTTTTTGAGAAAACATTAAAACAACATCAATTCTCGATATCGAGAATTACTGATTTATTTTAAACACATGTCATAACACGGCGAAACGTGCGGAAACAAGGGTGGGGTTTTCCCGTTATTTTCGCCCGACTCCGATGACCGATTGAGCCTAAATTTTCACAGGTTTGTTATTTTATAAAGAAGTTGTGATACACGAAGTGTGGGCCTTGGCATAACTGTGGACACCTTCGGTAATTTTCAAGACCATGTATTCTCATTTGGTGTGTTCTCTCACAATGCATAACATAACAAATCTGTGAAAATTTGGACTCAAATGGCATTCGAAGTTGCAAGAGAATAGCGAAAGAAAAACACCCTTAATATTGTTGCACAAAAAAATAATTTGTGTGCTTTCAGATGCGGCCTAAAAAATGTGTCAGGTCTGAATATTTGAGTGAGATATTACCTTTTTCTCAAAAACTGTACTTTACTTCAGAGGGAGCCGTTTCTCACAATGTTTTATACTATATCAACAGCTCTCCGTTGCTCGTTAACAAGTACGTTTTTTTTTTAGTAATTGCCAACTAGTGTTCCAGTGCCTTTGACATTCGTTTCGTTGACATTCAAACTAGTTAGAACTCTCGAATTGTTATGGCTCAGCAATCAATCTTTATCGTGGTCTATGCATGAGTGGGAAGGGACTCGAAAATAGTTTTCCCTTTTGTCGTAAAACAGTAGTATGATATTGCATTGTTTGGGAACGTAGTGTCGACATGTTATTGTGCATGAGTCAATAAGGCCATGAGGAAAAGGCAGGTAGAATAACAATGGCGGACATTTTGAAATTTGCAAATTGCTCAATATTAATTTTTTAAAGACACGCAAAATTAACCCAAACTGTCTTATAATGTGATATGACGGTGATCTCTTAAATGACAACTGTCTTTTTTTATGATTAGAGTGGGGGTGACAATAAGTACATAGACAGCAACAACAACATTAACAACAAACAAACAAAAAGCATAAACTAAATAATTGTTTCTAGCAAAGGTTTGACATGTTGTTCAAATGGTGCTTGATGCTTGATGCTTGATGAATAACCACCTAAAAAAGCTAACTGCTTGTCCAATGTGTGGTCGTGAAAGTTATTATATTGATCAAAAGAAAACGTCATTCACACGGGTCGTCTAAAATATTTCTTTATAAATTCTAGCCAGTACAACTATGCTCAACATTTCTTTTCTGTCGATTGTCGGGGCACAGTGATTGTATTGACACTCTAAATGGGCTTTCAAAGTCCTATAGAACTATAGAAGCTCGCTTGCACGCTATCAACTACTTTTTTTGTATGAACTGTTTAAAGCATTATTAAAGCATAGCACAAAGCTAATGCTATTTTTTATTAATTCGGTCAATGCATATCAACAATTTCAAAGCATTATTTAGTACGGCAGTGCTGCTACTATTTTAGGAAGGCCTCATAAAGGGGACTGACCTTCGACAACTTGTTTGTTTTACGACTATAGAGTAGTCTCATCTCCAGCCACTTTGTTTGTTTTGCATCGCTAAACACACTTTAATATACGTAGAACCTGCTGCATCACAGACTACACCAAACCGTTGTGCGTGTGACTCGCCCACGTCGATCCCAAAAGTATTACTCATTCATCCCTACGTGAATTGCCATAGCACTTGTGTTACGCGGCACTGGATTGAAGGTTGTACTGTGTGGGAAATTAATTTTAGGCGTAGCCCCTTCCCCCAGAGCTAGAGCCAGAAAAGTGTAACTGTTGTGTACGGGAGAGGTCATATTGACACATGGACTTTGTAAACACACAATAAAGAGGGGTTGATTGGCCAAAGTTCAAATTTTATCCGGTGTTTATCACTCCTTAGCTGGTTCTTGTTCTGATAAGGTTAGTAATTATATCAGTCAATGTGTGTAAGGTGTAAGGTATTGAAACCATATGAAACTGATCGTGCAGTTGTGAATGTGACTGCCGTCAGATTGAACTTAGTACAGTAGTGATAGCGCTGTAGTGTAGCACTAGCAGTTGAGGGCACGGGACGGGAATTTGACTGCTGTATCGCCTACTGCGCCGTGCAGTCGTTAGACGGAGGTCTGTCGGCTATTTTCGCTCGATCAGTCAGCCATGCTATTGCCACGATAAAACAAGTTGCACCGAGTACAATTTTGGAAAGCACTGACTGAGGCCTAGCTATTCAGTTTTAATACAGTTGTGCTTGTTGAAAAACTTGAAGTTGACTTTTGAGGTAAGCCAATTGATTGCATGGACGGTAACTGTGTCATCAAACTACATTGTTATTGTAACATTGCATTGATTGACAAATAACTGAATTATATATGTAAATTGTCAAGACAATGTTGTAGCACCTACAACACATGATACTTAGTTGCGATAACGTAACCCTCCTCCCGACGGCCGCCAGGTCGGAGGGTTACGAGATCAGTTCGAGCGGCAAATGACAATCTGGTCCAACACATATAATTTTGACAGCTAGTCACCAGATTTGCCCCGTTTTTACCACTTTTAAAAATCATGACACAAATTCAAAGGGCACGAACTTAATCCTCAATGTCTAATGAACACTCAAAACACCATTGAGAAAATATTTTTGAAGAAAAAGGACAAAAACTTACCAGATCCCGAAGCGAATTCCCAGGTTTATATTTTGAACTTGTCGCATCGCTTTGGAAATGCTTTATTTTGTTGTTGGACTAAACCATTCTGTGAAAGGGGTGTTACAAGGCAGTGCGTGCGCGCAGTCCGTTTACATTTCCCGCCATTCACTCATTGCATGGCGCGCACGCGCTGCAGCACTACAACATTGTAATACCCCTTTCACAGAATGGTTTAGTCCAACAACAAAATAAAGCGTTTGCAAAGCGAGGCGATATTTTAAGCTGTGCAAGGTTTAAGCTGCGACAAAACAATACACTCCGCTATAGATGTGGTGCTTTTATTGTCGTGAGTATAATACAGTATTTTAAAAAGTTATTGATCAAGTGTGTTGTTGTTTTTCTTGGTTTTTTTGTAGACATGGCAGCGCCACCAGCGATAGGATTTGAGGGCCTTCAGGAACCTGCACAACCCTACGAAGCTATTGGTAAGTTCAGTTCCTACCAGATCATTTTAAAGGGCGTCCAGGATGTAGTAAAAATTATTGGTAGATCTTAGCTAAAAAAAATACTAGACTGGTCCCCTGTCTTGATCCGCAAGGTTTTTACCAATGATTTTTTTTGGGAAACAATAGTTTTAATCATTTTGATCGGTCCGAGGTGCAATTGGGACATGAATCTTGGTGAAAAATGCAAATGGATTGGGATTGACTTGGCAAGAGACAACTATACTGGTGTTATTCCTAAGCCTTGATGTGTGGCGTCCGTCATTATGTTCAGGTTAAAATAATATCAGCTACTCGCAAACTAGACACAAAGAAGGCGCTATACTCTGTAGACTCCCTTCCCTGACGTCACATGTGGATACTCTCTGTACGCACATTTCTTTTGTGGACACCTAGAAGCAAGTGGTTTTCTTGAGATGAGACTACATTTCTAAAAATGCTGTTATGTGCATGTTCCAGATTGGTGGATAATTTCAAAAAGCGTTGCAACGTAGTCTCCTACTCAAGCCAGTAATTGGCAGTTTACAGAACCAAACCCCTCACTGCAGTGTAAGAAAAATACGCTCTCTACACATGGTCTGCCAATGTCGGAGTAAAATTGCGTGCACTGTATGGTGTGTGCGCATCGTCTAAAATCTGCTTAGCATAGTAACTGACTCATTGGGGATCTCACTCCCAATTAGGAAATATTAAAATAAATGTTGAATACGTTTTACAAATTGTCTAAATGGAACAATTATTTTCAAAATGATGGTGTAAAAGCTCCCGGAGCGTCCTATGATTATTCCAGGTAGGACTGCTTCATGATTAATTTTTTGATCTGTGTTTGCAGTAATAAAGGTATAGTTGACGGATGTTAAACATAATATCATCATGGGTTTTTCCAATTAAGGTAAGTTTTTCCTATGAGGCAGCTGCTGTTCTGTTTTGTGGCATCAAGTTAACGGATAATGACAGCAGAATCTGAAAGAGAATTTGTACCATTTGCTGCAAGATGTTTTTGATGTTTTTGCTTGTTTCGTTTATCATCTGGGCCAAATTTTATTGAGCTGCTAAGCAAACAAAAATAGCTGAGCATGAAACTTTTGCCTTGATAAAAACTGGATTTACCAACCAATTATCCACACACCAGTAACTAGCAATTATGCAACAAATTGAAATTTGGTTGGTAATCCTGTTTTTATCAAGGAAAATAATTCATGCTAAGCTAATTTTTGTGCTTTAAGCAGCTCTATGAATTTGGGCCCTGTGCTAAACAACAAGCAATATTTTTGCACAGTTTTTAATCATTACAGTGCACCATAGTAAGGTCCATATTGATGAATTGACACCATAGGGGACAGGGTTGGGACAAAAATAGCAAAGTTTTTAAGGGCAATCAATCATTTCTCAGGTTGCTGTGTTTTCCCTCAAGGATTGTTCAAAACTGAGGGCATTCTGTTCTTGAATTTTGCTAGTATGACATGTGGCACACTGAACTGAAATGAGCTCCTTGGATTGTTTTACCAAGTAGGCTACAGTTACGGAAATGTACTATAAATTGTTTTTTGTGTGGTTTTCCTGGTGGGTTATTTTTATAGTGTTAGCACAGTTGACCTTAAGTTTTGCCTTAAAGCCATTGGACCCTTTCGGTAAACAGTATTGTCCAAGGCCCACACTTCGTGTATCACAACTTCTATATCAAATAACTAACCTGTGAAAATTTGGGCTTAATCGGTCATCGGAGTCGAGAGAAAATAACGGGAAAACCCACCCTTGTATCCGCGCGTTTCGCCGTGTCATGACATGTGTTTAAAATAAATCCGTAATTCTCGTTAATGAGAACTGATATTGTTTTACTGTTTTCTCAAAAAGTAAAGCATTTCATGGAATAATATTTCAAGAGAAGTATTTCACCACTACCTTCTGTAAACCCTGTAAGTTATTTGTAAATGTGAACTTTTAATTTTTTTTCTGTACCGAAAGGTTCCAATGGCTTTAAGAATGTCTGTTATTTTTTCATTTTCGGTTCTTACAGCCATGGTTGAATGAACACATACGTTATGAATGGGAAGATTGACCTGCCATAATTTATCAAGTTCAATGAAATGGAACGATGATCTCCCTGCATGGAGGTCTGCGTACAAATATTCATATGAATTAAGAAGCAGAAGAGTGGATTTGCGCGCCTTGTAAACTTGAATTATACACTGTACGTCGTATGGATAGTTCAGTCAGTTTGGCAATGCCGTCTGGGAATCATTTCATTTAGGGCTTGGGCTGATGTGGGGACCTATTAAGGCCAAATTACATGAGGCAGTTTACAATTTATAATATTGAAAAATATGTTGATAATTCTATATTTTATCTACAAACAAACCAAGTGTTGTAAAGTGTGTAACCGGTACAAGTTTCCTTTTATGTTTTTATAGTCCTATTTTAAAATTGAAAATAAAGTTTCAATTTTTGATCATTCCTTCGACCCACCAACACTTTTGAGGAAAATTAATAAAAAAATTGTTAAATAGGGAAATGTTTTCATGCTGTCATAGTTAAGGGTGACCCTGTCAGGCCCTCCTGGGATTTTATCTTCCCTTGATTTTACCATGGAAACGTACTCTCAGTACTATGCATGCATCATCAGTTTGTTGTTTGGGGTTGGAGGAAGTCATTGGATTTGTAACTTCCGACAAGTGTTGCAAGTTGCAACTTGTACTGCGTAGGCGAGGTCACGATCAGGGACAGTTTGAACTGTGGTGAAGAAAAAAACTGCCAGGGGTCTTTGTGTTCAAGTTAAAACCATCCTACAATGTAGTTGAGACAAAATCCATCCTTTGCAATGTCGTTTGTACAGCCCTTTTCACACAACAGCAATTTAGCAGGGGTCCCTTGCTACAAAAGTACATCGTAGTGTGGTTGTTATGTATTCCAAAATGTAAAATTTAAAGGACAACTACAAAATTGTTTCTACTGTCCAAGTTCTCCTGAAAAATCTTGTCAAACATTGCTACATTTTACATCCATGCTAAAATTGAGCAAGGGACCCTGGTTAAATTTGCTGTCATGTGGATTGCACATAAGGTCCCCAGTGAAATCTTCTCAATTTTGTTGTCCTTTTATGGTTGTCCTTTCACACAAGTTGCATTCGGTAAAATTGTCCCAACCGTGCCAAATTAAGCAAGGGAGCCTTGTAAAACTGCTTTCTTGTGGTAGGGATTTCTGTGAACAAGGCACTGGGAGATGGTAGTGCCCTTTGAACTCATTATCAGATGATCAGAAGTCAAATTGCACCGCTCTGTAGATTACTTCCTGTGGATTCTTAAAAGTCCAGTTAGGGATCGATTTTGGCGGGAAAATACACAAAACTGCAGCGCTTGTAGCAGAGTTTATTGTACAAGAGCAGAGTCAATAAACATGTATTACCCTAAGAGTTTCAAAAGATTTGGATAAGACTAATGGTCGATATTTTTTCACAAAGATGTTGCCCAGTGAGGTATATAAGCATAGAGCCATGGTATACATGTAGTCTAGTACTATAATTCAACTAAAGACACAAGACCAATGGGAGACTTTGGGATGCTTGGTGGCAGCAGACTTACCAGGTAAAATCCATTGTTCTCGGTCATGTGCGCATGCTCAGAGCTACGTAAACAATGGAAATTTACCTGGTAAGTCTGCTGCCACCTAGCGTCCCAAAGTCTCCCATTGGCTTGTCCAGTCTGTCTTGAGTTTAGTGGCCCTTGGATATAATCCACTGGCCTTGGGTCTGTTGCAAGCTTTGCTGGTGATGATGCAATTTTGACCTCAGGGATATTACCTCAGCAGGTCATTTGGGTCAAAACAAAACCAGTGAGACTGGGGATTTGTTTCTGACCTGCAAACCTCAAAGTCTTATTTGCCAATTCATTGTTGAGCATGCAGCATAAAAGTGTTCACTATCGAAGTTGATCGTAGGGCTTGTTGTTGTTTCCAAATGTAAACTGAATTGTTTTGCTAAGACCAGACCAGAACAGCTTTAACGTACTGTTTTTATTTGAACAACCACTTTTGACATCCACCTCTTCAATACTTGTCTTATTTATTTTCAGCTTAAACTGTTCTGCCATCTTGTCGCTTTTATTACTAACTCGTTGTGTCATGTCTTATGTTCATCTGTCCTTTTGTCTGTTTGTCTGTCTATCTGGTTTCTTGTTTCTTGTTTGTCTGGCTGTTTTTTTACAAGCTCATGCTTTATACCAAAATAGCCCCGTACTTTATTTATTTATTTATGTTTACTCTTTCCTAATGATATGGTTTGCTTTACTCCGTAATACATGTACATGGAACTGTCGTCATTCTTTCATGAGAGTATGGAAATAAATGTATTCTTGAATTGAATTGAATTGAATTTACATTAGCTATGTTAATGACCAAATAGATCTCATTTGTCTTTATGGGTATTCACCATTCTTCATTACACAGATAGAATTTAGGTTTTTGTCAGACTCAAAGTCAACATTTCAACATCACTTGTTTTTATTACACACTACTTTGTGGTTTTATTATTTAATTGAAAAACACAAGACCGCTGGACTTGCGCAGTTGTGAGTTTATTGGCCCGAAACCAAAATCACTGTTCTCAGGCCATGGTGTCATTTACCATGCTTGTTGAAAACTTTCTTTGTATCTAACATGAGAGTCAAAAAAAAAACCAGAAACCAATTCTTCGTTCGTAACACGAACATACAAAAAGGTTATGGGTTTGTTTGCTCACAAAACCTCTGACAACATGTATTTTGGGCCTGACTAAGATCACAAAACAAAATCTATATGTGCATCTAATGTGAACGGATACAGGTATCGTATCTCTGTATTCCTACACTTGCGAAACCTCTCTGTTGTTTACTATACATTTACTGAATTGTAGGTAGCGTGTCAGGGCCAGGAAATTGTGGTTGATGCAGACTAGTTTATAAACCAGACATGTATTACATGACTATCAATATCAAAGTTGTTTGGATGGTCTTCGAAATAAGGGAAGTTAAAGCTCCCAAAAGGGGATATACACCAAGCTGGCAACATACAATTAACATTAGTTTGACATCTTTGATTATGAATTGCACAAATCAATAAATTGTGACTCAATAAAAAATACTTGTTTTAGTTGTCTTGGCTAGATTCAAACCCACAACCTTATGATTGCACGTCCAGCAGTCTAAGATACATGTATGTCCGTATGGTGCTCATTTAGTCAGATAAAGTAATAATCCATAGAACAGGCCTTGAATTTCGCTATTGATGGGGCTCGCAATTTTGTTCTGGTTAAAGGGACACTTCTTCAGTCAAAATAAAAACAATCCTCAATTCAATTCAATTCAATTTTTTATTTCATCACAGTTTTACAAGAAAAAGTAAAAATTGTTTTCCCTGTGTGCACTAGTAACACTCATTTTCGTTACTGATTAAACATTATTTTTATTACAATTTTAAACACAAGTCAGAACTTATCACAAATTAGTTTTAAACAATAAAATCTTAGGAGCAGGCCTTGAATTTTCCTCTTGATGGGGTACTGCAATTTTCTTCTGCATGGTAATGACCCAATTCACCTGACGTCATCATCACAATAATCTTGGATACGCCATTTTGGTGGTCAATGCAATTGGTGTTATTCAGTGAAGTGCACAATTAAGGCGACGCAGCGTTTACATGTAAACCTATTGACCACCAACATGGTGAGCGTGGCATCAGTCGCTGTGTGTGACGCGCGTGCAAGGGGTCCATAGGGGCGCTTTTATGAGGAATACATAAATTTGTAAGTGATGTTTTTTGAAGCTAACATGGTGTGAAGGATTTAAGAATAACTAATAGTAAAGTTGCAGGTACAATGTACAACCATACATTATTCTCTTTTGATGGAGTGTTGGCTCTGTTAATTTGTAGTGAAACCTTTCACAGGGCACCACAACGATTGCTATGGGAGCCAAATTTAATACAAGTCTTGATACTGTGATAGAGTCGAATGACCCTACGTGTAGCTGTGTGGTTAACATCTACCTATTGCAAAATCTGTAAAGATCGTTGTTGCAACATTCACCACTATACAAGTGTGAATTTTGTCATGAGAGCTAAGTGGCTCTTGTCTGTGTACATTTACATTGATGCCTTCATGGTTGATGAACCATGGAGGAGGATGTGTGGTACAGCCCTAAGGAATCTGCGATGGTTGTTTCAGTAAACACTGATCAGCGTCTCCCTTGAAGGATTATAGTTAGACCAGACTTGTTGGATCTGCTGTCGTTTTCATCAAATCAGCAATACTTGGCAGTGGGATTTTCTATACAAATACATTAGAGAAAGTGTTTATTTGTTGTCCATATAGAAATGGTGCTTCCAATAGAGACAGTGGACACTATTTGGTAATTGTAAAAGACCAGTCTTCTCACTTGGTGTATCTTAACATGTGCATAAAATAACAAACCTGTAAAAATTTGAGCTCGATTGGTCTTCGGAGTGGAAAATTCATGGAAAATTTCTTCTTTCTCTAACTAGGTCACTTCAGAGGGAGCCGTTTCCCACAATGTTTTCTACTATCAACCTCTCCCCATTGCTCGTACCCAAATTAGGTTTTATGCTGATAATTATTTTGAATAATTACCAATAGTGTCCACTGCCTTAAATAAATAGGCTATTGCAGCAAGTCAATGGAAAACATGTATTTTAAGGTCTTTCCTTGCAAATTCACCTGGGTGTTATTAATGGTTGTTTCAGGTTTTGCTGGGTAAAATTAACTGCAAAGAATCCCTTTGTATTTTTGAAATAGAAACGTTCTTGGTTTTTGTGTGAAACATTACCACTTTGATATCCGTAGAGCCTGTACACACTTTTCCTTCTGTCCAAGTAGCGATGCAACACCACAAAAGCAAAAATTAATGTACTTTCCCCAAAATAGTCTCTACCAAAGTCCAGTCACCAAAAACATAGGTCCTCATAGGTCTGGTAAGAGTGACTAAATGTACGGCGCTGTTGTAGCTTTCTCTATGATTGTAGTGTATGTGCTAAGTGCCTAATGGTGTGGCAGACTGATGGGTGTCTCAGTTTGTTTGGTTTGATTCTAAGGAAATGATTTTTTCAGGTCAGCCAACAAAGTGACAGACATTTTTCATGGATCAGCTAATTTGTTTTGGTCTTTGATCAAATGAATGCATTGCATTAAACAACTACATGTAAGAATCTTTTTTCAGCATGTTGGTTGATTAGTTTTCAATCAACATGGCTGGAAATTCACGCTTGACCCCAGACTCGAGGCCAGCGATTTTATTGTCAGCCAGTAAATTATGACGAGTCAAGTCTATATCTTTTTTTTGTCACACCAATGTCAAAATGTTGACTTTGAGTTTGATAGTATCTCTTCATTACTGCTGAGTATCAAAGTCTACTAAACCCGCTGATTTTCTTCCTCCATGCTGAGATCAATCTTAAGTTATAAAAAAAACCTGAACGAAGATATTGACAAAATAGGAACACTGCCAAACATAGGGCTAGATAGCTCAGTTGGTAGAGCCACAGTTTTCTTTGTTCCACCCCCCCCCCCCTCCCCCAAAAAAGTTTAAAGGCCAAAGTCAAATCTGTGTCATCATTTTGACTCTGGTCTTTTTTGTGCTTTGTTTTCTCATTTTGAATCTGGTCAAAACGATTCTGGTCAAGTAAAAATGATGAGCTACAATTCCAGTAGACTTGTGGACAAGTCTTTAATGGTCTTTCATGGTGAGACCTATAGCTGGTTGCCGAATGCTACTCCACAGTAGTTGTTAGAGCAGTAGTTTCGCGGGGCCAGCAGTCTAGCGAGAATACCACAGGAATCACGGGGAGATTCGGTATGTATTACCGACCGCGACAGACGACGACAGACATTTTTAAACGTCTGTTGCGGTAATTAAACAACTTGTCCACAAGTCTACAATTCCTGTCTAGTGGATTCCCAGCCCCCCCCCCCCCCCCCGATCGATCGAGCACCCATCAACTAATCAATCACTTTGATTCTACATCAATGCATAAATACATCAGCATATTTTGAAGTACAATGGACTGGACCAATGAGTATGTTTAGAACAGAAGATCAGTAAAAAATGTTTAGGGAATTCTCAACAACATTGCTGTTAGAGTGCACCCCCCCCCCTCATTTGAATTATTTGTGCTGTAGGCTTTGTCTGAGCCTTAAGCACAATTTAAATAGACAAACCCTGGTTAAATTAGTACAAAATTATGAGCTAAATTTCAAGCTATCTTGTGGATTCCCCCACCCCAATATTGACAGACCCTGGACAAGTTTTTTTTTTTGCTCTTCGACTGAAAGAAATATATACAATGGCAGTGGACACTATTGGTAATTACTCAAAATAAATATTTGCACAAAACCTTACTTGGTAACGAGTAATGGGGAGAGGTTGGTAGTATAAAACGATTTGAGAAACGGCTCCCTCTGAAGTGGAGTATTTTCTAGAAAGAAGTAATTCTCCACGAATTTGATTTCGAGACCTCAGACTTAGAACTTGAGGTCTCGAAATCAAGCATCTGAAAGCACACAGTATCGTGTGACAAGGTTTTTTCTCTTCTTTCATACTACCTCGTAACTTCAATGACCGATTGAGCCCAAATTTTCACAGGTTTGTTATTTTATGCATATTTTGAGATACAGCAAGTGAGAAGACAGGTCTTTGACAATTACCAATAGTGTCCAGGGTCTTTAAACATTCCCGGAAATTAATGAGCCCCTGCTTTTGCACTGGGAATCATTACTTAGAATCATAACACCATGACATTAAACAAAGATGATGGTAGCATGACCAGTAAATATGGAGAGCTCACCCTTTGGTCACATGAACGATTATTTTATTTTAAGGGCCTGGGATTTCGTTTTTGAAAGGGCAATCTGACCAATTCAATTTTTGAAATAAGCAATTTCCAATGGCAAAAGAGTTATTCACATGGTGTCACCGCAAACCTCTCTTAGTTTTATACTTCCACCATGCAATCAAAATCTACTCATTTGTATTGAAAAATCTTTTAAGATTTTAAGTGAGGGAAGCTTTTGAAGGGGCACCAAGGCCAAGACCAGGGGCAACAGAGGCCACCATGGCCTTCGTGTAAAGCCAGGTCTGCGACTGGATTATATGCTGCCAACAACATCTGACATGGTCACTTTTGAGGCTCTTGAACGATGCCAGATCTTACAAACCGTTTGTTTTCCCCTGACAAACTGCAATATACATGCCTGCATTTGATGGCTTCTTACATTTGTATTCAAAATCGAAATAATTTCAAACATATCTAATGTGCAACAACATCAAGTCAGATCCTTCCAAGGTATGGAATGCATAACTTGTACTTATTACTCCCAAGAGAGCTGAGATGGTTTGAGGAATGAATTAAATGGCCCAGTGACCAGGGGTAGTAATGTTGGGAGCGCTTTGAGATGCCCTTCTAAAAAAACAAAATTGAAGATTATTGTTACTTTAAATTTAGCAATTTAACACCTCTAACTGATTATTTCAATTGTGTTTGTGAACTCAAATACTCCCTTCATTGACAAAAAAAGAATTGTTCACATATTTCAGTCTGAAAGGCCCCATTATGTACTTCAAATTGCCCTGCCTGTATACAAAGCAATTATCTCTAATAGCAGAGATAGTGGTCAGGATGAGTTACTTATTAAAACTACGAAGATAGCCCAATAGGGCTACTTCTTATGTGCTTCCATGCATGGCTGAAGACTGTACCAGCAAAATGTGGGCTCTTTTGTTACGCAAAAAGGTGGGGCTCTCTTACAGAAGAGTCAACACATGGACAGATTAACATGTCCACCAGCTTAGGCTCTTAACATGTAGTGCAGTGTGCAGTGTTCCTGTTTCCGGCTATGAAAGCCACTGGGCCCAACTTCAAAACAGACTTTGCTCATCACAGTCAAAGTTCATTAAAAACACCCAAAATAGCCCAAACCATATGACATACGTTTACGTGACGGGGGTATGGCAGGAAGGCAAGGAGGTCGTTGGCAACTTTCTGAGAATGACTTCCATGAGGAAAAAAGCAGAGGATCCCCAGGTTGACCAGGGGGATAAAGAATGTATACTTATGAATTACTCCATGCTGCCACTGGGTAAGTTTAGGGTGGGTAGGATGGAAGGGATGTAGGGGGGGGGGGGGAGGGCGCTGTTTCGGGGACACTCTGAGTCTGAGTTGTGGCTTGCTTGGTTTGCCATGTGCTTTCCTAAAAGTTTGACGTTCCATAAATTATTACCAGGTTTGGAAAACTGTTTTCAAATTGATAATTGTATCAATTGACTTGAGAGTGTCAAGTTTCCTGAAGTTGCATCCATGGGATGTTGTCCAGAAACCAGAGAGAGCAAACTGTTTTGTCATTGTGTAGAAATGAATCGTAACCATACATGTATGAACCCTACATGTACATTGTAGGTCTACCCCCTCCATTCCCCAACTTGTCATGTAGGCACAGTGAATGCTGAACAGCTTGTGTCTGTAATACTCTGTTTAGAAGACCCAGCAAGTTGTTGTTTACAGTCGGACATTTGTATCCCATGTCTGAGCACTCAACCATGGAGGCCCTTCATGAAGGCATGCCATGTCATTGCTTTTAAATGGTCTCAGAATGACAGTTTTTTGTTAAACCATTGTGTTTCATTTGTTTAAAAAATGTGAGTTATGGCTACATAAAGTGTACATGTTTTAGTCATACGTTTAAAAGATGTTTGTCAGACAAGGTGCAATTTATCATGTTTTATAACAAACAAAGTAATGCAAAAACATCCAATGTTTACAAAATTGTGGGCACAAAGTGTATACAGGTCAGTGGAAGAAAACACTCAAATATCACAACAATGCATCCAACTTTTGATAAGAAAAGAAACAGACAACAAATTTCAAGTTGGAGGGGGGGGGGAAGACAATTTTTGAGTAATTCTTTTTTTTAATCTCATTTGGAAGGCAAGGGTTCTTAGCCTGCACCCCATCCCTCTGTTATGCCACTTGGATAGAGGTACATGTACATCTCCACTGTACATCTCAATACTCAAGGTTTTAATCTATCTACCGTAAAATGTTCAGCACTGCTTCCAATGATGTTCTACATCAAAAAACGTCATTTGACATTGTTACAAGTCATGTGACATTGTTACAAGATGGGTGACATTGTTCTAAGTCATGTGACATTGTTACAAGACAGATGACATTGTTACATGTAGTGAGATTATATACCTTTCTTTTGTTGATAAACAAACCGCCTTGGTTGGCATGGTCGGCCGAATGTTAGTAAAACATTCAATCGTATTAACAGATGTTTTAACAAAATTCAACACTTTCTGCAAACTTTCAATTAAACAATATACCTATTATACTTAGTAGTTTTATTTTAAACGAAATCAACAAATTTGGTTACATTGTTACCAAAAATAGCGATCTTTTCTTGATTTGCACTTACGGCTTTCCATAGTTTTCCGAACTGAGTTGGCAAAAACCTGGGCTGTGACGTTGCAAAAGAAAGGTCTATTACGAGCCATATATGACATTGCTACAAGTCATGTGACATTTAAACAAGACATGTGACATTCTTATAAGTCATGTGAGATTGTTACAAGCCATAAATGACGTTGTTAAAACTCATGGTGGTTTTATTACAAATTATGAAACATTGTTACAAGTCATGTGACATTACAAAACAACAAGTAATATTTTACCCAATCAAATACTGCACAAAACGCGGTGACAATTGTTTTGAATATAAAGAAATCGTTGTTCAATGTCCTCCAATTATCATTGGTGTTCAAGAAAGTGTTTGCAGTAAAAAATATATACTTTACCTTTAAATACTGCATAGAAAAGCAGTGAACATTATTATTTAAAAACTTGTTTTTATCACTGTACAATTTCCACCAAATTTGTTTTTTAGTTTTTAACAAAGTAATCAAAATATAAAAAATCACCCCCTTCATATTTTTATATATTTTGTATAACTTGTGAGCCAGTCAAAACTTTCACCTTACACTAAAAGAAAAACCTTTTCTTTTGCATGACAAAAAGTTTGTGTACACCCTGTCGTGCATGGTCGGTCAAGCTGACAGGAACTGTGTGACAGGAAGGAGTAAAAAGCCAGCTATAGGACTGTCATGATTGGAGCCTAGCCTGTTACAAAGCAAAAGCTGTCTGGGATAGCTATGGGGGTGTGACTCTGTATACATGTACATAGTACATCACTCTTTACATGGTGTTAAGCAACAGTCACAACTGCCATGGTCATTGCGTTTATTTGCTTCGTACTTCCACTTCCTGCATTATAGTCAAAGCTCATGCAGTTAAGGACTTGTTCTCCGCCTTTCACAATAGTTCCAAATTCGATACGAAAGTTGCTTTTTAAGTTTTAGTTTCACATGAAGTGCCATATATTGCAAATATATCTGCAAGAGTACATCAATGTCAGTTGCATTCAGGTTGTTTGTGATTACTTGTGCGTTGCGCTTCTCTAAGGCTGTATTGTGCTGATCGGTGTTGTTATTGTGAAATATTGTGTTGAGATAAAAACGTTAATCCGCTGAGAAAACAATGCCTAAAGAAAAGGAAGATAAGAAGCCATTGGCCAATGAGGGCGAGGAGCCGGGTAAGTTTTAAATCCATGATTTATGTAAGGATTTACTAATGATGTAATGCACTGTGGTGTATTTTTATTTCTGGTAACTGTATGACCATTCTAGTGCAAATTGGCAGAAGTATACACTCATGTATTGTTACTAGTATCGATGTTTCACAAGTCTACGGAACACCAGTGATGAAAGCTGCCCATTAACAGGCTTACTGAGGAATAGGGAGTCGAGTGTCTTCATAGTTTGGATAGTGTACAATCTATTTCATGTCTTGATGGTGTTCATATGTGCACGCCAGAACACGCATACATGTACATGTACATTCCATAGTCTTCCAGTGATACATCATAACACCTTACGTGAACAAGGCAGGGAATGATTTTGCTCAGCCATTTTCCAGAGCTAATAAGGACATGTCATTTTGTTCACACACTGAATGGGACATTTTGCACAACAATTTGCTATGCTATACAAGTGAAATCGTTCCCTGCAAGGTGAAGTAAGTATCACATGTACTTGGATGGGATCTGCATAGTCCAAGTGCTTATTAGAAGATCTATCAGTCGCCAGCATACAATAAGTGAATTGAACTTGTCAGTAATTTGAAGACTGTTTTGCTGAGAGCTTTGTGACAACCTTCAAGATCTAGGGATCTAATTTCCTTCCACCATGCTGGAAATGATTTCCTTTAAAAGCAAGGATGAGGAGAAGTTGCCATTTGCTGAGGGCATGCTCGGTAGGTTCATTCAGAGACTGGTGTCTTTTTATCACTGGTGGGCGCTCTTTGTTCCTATTTCATTAATACCCATGACAGTTTTAGGCGCTCCTATTGGTTGAAAGGTGATCACCTGGCCATGTTTACGTGGTGTTAAATGGTTGATAAAGACCTGTTGGTTTAAAAGCATTCGGCATTCGGAGCCATAAAAGTTTACTGTGATCAACCAAATCGTATACTGTGTAATCATGCTGCTTACTCTTTTAACACATGAACAAACTTACTTGCTCTTTTTGAAAGAATGGAGAACGTGGATGGATCAGATCTGTTGGATAAGATCATCGCCCAAACGGAAACTTTTCCTTTTTTTGTGGCATAGTGTAAATTCAAGAGTTATAAAAATAACAGCTGACAAGTTTTAAGATGTGCTCTCTTTCTTCATATAAAAAGTTGATAAAATTCTGAGAGTAATTCGCCTTGCCTTGGCCATGTTCATCTAGTGTTGTATGTAGCCCTCTTCATGTTCTCGCCATTTTCCTCTGTCTTTTGCTTGTCTTGTCCATGATCTCAGTCTTAATGTTTAATGTGTTCTTCCATTGGATTGTATGCTGATCATGCCTGCAGGAAGTCCAGGCTCTGTGGCTCTTGTTGTAAATATGTGATTTCACAGGATGGTCTACAGCAACGGACGAGGTTTTACTTTAAAATCAATTATTGAAAATGATCCAGATGTTTAAACATGAAAACGAACGAAGCAATTCCAGAATCATGTGCAGATTAGCCAATGAGGCGCCAATTCCATCCTGTCCACAGGCTAGATACAGCATAGCAGCCACCACAGTGTCCAATGGCGTTCTGGAAGTGGAGACACCTCAATGGCCCTGTAGGGCTTTTATAATCATTAAGGGGGTTCCTGGGTCAAATTCAGTTTTGTGATCCACTCATTTCCCCCCCCCCCCAAAAAAAAAAAAAAAAATAAATAAATAAAGCTTAAAAAAATCATTAAAGTGGTGTAGATGCCAAAGCTTATGTTGATGACGTCATATTCCAAATAATATTGTCTGTACATTGGATTACAGCAAATTTTCAGGTCATTTCTGATCTTGATTTTTTTTTTCATTCTAAATACATTGAATTTGACGTTTTGACTGGCGCAGAAATTCCTCTTTGGTTCAAAACCATTTGCTTTTGTTGTTCGACGGCGTCATGTTTTTTATTTTTCGATCTGAAAAAGTATCAAATAAAATGACGTTTTACACCATTTCAACATGGGGTTAGAGACTTGTAGTTTTTTTCTACACTTTCATGAGGACACAATCTATTGGAAAATGAGTGCATCACAAAACTTAATTTGTTCCTTGGAGACCCTCTAATTGTTAACTGTGTAATAATCATGATAAGCTGGTATTTATAGAGCGCCTTTTTTCTCAGTTTACAAAGCTCCAGGATCTCCACTTGCTTGCTGTAAAACATGCTGACCTCTGGCAACTTAATGACATTTCTGTCTTGTTCTGTTCTCTCCCTCAGGGTTGGAAGCTTACGGTGAGAGCCAACCGACCAATGGCACGGCGCCCGACAGCATCGAGCTCTCTGAAGGACATAAAGAAGCAGAGCCTCTCAATAAACCTGAAGTAGGTTCTTATAATTTCTTTAATTTTTTCAAGATGTGCAGATTTTTTTGAAAGGGAATTTTAAGATGAACAAAGACATTAGGATTTGAACCTGTGGCCGCTCGGATAACGCCTGGACGCTATTTTGACTGAGCTATCTTGCCCTAACGATGGCAGTCTTTCTCTATTTTCCCCTGAATATCTTTGTTTGTGGTGCAAGTCAGAAGCCCTGGAATAAAGATTTTGAAAAAATTGAGCAATCGCCAAAGTAAGGACTCAATCGCTCATTTTGTCGACTGCCAGCACATTAATCCGGAGGTCACTGTTTTTTGGGTTTTTTTTTCAAATAAAAATTTTTGTTTTGAGCATTTGCTGTTGTAACAATATTTTTTGCTTTTAAAAGCAGCTCTATGAAATTGGGCCCAGCTGGTAAAATTTTAGTACAACGAGAATTAAGTGCTGTTCTAAGGTTCTGCTTTTTATTTGTTTGTGCTTGTACGCCAGACGGAAATTGTTCAGTACAGAAATATCAAGTGGAATGATCTGTAGGCTTTTTGATGTGTAATTGACGACATGTATCGACTCACAGATAATATTCATTCCACTCTTAATCTGGTTTAAGGACAAGAAAGCAGAGAAAAAGGAGGGATCCGATCTGTACTTCCGCGATGGAGTGCGCCGTATCGACTACGTCCTGGCCTACCGGATAGGAGAAGGGGAGAAGGATGCCAGACGAGAGCAGAAACGGACGGAATTTGAGAAGAGCCTCAAAGAGGAAGGAATAGAAATTGAAAAAGAAGATCCTCAGGTATGGTTCTGAAATATTAAAAATAAGTCGTCATTTTCCCTTCTTTCTTTTTACGTGGTTGCATGCATTATGTTTCTTCCTTGAAACATTCTACCTGCTTTTTAAATCATAATAACCCCGCTTCTTGCGTTGGTTCGTTGTAAACTAGCGCCACAGGACTACCAAAATTTGCAACGTTAATTTAACCTTCCCGTACAATTTCATCAGCAGAGCAGGTTCTAGGTTTCTTGCAAGAAAATATAATGAGCTAATGTGCTAATTGCTTACCGACCAAAGGGACCTGTTTAATAAATGCAATTAAGATAAAATGGCCTGACATTTTGACCCAAGCAGAGTCTTGCTCAAAGTCTTTGAGAGAAAGACTTTACCTATTGAACATTTTTTGCATTATTTAAAATTTCTTACGATGTAGAAATTATAGATGTGCAATTACAATCGTAGCAAAAGTGCCAAATTGCTGTTAAAATACATAACTAAATAAAAAATAAATGAATAAATGAGCCTCCCATGTGAAACACCCAATAACCAAAGATTGGTGAGAAATATTTTGTTCTATGAATAAATTATGCATTTGAGGTGTAAATAGACCCTTGTTGTTGTAGACTTGCTTAGCACTTGTAAAGGTAGGTAGACTTGCTTAGCACTTGTACACGTAGATGTCTAGCGCAAGATCAGAGCATAATCAGATCAATCAAGACAAATTGTAAAATTAACTACTGTTTGTGATTTTGGACAGAAAGAATACTTTCCTACCCACACAATAGCAGGTTTTTTTTTCAGTGGTTATAACTGTGTGTGTTTTTTAAGTACCTGCCCAAAAGTGTTAACAAACATATGAATGGAATGTAGGCTAATTCTAAAAACTATTTTCAGTACCTGCCTGCACGTCCTTTATTCATGTTGAAAAACTTTTTCCGTTAGTTTCAGGTATTTAAACAAAATAGTAAACCATTGGGGAAAATCTTGACAGAAACTACATTGTCACACGACAGTAGCTGGTTACATAGTGTTTTGAGGGAAAAATCAGCGCGCTGCACGCGTTTGTTAGTGGGAAAATTGGCAACAATGTAAGCTTTGTTCAGAGGCACACTGCTAAACAAATTTGTTCACGATGCAAACAATCGGTGTGCACCATATTTTCTTGTTGTGTGAACGCAAGGAAGTTCACTTTCGCAGTTCATATATGTGAAGTGTAAAGAGACAAGCATTTGCGTTTTTTTCTCAAGAATGATAAGCATATACTGCTTAACAATTTTTCCCAGTGGTTGTTGCAACGCAACCTGTGTACTATTACTCTTTATGAAGTGTTCGGTTCACTGACATTGACATGCAGGCACCTTGGAAAGCAAAATTGTGGTGTGTTTGAGCTTCCCGAGACGAAGAAAATAAATTGAATGGCAATACGAAGACAACAAATTCAGAAATGGGAGTGGGACAACTGGGGCCGCCGCCTATACTAATGATTAAATGCCTCATAAATTACTGGGAAAGATGGAGTTTGGTATATTGTGTTTATTATTGCTACAATATTAACGTCAGATATTGGTGATGTCTGAATACATCAAAAGCACAAAAGCAGAAGAACTTGAAGTCATTTTGAGAAGCAAATTGTCCTCCAAACAAAGACTTTGCATGAAAAAATAGCGACAGCTATTTGCTTAAAAAGGCAAATAGTGTCATACGTGTACAATACGTCATACATGACTAAACTTTTCCTCCGACTTTTCTTACATATATCTATTTTCTTGGAATATTAAATTGGTCTTCCATGCTGCTGCTCTATATTTAGACACTTGTGAGTATACACGTACTACTGTTTCGTGTGTGGATTTCTGCATTCATTCAGTTACATGCAAGGCTGTTGTTCAAATTGCCATGTTTTTAATTAACGCATGAAGAACACATCATTATTATACATAGTGAAGCTTACACTGCAGTTGAACGATGTGCATTTTACATGTAGGTCTAGTCATGCAATGGTTCAAGTACATTTGATTTAAATGCTTCCTCAGATTGCATCATAGATTGTCATATTGGCATCAAAGATTAAGAATTGTTGTTTTTACCCAAACACGGGAGTTGTGTAGAGCACTTAATATTCAGTACTTTGGCAAGTCCTGTAAAAAAAAGATCACAGAAATAAAAGTTACTTGGGTGTGATTTGAACCCAGGACTTTTGCCATTCTAGAACCCGCTGCTAATTAATTGGATTCCAACTGCCTCTGGCTACCGGGCAGTCTCGGTTGTCTAGAGGTACATGTAAGACATCTGCTCCAGAATGACAAAGGTCACAGGTTCAAATCCCAACTGATTAATAAGCCTAGTAGATTCTCCACAGGTCTCGGAGAAAGTGCTGTACAACCTTTAAGACATTGACTTATTGTAATTCAGAAAAAAAAACAATTTTGCAGGTTAATTTTCTTAAGTTATAATTATCATATTTTGAAAATTATTGAAATTTTTTAGGCAATATTTACTGCTTAAGTAGCTCTATGAACTCGGCCCATTTATAATGCACTTCAAATCTGTGTCATGCATTTGTCAAAAGACCAATTGGTTGGTGAAACCAGTGTGGGCGACAATGCCATTGTCATTGAAAAGAAATAATTAACGTGCATTGCATGGATTGACAAATACCATTGTCTGAAATATTTAACCTTGAAAGATGGTTTTGTACCATGAGGGGAATCCATTGTCATCTGGGGGAGGCCATGATGGGTTACGTCTAGATCTGTTGCAGCCATCAGTTTTGCCATGGCTCTACCAAACAGCAATGTACATGTAGAGCTTAATTAAAGGGAACGTATACCAATGGTTTTTCAAATCGTTCAATTATTGTTATCATATAAAATTACAGGGAAAACTAACCTGTGAAAATTTCATTTCAAAAGGGGGTAACGGTTTAGTCCATGAAGGAAGAATAATTCGTAATCGGAATACACAATCTAAGAATGGTTTCTGACAGTACATGTATGTTTCTCAGTTTCAATTTTTTTGGGGGGACATACAAACAAACTGATATCAGTTACTATAACCACATTACTTCGAAAAGAAATGATTCTCAAAATGCTTAATACCATTCTAACAAAATGAATTAATCAGGAGCGGTTACCAATTGTATATCTTCCCTTTAATCACATATACATGTATTAATTATGCAAACATAGCAGATGATTCCACAGCTATTGATTTCATGCAAACTACATTTATAATTTTTAATGACTAGCATCAATAGATAGAGCTAGACCATGTCATGCGCTTGTAATACATGTAGATGATAAATTTACATGCCCATAATTGCTAGCTTTGCTTTTGCTGGCTTTTAAGTATACTATTTAGAGTATACTTGTTGTTCCATATAATACTGACAATTGCGAGTTTTGACTCCTTTTCACATGGCAACCATCTTGGTTATTTCTGCAATCCACAAAGAGGCTTTGTAAGAAATAGTACTGCAAACCTAGATTACCTATTTGTGTCTTCATTAACTATTCTTGCAAAAGTAGGTGTAAAAGACCGAAAATTTTCGCAATTGTTACAAATTTCATAAACGCCTAAAATATTTTCAAATGCTTAGTGTTTCATGTTGTCTACTGGTGCTGTGTGGCATCTCAAAAGTACTGCACTACTTTAGCGTCACAATCAGCGCTGTCACTGGACAAAACTCTTATACTTATACAAAGCCTCTGCTGTGGACCCCCCCCCCCCCTTTGCGGTCACAAACTAACTTATTTGTGTCTTTTAGATTGTGACCATTCCAAGATGGCTGCCATGTGTCCATTCAATACTTTCCCCTGTTATTGACATTTTTGTTTGATTTAACTTCTTTCCTGTTGTTGCTTATTTTTATAGTAGATTTTGCATGCCTGCCTGACTGAACTTTTCTTCCCAATCTTTTCATGTTCTCATTTTCTCATTCTACTGCATACACGCTTGCTGTGTGCCTCTAAAAACCTGGGTCTATCCTTGCTATCCATCTATAATTGCTTTGAAATTTGCTATGTCAATTCATCGCATGTTGCCACGGTGTTCTTCATCAGATTGAGGAGGATGTAAGTATGAGACAGAATTTCCAGACAATATCAAAGTCTTTTCTCTTGGCAAACCACTAAGATCTGATGCTCAGGGAGCCTCGAATGGGCTAACTCTAAATTTACTGGGATGTGCTGCAGCTTTATGGGTTGTGCTGCAGCTTTATGGGGGATGCTGCAGCTAGGGTTGTACTATGGGCTGTACTGCAGCTTTATGGTTTGAAGACAGAACAAAAAGATTTATGAGTTGTACTGCAGCTGCACTGTAGCTTTGTGGGTTGTACACATACTTACCAGTTTTGTGGGTTGCACTGCAGCTTTATGGGTTGCACTGCAGCTTTATGGGTTGTGTTGCAGCTTTATGGGGGATGCTGCAGCTAGGGTTGTACTATGGGCTGTACTGCAGCTTTATGGTTTGAAGACAGAACAAAAAGATTTATGAGTTGTACTGCACTGTAGCTTTGTGGGTTGTACACATACTTACCAGTTTTGTGGGTTGCACTGCAGCTTTATGGGTTGTGTTGCAGCTTTATGGGTTGCACTGCAGCTTTATGGGTTGTATTACAACTGTATGGGTGCACTGCAGCTTTTTGGGTTGGAGACACCTGGACAAGAGGAAACAAAAATATGTCTGAGTGTAATACAGCTGCACTGCAGTTTTGTGGGTTGCGCTGCAGCTTTATGGGATGTACTGAAGCTTTGAGGGATGTACTGAAGCTTTATGGGGTGTACTGCAGCAACCCCTGCAGTTGTCTGGGGTGTACTGCTGCTGTGCTGTTTCTGCAAAGTGCTACTCACTGAGTACATTTGCAACTCAATTACTCAATGTCAAAGGTGGGCACTTAAACTTGTTGAATTCTGCATGTGGGGAAGTATCAGGTTTCAGTAGTTTGCATGAGTTTAGAGTTTGTTGTTGCTGTTTGTATTTGTTTGTTTGTTTTTCTGTTATGTGTTTCCTTCAACCATGACATTCTGAACTCACTGTGTGTTGAATAGTCATCTCAACTTCATTGGCAACATTCTAATTCTTAGTACTTACAGCACTTAAACTTGCAATTTTAAACTCGCTGTTTGTTTATCTTTTTTTCTGAAAACCTTTCTTGTTAAGTTTAGGAGCACAATTGCAGTGTAGCCTTTTCTATAGACAATGCATGAAACTGTAATGATTCTTTTCTAACATGAAACGATCTCATACAAAATTATTATTATTATGAATTAATTTTGAGTTGAATGTTAGCTTTCTACTAGTAGCTTAAACTGAGTTGTACGTTCAGAGTTAACCTCTAGGAATTTGTTTGTTCTTGAAAATGCAGCAGTATAAAAACACAAACATTTCCTGTGTAAATGTCAACAGTCACAATGTGACTCATTTTACATTTGTTTGGAAACGCACCAATGTTTACTCTCGTTGGCGATAAATCAATACGGGCCTTTGATCACTCCTTTGTGTAAAAGTACACTTCTAGATCAAGATTTTCAAGTTGTTTCAAGTATCATGTAGTTAAAAGCTGCTGCTTTATCAAGCTTAACAAAAACTTTATTTACATGCATGTACAGGAGTGCGTGACAGAATTCAACCTACGTATTTGTCAAAACAAAATACCGAACGCCCACTCATGAAAACTAGTATTTGTACATGTATAGTCCTGTGCCAAGCCCAGTGAAATAGCACTATCAGGGTGCAACAGACGTTCAACTTTGAACCCATTTTGTTGTGGGTGTTACATACTTTGACTCATTCACTGATTCAGTGCATGACCTTGGCCTGCTAGTCTCGGTTCTGTCAAACTTCAGGAAAAATCGTTGGGTCACCTGTCTGTAGTAAACCCTGCCTTTCCTGTCCACTGGACACAGGGCGTGAGGCTTTGACAGTTCCTACTGTTAGTGAACAGAAACTGGGTGTAGAACCATTCCACTCACACTGTTTGGCCCTATCTCACTAAATTACGCTGTTAGTTTGGGTTTGTCAGTCATTTGCAGTAATTATATTTTCTACTTGGATCGGGCATGCTCTTTCAATTCCAGATCCATTCATAGGTCTGAGGTGATTTTATCACACAGATTCATTATACACGGCGCAAATTTGCGATTTCTTTTACTAGACCGTAGCGATTTTTTTGCAAACGACCATATTAGAAAGCTTGTATGAAACAGTATTTGAATATATTTCAAATATTGTTTGGATCATTAGAAAAAACAAACAAAAACCTCCTTGCATTGTAACTTCTACTTTTCCTCTTTTTTTTACACAATACTCAGTTGAATTGGTATAGTCTGTTTGTGTAAACAGGTAGTTTTGTTAAAGCTCTATTAAACAGTCCATATTGTTTTTGCGGGATGCCTTAGAGAACAAATTTCCACCTCTGAATATTTGTATTTGTACTTTGCTTTTCCACATAGGCAGAGTGAGTTATTACAATTTCCTGTCTGTGTAAACGTGCTATACAATGTAAAATGTAGGTCACTGAGTTCAATGTCGTCAGCTCATGCAGTAAATTCAGTAAATTTTGTTGTTTTTTGTAAACTGTTTTGCAGGGAATTGAGTACAATTTCAGGTTACTAGTACAATTTTACTGATTTGTTTTGAAACTTTGTTACTCTCCAATGTTTCATGTTCAATTATAATTATGCAGTCATGGTTCATTACCAACAGTTTTTTTTTTTTTTTAAAGTAATAGAACATTTTCTATCCCAATTTTCATGTTCATATGTAGTTATGCAGTCATGGTCCCTTAGTTCACACCTTTTTTTTTTAAGCAATAGAACATTTCCTCTCCGTTCATGTACAATTATGCAGCTAGATGTCCGTTGGTTCACGATTTTTTTTAACAATAGAACATTTTCTCTCCAATGTTTCATGTTTGATTGTAATTATACAGTCATGGATCTATACCAACAGTTTTGTTTTTTAAGCAATAGAACATTTTTCTCCGTTCATGTACTATGCAGCTAGATGTCCATTAGTTCACGTTTTATTTTTAAGTAATAGAAACATTTTCTCTCCAATGTTTCATGTTCATTTGTTATTTAAGCAGTCATGCTTTATTATCAGCAGCCAATGTATGCAGTAACTTCAGTAGATGACATCGCTTGAATTGTTAAACAGGAGTAGAGTTTCATATCAAATTATTACCATGAGCCCTTGGCAGACATGCATTATTTCTCCCATTACCAGTGCCACTCATTTCAAATGCAATTGAGATCACAATACTGGCTGGCTTTTAGTGTACTATCCATGAATCTATTTTATGATGCTTCAAGCAATAAGAACTTACTCCACTTTCATTATGATATCATTTTGAAAGCAAAATCCATTTATAGCTGATCAACTGATGTCCCTAACATTTAGATTTCAGAAATTTTCATTTTTCATTTTTTTTTTATTCGTTAGACCAACATAAGGATGTGCTCCACTTCAAATTTAGGATATCATTTTGAAAGCAAAGTCCACTCGAATGTCATTCAATTTCAGAAATTTGCATTTTCAATTTTGATTTTAATTTAATGTTAATGGACTTTTATGAAAAGCTTTTATAAAAGTTGTTGCAAAGTGTGTAGTTAATGGGCTCAAGATATATAATCATTCTCAATTCATGAAAATGTTTTTTAAAAGAAGTTGGATACTTTTTTGTATTTAAAAGAAAAAAAGAAAAAAAGTTTCACAAACATTCGCTTCCCCTAGTGTATTCTTTTTATTATTTTGGATTAATATCGGTACTCTTTTTCTTAGTCATCTGGCGATGGCAAGACGGTCTTTGTCAAACTTCATGCAACATGGAATGTGCTCTCTCGCCAAGCTGAGACCCTGAGAGTCAAGATGCCTATTAAGGTAAGACGTGGCCAAGGCATTTTCCTTTAGGAGGGGGATTGTAGGCCAATTTGTTGACTGGCATTGCTTTCCACTTTGGAGATTTTGTTGTGTTCATTCATCGCAGTTTAGCATCAACTGTGTTTATTATCAACTGAGAAAAAATGGAGAGTGTGAGAAAGGGAACCACTCACCCCCCATCCCCCCAAAGGATTTATAAAAAAAAAAGTTATAAGAAAAACACAATCAAACGCTATAAAGAAATTAAAAAAAAAAAAATAATAAAGGGAAACAAATGATTAAACAAATCTATACAAATAGATAACAACGTTTGTGTTCTAAACACACAACAATAACTTGATTCTTCTGTTTGTCTACCCTGTAGCTCAACGACATGGAGGAACCCTTGTCCGTTCTTAACTGCATCAAGAAGATTCCAACGCCCTTTGACCTCTCTGAAGAGTATGTCAAGCCAGAGCCCAATTATTTCACTGCTGCATTTATACGGGATCGTGAGGATGAGTGAGTAGACACAGTATTACATGTACATAGATCATGAGTGGCATGTGGTGGTCAAGCGGTTGAGAGCACCGGACTCAAGCTCTGGGGTGTCTGAACAGCAGGGTTAGGGTTCGAGTCCCGGTTATGACAACTGTGTCCATAAAGCAGGACACCTAACCATGATGCTTCGTCCTTCGGATAATAATAATGAATAACATAATAACAATAATGTATGTAATCATAGTCTCGAATGGGACGTAAAGCCGTTTGTCATGTGTGTTGTGCAATGCACATATAAAAAAAAAACCAGTGCACTTGTCGAAAAGAGAAGGGGTGCGTCTCAAGTGTTCCTGGTTTAATTGGTAACATATTGGGCCACATTACCTTGTGAACAATTACATGGTGCTATGTAAAGGATTAGGTCTCACAATTAAAACATAGTCCCACATAAACTTTGCAGGAAAATACTGATAACTTCAGCAAAAACTAATTTAAAAAGTACTGGAAAACTATATGCAAGAAACATCCAGACAAACGAATGGGTTGGGCTAAAAACCCTTCCCGTTACTCTGCAGGACTTAAAAGGGACAGACAACGGAGAGGAGAAAAAAAAAGTCGTTATATCATACTTATGTATTTTAAAAAAGTTGTCAATGGTTTGTTAGCTGGAAGCAAATTTATTTTTTTGTAATAACGCACTAGGTGTTTTGTGTATGAACAACTCTTTAAAGGCACTGGATACTATTGGTAATTACCCAAAATAATTATACTCGGCATAAAAACTTACTTGGTAACAAGCAGTGGAGAGCTGTTGATAGTAAACCAAATTCGGAGAAACAACTCCCTCTGAAGTAACGTAGTGTCTGAAAAAGAGTTAATTCCTAATGTGTATGTAAGGATACACCACGTGGAAATACTGGTCTCCGATAGTTACCAAACGTGTCAAGTACCTTTAAAGGCAGTGGACACTATTGGTATTTACTCAAAATAATTATCAGCATAAAACCTCACTTGGTAACAAGTAATGGGGAGAGGTTGATAGTATAAAACATTGTGAGAAACGGCTCCCTCTGAAGTTACGTAGTTTTCGAGAAAGAAGTCATTTTCCACGAATTTGATTTCGAGACCTCGGGTTTAGAGTTTGAGGTCTCGAAATCAACCATCTAAACGCACACAACTTCGTGTGACAAGGGTGTTTTTTTCTTTCATTATTATCTCGCAACTTTGAGCTCAAATTTTCACAGGTTTGTTATTTTATGCATATGTTGAGATACAGCAAGTGAGAAGACTGGTCTTTGACTATTACCAATAGTGTCCAATGTCTTTAGAAGGATAAGGGGAAGTTCCAACACAGCAATATTTTTGAGAGATTTGAATGCAACGAGTCCATTTAAGCCTAGTTTTGAAACGCATACATGTTACAAGTTAAAAACTAGATGATCACTTTGACTCTACAACTTTCTCACTATTTCTCTTGTGAAGGTTTGTGATGGAGGACAGAAGTACATTCTTCAGTATGTCTCAAAGAAACAGAATGGTAATTTTATTTTTTTATATCTGTATGCATCCTATACTGAATAAAACTCTCCTGTATGCAGGAGAAAAATATTGCTCGGCAGAAACCGGTAACCAGCCAAATAACCATGTATTTGTGTATTGTTTCCCTGCTAATTTTGCTCAGCGGAAAAAATTGCTAAACAGATTCCCTAATAGTAGCAGAGGAAGATTCTTACAAATCATTGGTCCAGCTACCCTGAAAGCTTTTTGGACTGCGAACCGTTTTTGCTTGGGGAACACTCGAAGTGAGTGATGTCAAGTATGGACCGGAGAAAATCGTGGAGGAGTGTAATATGGCAGGCAGTCAATTGGAAAGATATCCAGGATTGTGTTGTTGTTGAAGCATTTAGAGCAAAAAGAGCATGGAATCAAGTGCTTTACAGGGCGCCTTAAGCACATAATATTACAGTAAGCAGTACCCATGAACTAGGGCCCAGCTGTAGAAGGAGTTTTCTGCTGGAGAAGTAATGGGCCCTTTTTTTTTTGACTGGAATCAAAAAGCATGGAGTATACACTGCTCATCACATTCATTGTGTTAAGGGTTAATAAATACTTCAATTTTGACCCCCATAATAACACAGTTTTTGTTTTCTTGCACGTGAATAGGTTCATGAAATTCTGGAGAAATGCCGATATGACCCGGGCAACAAGACCAAGTTTGGTGAGTTGAGCTTTTCTTTTAATTTTCTTTAATTCAAAAATAGCGATGAAAATCACTTGTCTGCTTGTTGAGTCCAAACATTTATCAGTCAAAATAAAATAAAAATGTGTACAAACTTTGTTAAGTAAACATGTGCTAAAGGGATACATGGCCAGTGCACCGGACTCAAGCTCTTGAGTTTCTGATTAGCAGAGTGTGGGTTCCAGTCCCACTCTTGACACTTTTAGTTTTAAGCAACATACTTATAAATCATTTATTGATTTGTCCTTCAGATGGGACGTAAAGTCTTACAGTAACATTACAGAATTGGTTTTTGCTAACAAAACAGTTGCTGGCAGTGTAAGCACTTTCTGTAATCCACCATTAACATAAACTGACAAACCTGTAGAAGTTTGAGATCGATTGGCCACCCTGGGTCACGAAAGAATAGTGAAAAACTGATTACAAATTTTGCATTGCATCGATGCCAAAATAAAAATGATTAGGCCTAAAACGCTCACTGAGCGATAAACTCCCAACACAAAGTTAGATTATTTATTTCTCATCAAATATGACATTTCAGACAGAAATAATTCAAGGGATGTTTTCAACTATCATCATCATTAGACCTTGTAAGTTTTATGTAAATCTGTGACCTTCACGATTTTTGTTTCTTACTAATTCTGTAACGTTCCTTTAAGTATCTTGTGTTGTATAAGGCAGGGAAAAGAAACCCATAAAGAACCTTTTGGAATCTCATCTTAAGATGAATCTGAGTGTTTTGTGAAATCAAACCCTGGACGTTGTCTTTGAAATTTGAAATTTTTGTTATTTTTCAAAATCAGGCATTGATCACATGATCAATAATGGATCGTATGTCGCAGCATACCCACTGCATGAAGGAGAATACAAAAGCAAGCATTCCATGCTGACCCACGGACCTCTGAATGACCGTCACGTAAGTTTAGCTCCTTAAGGTAGTCGACTTTAGCTTGCCCCTTTAAAATGATAGGTCCGATACTTAAAGGCACTGGACACTATTGGTAATAACTCAATAATAATTGTTAGCATAAAAACTTACTTGGTAACGAGCAACGGAGAGCTGTTGATAATATAAAACATTGTGAGAATCGGCTCCCTCTGAAGTAACATTATATAGATCAGTTGGTAGAGCGCCTGCACGTTAAAGGCAGTGGACACTATTGGTAATTTCTCAAAATAATTGTTAGCATAAATAAGTAATAGGGAGCTGTTGATTGTAAAAAAACATTGTGAGAAACAGCTCCCTCTAAAGTAACTTGGTTTTCGAGAAAGAAGTAATTTTCCACAAATTTGATTTCGAGACCTCAGACTTAGAATTTGAGGTCTTGAAATCAAACATCTGAAAGCACACAACTTTGTATGACAAGGGTGTTTTATTCCTTCATTATTAGCTCGTAACTACGACGACCAATTGAGCTCAAATTTTATTTTATGCATATGTTGAGATACACCAAGTGAGAAGACTGGTCTTTGACAATTACCAATAGTGTCCAGTGTCTTTAATCTAGAGGGTGAGGATTCAAGCTCTAGTAATATTTTCCAGAGATGTCACTTGTGTTTTGATTCATGATTTTTCCCCTTTTTGGCATTCAAAATTTTGTTAGACGTAAAAAAAAAACTTATAAAACCTTCCTCTGTTCTATTTATGTCTATAGCTTCTTCTGTTTAGGTTCTAGGTTTCTGTGAAGTGCTTTGATATTGTTAAAGGGGCTATATAAATAAGAGAATCAATGTGTGGTGAAGAGGTTTTCAACTAGTGGTTTAATCTCAACGAGGCCTGGTTCTTGATAATTTACTGAGACAAAGTCGAGGTAAATTATAAAGAACCAGGCATCGGCGGGTTTAAACCACTAGTTGAAAACCGATTCAACACACTTTGACTCCAATTCATAAATACCTTTTCGGTCAAAAACATCATCACTTGTTGGTCAAAAAGTAAAATAAATGCAAAAATTATAATTGTTAAATGATTTCTTTCAACACAACACCCCTCCAGCTATGAAATGGTAGAGCCCTCCGCTGCCCTCGCGTAAACAACTCCTTATAAGGGAATGCTGTGGGCGTCGCGCGTATCGCGTGATGTGGCACAACTGTTTCAGCCATTGCTCTCGACCAATAGGAATGAAGAAACTGTCTTATAAGAACAGGTGCAAGGTTGCGTGTCACGTCCATGAATAAACACGTTTTACCGGTCATTAACAAAAGGTTTATGCACACCCACGTGACGCGCTCTCCACCAATAGGAGTAGAGAAATTGTCTGGGGTATTTATGAATGCTCATTGTTATGTTATTGGAAGTATTTTGTATTTTATATATTTGTACCCATTTTATTTCTGGTTGATGTTTTTTAGCTGCTGTATGAAGAGTGGGCTCGGCCCGGTCGCTGGTACAAGAAACAACCTCTGAATCTCATCAGGTATTTGTCTTTTGTACAAATTGACTCTGTAAATAAATAAGAAATCCTTAAGATATTTAGTACTTACATGTAGTGTAATAAACAAAATTTGAATGGACATGAATGCACAACTGTTTTATATGTATATACTTTGTGGACATTCTTGTGTTTGGCACACTTTTAAGCAGGCATGATATCCTTCCTACTTAAGTTTAATTTTCCAAGTTTTTGCCCCTAGAGAAATTAGGGGAATTGTTCTTAAATAGCTTGAAAAACCTCTCCAAACCATAACCATGCATACTTGTATAGGTCAGCAATTTTTTTCATTAAAAAGTCTCCTTTATTTTCCCAAGGGCCAAATACCTGCCTGCTTAAGATAAGACTCATTTTTCAACACCTAGAAAACACTACGTGGATGGGTGCAAGTCCACATAGTGTTTCAAGTCCCTTCATTGTGTGTTTGATCTCTGGTTCACACTTCCTAAGTATTGCTCAATCAAAAGAAACCACCAGGCTAGCAAAAGGTTCTAATAATTACAGTATCGAAGAAATTATTTTTGATTCTGAATGTTTTCTGGTCTTACTTCTAGTGACTACTTTGGTGAGAAGATCGGACTCTACTTCGCCTGGCTTGGCTTCTACACAGAGATGTTGACCTATTCAGCCATCGTTGGTCTCATTGTCTTCTTCTATGGATGTATCTCATTACCGTTTGACGGTGTTACGTAAGTTTCAATCTCCTCTCCCCTCCCACTCGACTCCAGAGCTCAAATTTTTCACTGGACCATTGATTTCTGTGTCTGGCCAAGTACACTTAAAACAGGACAAGGCGGGTGGTCCTTGGTTTTTTTTTTCATCACATTTGACTCAAAAGAATGATGTTAAGATGTTGAGTCTGAGTCTTACAAATATCTTTCAATCTTGCTGAGTATCACCCATACAGCAGAATCTTTTCTTAGTGTCTGTTCATTAGAAACAGTTCAGATGATTATCCTTTGTTTTCATTTTGATTCTGGTATTGAATAGAATAGAATCCTGGTCCAGTGAAGATTCTGAGCTACAAGTCCTGTGGTCGTTTGGATGTTCTCCCAAAGGAGTCGAGCCCTGAACTCTGAACTCCCAATACATTTTCCAAAAATTTTCATGAGAGATTACTTAACGTCACACAACATATAACAATTAAAATTTGTAAGTAGCTATGCCATCAAGATAATAGTGCTCAAGGCCAGATGGCCACTTCATTGTGAAGGTTTCAATTGACCTACATGTATTTGGGCTATTGACTTGAAAGGCAGTGAAAGGCAGTGGACCCTATTGGTAGTTACTCAAAATAGTTATTAGCATAAAACCTTTCTTGAATATGAGTAATGGGGAGAGGTTGAAGACATAAAACATTGTGAGAAACGGCTCCCTCTGAAGTGCCATAGTTTTTGAGAAAGAAGTAATTTTCCACGATTTTGAATTTGAGACCTCAGATTTAGAACTTGAGGTCTCAAAATCAACCATCTAAACGCACACAACTTTGTGTGACAAGGGTGTTTTCTTCTTTCATTATTATCTTGCAACTTTGATGACTGATTGAGCTCAAATTTTCACAGGTTTGTTATTTTATACATATGGTGAGATACACCAACTGTGAAGGCTAGTCTTTGACAACTACCAATAGTGTCCACTGCCTTACATTATATTGCCACCAGGGGCACGTTGCCAACTACTCCTGGGGTTGAAACAGGGTTGTCCCCTTCACAGTCTGTAAGGATGTAGGCATGGGTAAAACCTTGCCAACTGTTTACGAAGCAAGTATGGTTTAGTGCCTTGTTGATTGAATGGCATAGGTGTAAACTAGTAAACCATTCCATGGTGCTACGTACAAAGGAAAGGTCTCATTTTTCAAGTAAATACTAGAATGCTTAAAAATGTAGTAGTGTGAAAGCCATTATACACTTTCGGTAAACTGTATTGTCCAAGTCCCACACTTCGTGTATCACAACTTATATATAAAACAACAAACCTGTGAAAATTTAGGCTCAATCGGTCATCGGAGTCGGGAGAAAATAACGGGAAAACCCACTCTTGTTTCTGCACGTTTTGCCGTGTCATGACATGTATTTAAAATAAATCCGTAATTCTCGCTATCGAGAATTGATATTGTTTTATTGTTTTCTCAAAAAGTAAAGCATTTCATGGAACAATATTTCAAGAGAAGTCTTTCACCGTTACCTTCTGTAAACTCTGTAAATAATTTGTAATTCTGTGAACTTTTTTTTTTTTTTCTGTACCGAAAGTGTATAATGGCTTTAAGCGCGATATAATGGTAAATTATTATTATTTATTATTAAATAGTGTGGTGGGTTCTGGGTTTGTTTGGCTGCTTATTGAGCCAAAGCACCTTTTGAACTGTTACATTGTGGCATAGTGCTGTGTTAAGGAATAGGTCTCATACTTAAACAACGTAGCTCTCATAAATACTATAGGGCTTGAAAGCGTAGTATTAAACGTAGTACTATCATTTAGCCTTCGATTTTAGCCTTTGAGAAAGACTCTGCTAGGGTCGAAACGTCAGGCCCTTAAAATGTTTTTGTATTTACACCGTCGGTCCTTTTGGTTTGTAGGCAGTTTGCAACAGCTTATTCTATTTTCATATTATCATTTATTGTTATTATGACAGTGAGCAGATCTGTAATGCCACAGACTGGAAAACATTTACCATGTGTCCACAATGTGACGAGAGATGTAGCTACTGGCTCCTTGAGACGAGCTGCTTCTACTCCCAGCTAACCTACCTCTTTGATAACGGGGCAACTGTATTCTTCGCTGCGTTCATGTCCCTATGGGGTAAGCTTTATTGTACAATATAGAAAGGTTTGCAGTAATAATAATAATAATAGTAATAATAATAATAACAAATTCTTATATAGCGCAATTCACAATAACCGCATCAATGCGCTTTACATTAGTGCCCTGGTCACAGGGCCAATAACATCCCTTTGTAATGTTTCTCAGCTCCCTGGGGAGTATACAGCCCTGAGCTGCCTATAAGGCGCTTGTGGCTTTTTCATACACAAAATCAACCTCTACCCTTGCAGGTACCCATTTACCCCTGGGTGAAGAGACGCAATTATAGTTAAGTATCTTACTCAAGGACACAAGTGTTACAACCGGGACTTGAACCCACACTGGTGACTGCACCAGACTTGAATTCAATGCTCTTAACCACTCGGCCATGACACTCCACACCATGTAATGATATTCTCTAAATGAGTTGGGATGGGTCTCAAAAGAACCATTGGTTTAAACTTGACGTTTCGATCAGTATGCTCTGATCGTTGTCTAGAAAGAGGAAACAAAAAAAATAAATAAATAAAACATACCTTGAAAATTGTTCTCAAAGCAGATAACTTCCTCAATTCTTGTGTACTGTTGCACCTTTTTTATGATTCCAAATTCAGTTTTCGCATTTCACTTGCAATATATACTTCTCTCCAAACAAATTTTAATTTCATGAAACAATTTTGCTTGCTTGTTTGCCCAACAGCCACCATGTTCTTGGGGTGCTATACATGTACCTTGGAAATATTTACAATTTAATTTCCTTAATTCTTGTGCACTAATACAACTTTTTGTTGATGATTCCAAATGTAGTTTTCTCATTTCACTTGCAATATAAACTTCTCGCCAACAATTGTCCATTTCATCCAATCATTTTGCTTGCTTGTTTGCCTGACAGCCACCATGTTCTGTGAGTTCTGGAAACGTCGCCAGAATGAGCTGGATTATGACTGGGATCTCTTTGGCTTTGAAGACCAGGAGGTAAAGATCATTTGTAAAATTTGTTTTTGTCTTATTTTTACCGTTCTTTTCTGTTAAAAAAAAAAGAATCCCAATAGATAATCTTCGGGGAAACTGACTGATGGGTAAAATTTACACAGTAGGTTTCCCTTGTGGTTTATAAGGTTTATCGCGAATAGCAAAATATGAAGAGAGGGCGCTGTTGAATCCACACAAAAATATACATGTAGGCCATGCGTGTGCACGTTGTGCATGACAACATATACATGACAACAAATGGCCCATCTGCCTACCCAAAACGCATTGCGGTTCTGAATCGCAATAAACTTTAAGGTTTTATATCTGAAACAAAAAGTGGTATCCCCTGAAGGTGATCCCCTGGCTGCCGCTTTCCGGGTTGTACCATAAACATTGGTGTGATCCCTGGCTACACAGCAGTTAACGATAGTATTGCTTCTGACTGGCACCCTAAACAAAGATATTGACAAACCGAGAGACCGCTAAAAAAAACAAAGGACTAGATAGCTCAGTTGGTAGAACGCCGGCACCTTAATCCAGATGTCTTTGGTTCAAATCCCACTCAAGTAAATTTGTCTTTGTTCAACCCAGAAGCTAAAAAGAATAAAATTGTCATCAAGACCCTGAGACGAGGCTGCGTGTTGGAAAACCCAGAAGTTAGTAGCAAAATCAAAATTGAGTTCTCCTTTTCTTATGAGTCCCTTCTGTTTCAGTTTGAATATGACATAAACTGTTGCGGGACCCGCTGGTAAAACTTCGGATTTGAACCACCACTAGCCACCGAGTTAGCTCGGTGGTCTAGTGGTAAGACATTTGTTCTAACAATGCAAAGGATAGGTGTTCAAATCCCATCCGAGTGATTTGCCTGTGGAATTTGTTCACAGAATTCAGGAAAGTACTGCGTACATGTATGCAATGCTTGATATATATACATTGGTGAAACAGTAAAAACAAATTGGCTTAATCCCAGATGCCAAGTTATCTACTACACTTGACCATTTGCAACTTGTTTTCTAGGAGAACTGTCGACCTCAGTTTGAAGCTCTTGCTCCAGATAAGAGAGTCAACCCAATTACCAAGGTAAGATAATGACATACCAAGAAATGTAGAGTGATAATAATTAGTCTGAGCTGCATCCATACTTAAAGGCACTGGACACTATTGGTAATTACTCAAAATAATTGTTAGCATACAAACTTACTTGGTAACAAGCAATGGAGAGCTGTTGATAGTATAAAACATTGTGTTTTTTCTTTCATAGTTATCTGGTAACTTCAACGACCAACTGAGCTCAAATTTTCACAGGTTTGTTATTTTATGCAAATGTTGAGATACACCAAGTGGGAAGAATGGTCTTTAACAATATTACCAAAAGTGTCCAGTGTCTTTAATGTAAATTAATATGGACTAGTGAAAAAGCTGACAGAATAATGAAATTAGAAAATACCTGACAAGTCAATGAGAAAGTTGAGTACAAACCTTGAAAGCATCTCAAGAAATGGTTTGAAAGTTTAAATGTTTTCAAAGAATGAAAGTTCTTGCAATCATATGTGATTTCTTTTGATATGTTTTTTAGTTGGCCTTCCCTGGAGCCAAGTTCACATGAGTTACGTGTATCAATGATGAAGGAACTTGTTTCAGCAAACAACATTTCCGTTATTCTTTTAATACAGTCAAATTTCTCAAACATTTTCAGATACTATAGAGAAATGAATAGTTTCAGTTTAAGCTTGTGTTGAAAACATTTTTAAATAATGCTACGAAGATGATAAGTTTAATCTTCCCAAAATAGGAATAGGAATTTTGCCTATGTATTTTAAAAATGTTATGCAGAATTTGTCCATGTTGTATTTTATGTCATTTCTTGCATTGATATTAAAGGGAAGGTATACGTTTGGTAATCACTCTTAAAATTATTGCCAATATAAACTCACTCGGGTAGAAATACAATAGCTTCTGTAAGACAAAGCATTTTATGAATCAATCCAGTTATCTAGTTATGGAAACAAGTTTTTATCAAACACATATTGAATCTGAGAAGTGTTTTTTTTTCTTCGAAAAGATTATCAGATTGTGCATTTTACTTGCGTATTTTTAATTCTGCTTGGACAAAACCACTTTGGATTTCAGGCAGTATCTAAAAGTACTACCACATTTTGAAGGCACAATTTTACTGTTTAGTTTTGTTGTACTTAATCGGACGAGTCCGAAAAACCAAAGGTTTACCTTCCCTTAATTTTAATTTTTAATTTTTATTACAATATTACTTTGGTGTATGACATCTTGTAAACAACTGCATTATTTAATCACTTTTCTTTTCACCTACAGAAAGTTGCAAGTGCTGATATTTTAAACTCAGATTTATTGGGTTTTTTCTCCAGTTGATGAAATGTTCAATATTTGGACATTTCTTCAAAAGCAGCCATTTTGTTTGTTTTGAGATGTATTGCGTGAATTATCCAAGAACTAGAGTGCGCACTGGCCTATGTACGCGGCCCGGCATGCACACATGCGGCCATTTTCAAAGTTGACAAAACAGCATCGCACAGTGTGTGTTTGTGCGGCCATTTTGTAAGTTGACAAAACAGCATCACGTACCGTTTAATACAAACTCTAATGTGATCTTCATCGCACGTACAAAACGGAGCGCGTGTCAGCTTGTGATCCCGTTGCGTTTGTGCAAACAGCATCACCAGTGCGCCCTCTAGTTCTTATATATAACTCTATGGAGTAATCTGAATTCTTGTCCATAACTAACCAATTCTTTATTTATTGTTAGGTCAGCTGATTGTCATAGAAGCTGAGTATCAAAACAACATTGCTGATGGACAAAATTCTGGCTCGCTTTCCCATATTCGTTGTTCTTCACCTAGTAGAAAAAAAAATTGAGACGGACTCAATTATAAAATGCATTAAAATTATTTGAGTGTTCATTGTTGAAGTGATAACTTTTTGACCCTTCAGCAAAGCAAAATAGCCATATCATGATGAAGGGGTCTAGATATCTTCAAATTTTAAACATCGTTAGGATTTGTTCAGAATATGTAAAGCCCATATCATACTTCCTGTGAATCTGTGAATGCGGAGAAAGCGAATACATTACAAATGTTGACGTCACAGCCCTGTTGAGCACATTTCAACTTATATGCGAATTATTCATGGCAAATCTGTAACGTCAAAATTCATATCACATTCGCAGGAAGTATGAACCAGGCTTAAGACAGGTTTCATTCTCTTCGATGCAAAACTGTTATCTTTTCCCCCCGCCCTCTCTGGTCATTGAATTTCCTTTTTACAGCTGCGAGAGCCATATGTAAAGATTTTCCGCCGATTCCCGAGGTTCATAGCATCTATATTAACTATTGCCTTCATGGTGAGATGACCAAATCTGTCTGGATGGATGTACCCACAATGCACCTGTGTTTGATTGATACCCCCCCCCAAAAAAAAAACAAGAACTAATCGTTCAACCTTAAATGTCACCCCCTCCCAACAATGTGTGTCTGTTAAACAATAACTTTTGAATTGCAGTTGGCTGAACCCTACGTCAAGCTCGCAAAGCGTTTTCCCCGATTTGTGACCTCTATCTTATCAATAGCATTCATGGTGAGACAGACTCGAGTAGTTTGTGTTTTTGTCGTAACCTTGGCGCTGAAATGGTAAAATTAACCCACAAGTGTGCAATTTTTGTTTCTTCTGCTCCCGCTATTGATAAACATAGTCGTCGGAGCCGTATGTGAAACTGGCACGCCGTTTCCCCCGCTTCTTCGCGTCTGTAACATCTATTGTGTTCATGGTGAGAGGTGTTCGGCAGGGCTGTTAATTGTAGCTGACGTATTGTGACAATGATGCAAAGATCTGATGTTGCTGCTTTTACTCATTTTTAATTTGCATTTAAATGGTGTCTATTGAAAATCGTATCGGATAAAAGACAGCGTGAAAGCTGATACAGTTCGAATTAACGAAACTTGAAATTGCAACAATTTATACACTTTGCCACTAATTTATTTAAAAAAAAAAACAGCACAGGATATTCGTCTACAAAAAACCTATACAAGTTATATACGTGTTCTGTTGACTCAAACATAAACAGAGCAACATGGATTACGAGGTTCGTTATTTCATATTTGTGGTTGACCACACAAAACAAGAACACTGTTTGCGACTATTTTAGTCAGCTCTACCAATCGTGTATCTTTTAGAGAATTTTGTTCTAGTGGTCTTAACCAAAAATTGCAACAACAAAAAAGGTTTTGAATCAGCCATTACGATTAAGAGAGGTTTTAGGATAAGGGAATTGTCGCACACACAAAATTAAGTTCCGAGTTTGTTGAAATGATACTTGGCTGTTAATCTCTCTCGGTTGACCCTTTTCTTACCCTTTCAGGAACTCATTTAATGAAACAAAAGTTAAGTCAGGAAAATTTCCCAAATTGTTTAAATAACCAATACCGTTTTCATTGTATAAACCGAGTATCCTTCAAAGTTTCCTTTAATGAAAAGTCATTTTCTCTGTGAAGAAGTAAAAACATCTTTTGGCGTCATTGTCACAATTACCAACCTGCTGCGTAAATTTGCATTATATATTTGGCATGCTTAATCCTAAGCCTGTGTCTACCATACGCCGTGCTAAATGCTTGTTCTTCCGCTTATAACTACAATCCTGTTGATTGGCTGCTTTTTTTCTATTCAGCGCTCTGATTGGTCAAAGCTGCAATGACTAAACATGTTTGATGTCCTTTTTCCTGTCGGTGTATGTGTTATCTTTGTTATGTGTTTTGTGTACTTGTGTAATTGGTAAATTGCACTGGTGTGACACAAAGTTAACCTATTTGCACTTAGTATAGACCTTATGCACATGTCCTATCAGTAGGGCGCCCTCACCTAGAGGTACAAAAAGCAGCCGATCATTGGCCAACCTGTATTCCTGGCGTACAAATATGTACGTTTTTTATTGTTCTGTTCTCGTTTTACCTCTAAGATGGCAGCTGGATGACATCAGTGCATAAGGTCTACATTTTGTATGGTTGATATGGAATGTGACTCGCTGAGTGGCGTAAACAAATTTGGGAGGGGCAAGCAGGAAAAAAGGGAGGGGCAAGCAGGAAAAAGAACATAATTGGGGGGCAAGCACGGGCAAAGACTTCATTGGGGCAGGAATGATATTTTTCCTACTCGAGTCTAATTTCCAATATGTTTCCCTTTGGAAAAATCAGAAAAATTATAATTAAAAGTAGTCTGAAAAGTCTATTCAGGTGTACACAATTTGTGCCCTTGTACTCCCATGTACTTGAAAATATTCTGACTTTTTTTCCCCAAGGACCAAATATCATACCTGTTGGTGTGCGTAAATGGGGATTTTTTTTTAATGTATCAAACCTTTTTTTGTTTTCATTCAGCTCATATTTCATTTTGGGGTGTGATGAGGGGGTCAAGGGTTTCAAGGGAGTCGGAGGAGCGTTCCCCAACCCCTTCTGGTTACGCCACTTGACTCGCTTCCATCAACCCTTAACTCTTATCTTACTTTTAAAAAAAATCTTGTTCACTTTTTTCCTTCTCCTGCCAGCATGGTCTGCAACAACTAATGAGTTGCACCTGAATGTGATTTGCTTGTTCATGCACGGCTTTTTAATGTTGCTAATTGATTTTGCTTCTTTAACCCTTCTTGCACCCCCCCCCCCTGGGCTTTCTGTCTGCATGCTTGCACGCTCTCTGTTGTCCAGGAAGAGGAACCTCATGTCAGCTTCCGCACCCGCTTTCCAAGATTTGTTGCCGGTTTCGTTTTTGTTACTTTTTTCGTAAGTCGGATATTTTTAACTTATGGTGGTTTCATTTTTGGGGCTAAAAAAAAAGGGAAAAAAGAGAGTTGTACACAGTTGCTCGTGTGGCGTTAATTTCAGTAGAATGAAATGAGAGCTTATTTGAGCAAAGTGTCATAAAAAAAAGTTCAAAATACTTCAAAACTCTGGGTATACTTTGGATTTGCTTGTCATGTCTGAACACTGTTCAGTCTTGAAATTGAGGGGTTACATAACCATGTCACGTTGGTATTTCCATGTCTCTCGGGGGTATTATATTTTGAACATTATTTGATGAATATACATGTACATGTCATTCAACATGAAGTGGTTAACTTCAATATTTTCTTGGTAGTAAAAATTCATTTGGAGGAATCTTTTACATTGTATGTTGAAAAAGGGCGGGAAAAGAAAGATAATTGAAACATTTACCAACTGTGTGTTTACTTATTTCAATGAAAACTGTTTAAAAAAATGCCAGTTAGAGGAATGTTTTGGGGATTTTTAAACAGCTTAAATAATATTCCTCGTCACTTCCCTCATTTAATCACTAATCCGGTGTATGGTCATTTTTTTTGCACGAATCAAGTGCCAAAATATAGTATTGATCATAGAATTCAAATCTTGATCTAAATGAAGTTCTGAAACCTGTGATTTCATTCTTTCAAGAATAGTTTGAGACAAAACAAAATTTGAAGTCAAGAATATTTTCCATGGAGGAGAAGTGACTTGCAAAAAGTTAACATCAGAACAAAACTGAAACAATCAAAAACCCTAAACAACAATTTCTTATGGTTGAAACAATATTTTGAAGCACATATGATTCTTAATTTTTAGATTTGACTTCTTGCTCGGGAAAAAAACAGACCCCTTATGTTTGTTGAAATTTGCTATTTCGCAAGAATTGTGGTTTTACATGTGTGTGGGTATTGGCTGTCAAGCACCACATCAATAAATTGTTATGGCTCGAGGGGTTTTGTTTTTAATGAGCAAGAACTCAAGTTAAAAGGGTGGTTTGTTTTGGGTATTTTTGCCTTTTGAATTACCTTATCTGTATCTTTTGGACTGAAAATTCATGTGTCCGTAATCGTTGTGTCCGTCATCCATTGAAAAAAGTGGTCCGTTTTCACATATTATACAACACGGATTCATGGAAATATGTTCTTTACCTGAGCCTTATCCCAAAGCTCGGCTCAGGCTCCGGCCTAGGCTCTGGCTCCTGCTTGGGCTCTAGTTCTGGCTTGGGCTTTAGTTCTGGCTTGGGCTTTAGTTCTGGTTTGGGCTTTAGTCCGGCTTGGGCTTGGGCTCCACTTGGGCTCGGGCTCTGGTTTTTGCTCTAGTTCTGACTTGGGCTTGGGCTCCAGTTTGGGCTCAGGCTCCAGTTAGGGCTCGGGCTCTGACTTGGGCTCGGGCTTGGGCCCGACTTGGGCTCTGGCTTCTGCTTGGGCTTTGTCTAAGGCTTGCGCTCTGGTTCTGGCTTGGGCTCATGCTCCAACTTGGGCTCTGGCTTCTGCTTGGGCTCTGTCTAAGGCTTGCGCTCTGGTTCTGGCTTGGGCTCATGCTCCAACTTGGGCTCTGTCTTCAGCTTGGGCTCAGGCGTAGGCTCTGTCTCAGGCTTGAGCTCTGTCTCGGGCTTGGGCTCTGGCCCTGAATCGGGCTCCTGCTCCGGCTTTGGCTTCAGTTTGGGCTCCATTTCAAGCTCCAGCTCGGGCTCCGGCTGGAGTTTGGACTGGGCTCTGGGCTCGGGCTCGGCTTGGGCTCCCTTTGGCTCAAGCTTGGGCTCTAACATCATACAAAGCCAAGAGCTGCAGACGGAGCCTACGCTGAGGTTTGGAAAATGCTCTGAACATAAATTATCATTACATAGCGCATGACGATTACAACAAAAGACACATGGATTCTTAGTCACTCTGCCTGGTGTTTGACAATTTTTCCCATCCCATCTCTGGTGACTCTTTAGATATTCCTGGTGCTCGCTGCAGTTGTTGGTGTGATCGTTTACCGTATCGGTATCAAGGCAGCCGTTGCTGCATCCAGTGCTGGTATCATCAGCTCCAATGCCTCCATTATTACATCCATCACTGCTTCCTGTATCAGCTTGGTCATCATCATGATTCTGCAGAATGTAAGTTGGAAACGCATCTAGGAACAAATTTGTATGTAGTCTGTAGCATGTGGTGCCATCCAGATTAGAACACCGAACTCAAGTTTGTGAGTTTCTGATCAGCAGAGTGTGGATTCGAGTCCCTGCCGTGACACTTGTGTCCTTAAAAACACTGGACACAATTGGTAATTGTCCAAGACCAGTCTTCTCACTTGGTGTATCTCAACATATGCATAAAATAACAAACCTGTGAAAATTTGAGCCCAATTGGTCGTCGAAGTTGCAAGATAATTATGAAAGAAAAAACACCCTTGTCAAACGAAGTTTTGTGCTTTTAGATGGTTGGTTTCGAGACCTCAAGTTCTTAATCTGAGGTCTCAAAATCAAATTCAAGGAAAATTACTTCTTTCTCGAAAACTATGTCACTTCAGAGGGAGCTGTTTCTCACAATGTTTTATACTATCAACCTCTCCCCATTACTCGTAATCAAGAAAGGTTTTATGATAATAATTATTTTGAGTAATTACCAATAGTGTCCACTGTCTTTAAGCAAGATCCCTAGTGATACAAACTACTGATTACCCCTAAGGGTTTGATATATAAGAACCGAGTGTAACTATTAAACATTCCAACTTAAGAAACATTGTTCTTTTAGTTTAAGGGCACAGGAGGCAATTTACAGGCAACCATTTGGGGATGAAAATGCCTTCACATTTCAATGTTCACACATTTTTTCTGGGGGACTATGATACATTGTTTGCAGAATGCCTTTTGTACAACAAAAGTAGTCCTGTAGCGTGTACTGCAGTTGGTTGCCTCCAAGTTGCCAGTAAAAGTTGCCATGGTGACAAGGCCCAAAGACATCTTTGTGCAACTGGGCCATGGATCAGTTGTATTATATTTTTAGAGCTCTGTATATTTAATGTTTTTATTGCAGCTCATATAATCTCTGTTTTTTTCTTCTTTTTTTGTTCATAGCTCTATGACCGAATTGCAACCTGGCTGACTGAACTTGGTAAGTTACTGATTTTCATCTTTGAAAATTATTATTATTATTTATTATTTATTTGACCTCAACAATACAAGTACAGAAAATACAAACAAGGCAACAATGAAAGGGAAAAAACCCATAACAGAAACGACAACGCTACAAAACATTAAGAGTAAAAAAAAAAAGACAAATAAGTGAAAAATAAATAAATAAGTGAATTAATTAATCAAACAAGCAGTCAATCAAAAAATAAATAAAACAACAATCAAAAATAAATTTCGCAGGACTTGGGAAAGTACTTAGTATACAGTGCCTTACACACATCGGTGTATGGGTAACACCGAATAAAGTAATGATATACTTTTAAAATAGCTGCAAGTTCCTGAATATTGAAATTGAGATAAGAAAATATCATTTGTCCCTTTCGGTCTGAATCTTACTTCAAAACCACCATGTATAGAATTGAGATGACATGTTATCATTTAACATGATAGAGTTCCGTGACTTTTCCGTAGAATGACAAAATTAAATCAAATGGGGACTGATCTCCCTGGCAACTTACTGCGAACATGACCGTGATGTAAAAACTAACGTGCCAAAAGAGGTCGCAGAAGACTTTCCCGCAGCCACGTGTACTTATAATGGCCACTAAAGAGTCCAACGGAAACAGCTGTGCTCCTGCTGTAAAGCTTCGTGGCGTATCAGTCCAGGTGGGAATGCACGGTAGAGTAGACCGATCCATTAGGCCCGGCCCCATTGTGTATTGACTGATCACAACCCATTGCACAACCAAAAGTCTGGTACTATAAAGGCCGACATGCATGTTTGGCGCACGTGGCAGAGTTGTGCAGAATGGCAATGGAGAGGCGCATGTGTTCTTGCTCATACGTGCGCCGTGGGCAGAGCCTAGGTCGGTGTATTACACCACAGCAAGTCACAGTAACTTTCCGCGTGGCAGCGGAAGAAACAAGGTCTAATGGGGGAAACGGCTTTACTTTCATAATGTTTTGTCTTGTCTCTTTTACAGAGCTTCATCGCACGGAGACTGAATATGAGGATAGCTACACCTTCAAGATGTACTTCTTTGCCTTTGTCAATTACTACTCTTCATCATTTTATGTGGCCTTCTTCAAGGGAAGGTAAAGAAAACACTATGCAAGGTCAATTTTAATCAGGGGGCAAAAGCGGCATTATTTAAAGGGAGTGGACACTATTGGTATTACTCAAAATAATTATTAGCATACAGCCTTTCTTGGTGACGAGTAATGGGGAGAGGTTGATGGTAAAAAACATTGTGAGAAACGGCTTCCTCTGAAGTGCAATAGTTTTCGAGAAAGAAGTAATTTTCCACAAATTTGATTTCAAGACCTCATATTTAGAACTTGAGGTCTCGAAATCAACCATATAAACGCACACAACTTCGTGTGACAAGGGTGTTTTTTTCTTTCGTTATTATCTCGCAAGTTCGATGATCGATTGAGCTCAAATTTTCACAGGTTTGTCATTTTATGCATATGTTGAGGTACACCAACAGTGAAGGCTAGTCTTTGACAAATATTACCAATAGTGTCCAGTGCCTCAAGTTTCATGCGGGTAAAAAAAAATTTCTTTTTTTACCCAAATGGTCTTAGAAAAGCAGTAGTATTTGAATTACAGTAGTATTTTCATTCAGGACAAAATATTTTTATTTTCGCAAACCAAATATGTACGTGTGTTTTACAACCAACCCATACAATGATGACGGTAAGATGTTTTTTTTCTGTTTGACTTTTCAGCCTTCCAGGAAATCCTAACAAGTACGGTCAGGTCTTCGGATTACGCCAAGAGGAGGTGAGATCAGTATGAGTATGAACTTTGACCCACAACATTTCAAATGCAATCAAAGTGCAATGCATTTAAAGACAAGGGACACTACTGGTAATTGTCAAAGACCAGTCTTTCCACTTGGTGTATTTCAACATATACATAAAATAACAAACCTGCGTAATCATAAATGAAAATTGTTGAGTGCGTGCACGCAGTCGAAATGCCCACCATACCTCAACAGGGCTCATGCTTGTCCTTTCAATTGAATAATGCTGTCATACATGTATGCGCTCTTCAGTGTATCATAACATAAAAATGTACCTGCGTCGACAAATAACTCATTTTGCTTTATTACATCACATTTTGTTGAACAGGCAGATTCAAGGATTGGTAGGATTCTATGCTTGTCTTTCACTTTGGATAATGTTGTCATTTGGTTGCTCTTTAGTGTGATCCAGCTGGATGCTTGCAAGAATTGTTCATTAACTTGGCCATTGTCATGTGTGGCAAGCAGTTCTTCAACAACTTCATTGAAATCTTTCTGCCGTAAGTTTAAAAACAAAACAGTAAATGTTTTGTTGTTATGCTTTAAAATTAAGTAGTGTTTGAAGAGACATAAATCTGTCATCTGTGTGTAGAGCCGATCGACTCTTCATGCTTCATTAGAATTGTTTTTATGTGTCTGTTTGGATGAAAGTGTCATTTCATTACCATGACAACACCCAACTGACTCAGTACTTCCCGTGAGTCCTGTGAAAAACTCCAAAGGCAAACCACTCAGGTGGGACTCGAACCCACGACCTTTGTCATGCTAGATACAAATTTAACATCTGTTAAAAGTTGGAAATATTGGACATGCTGTTGTTACTGTTAAGCCCCCCCCCCCCATTCTCCTGTCTGGTTATACCACTGCGTACTGGTAGCTTACTGTCGTTGGATCAGTTCATGCATTGATTGTTAATTGGATTGTATATAGAAGCGTTACTGTGGTATATTCAAAAGTGCAGTTCTTCAGAATGAAAGGGTTCTCCAAGTTGAATTATACTATCCAAAGCTGCTGTACTTCTTACATTGCAAGTTTTTATTACCATTTTTTTTCAGCGCTATCACCAAACGTAAACATCATATGTGACCCACTCTGTGAAAATGAGTCAGATGTCGCCAGATGCATTATTAAGTTATGGACAGTTTATTATGGAGAATAAAAAAAAATTAAAAAAAATATTTTTTAAATTTTTTTATTACCTTTTAAGATCTTTATTTGCATGGTTAACCTGTAGAACACTTACTCTTAGGCAATAAGGCTTTGAATACAACAATTTTGTGATCATACATGTACTTATGTCTAATTTGTATCCTTTTGTGCGAAATGGTACATGTAGTTTAAAACATCACTTTACTTGTAATTCGTTTTTCAGAAAAAATGATGTATCGGCTAATTTCAAACGGGAGTAACTCAGCAACGCGACACACCCCAAAGCTTAGACATATTTACCAAATTACTGCTGCTGGTGTGTTCTTTCCAGCCATGCATGCAACTCAGTTCCTGAAATTGTCAACATTTGACTCATTTTCACGTAGCGGGTCACATATACCCTTTAAGTTTCCTGCTCAGAATTGTGTTCATTTAAAGGCGCCCAAAATTTTGTTTATGGTTAAGCATGTGATTTTTGTCTATTATTTACACATAGAGAAACAAGTCAAGGCAGTGTATGACAACTTATTTTATTACTTTTTGTGGAACGATTTCAGGCTGTTTTTGAACTTCTGGCGTTCCCGCACCGGGCGTAAGGAGCAGAAGGAAGGGAAGGGATCCTATGACCAATGGGAGAAGGACTTTGACCGGGGTGAGCTCGGCCCCCGGGGATTGTTCAAAGAATACCTGGAAATGGGTAAGTGCCATTGTAAGGTCGAGGCATGGATAAAGGTTGTATGTTCTTTTTCTTTTCTCCTTGTCAAGTAATAAACCACCGTTCTGTGAAAATGTTTCTGTCATAAATGTGCTAAATACATGTATGCTTATATCATGTGCTAAAGATGTTTCGGGGACAGGGCTTACTCCAACATAGCACCATCCCTCTTCCAGCAGAAACTCAAAATACACTTGTTCTTCCTTGCTTTCCAACATCTTGACAAAACTTGATCGGCGCCTTTGAATGTTTTTCTTTTTCAGTAAAGTGCGCCTTATAAATGCTGCAGTTTATTATTATTATATTATTTCCCCGCATTGTTTATACATACAATGTATTTACCTTTTTCTGGTCCAGTAATCTTCCCTTTCATACTGACCATTCTTTGTCCTCACACTTAACTGTCATTGGTTCATAGCCACCAATTGTTTCTAAAAATCGAACTTATATAGGCTGTAATTTTTCCCGCTCTTTCTGAATCCCTTTCTTTCATCCTTTTCCCCTCTTGTTTCTATAACTGGATATTTTTGTACTTGTTTATTGCTCTGAATAATGGTCCGATTAGGATCGAAAGCTAAGGCCATCTACCCTATACCCATTTTAAATATGTTTATATCATTGGTAAAGGTTGAACATTTTGAGAAAAAATGTGGGTTTGTGGGGTAGGCTTTAAAATGAAACATCGTTCAGTTCACATTATGCAGCCATGACTGCAAAGAACAACAAAAGCAATTATGGATGACTGGACTTAAAATTCTGACCGTAAATCTCATTTATACAATACAATACAATACAATACAATACAATACAATACAATACAATACAATACAATACAATACAATACAATACAATACAATACAATACAATACAATACAACTTTATTGTCCCTGCATGGGAAATTCCTTTGGCCTTATTGCTCACATAAAAATACAGTCTCCAGTAAAAAGGTACAACTTTAAAAATGGGATAGACCTTACCACATAAAAATAGTGGGCCTAATAAATACAGAGTTAAAAAGTGAACCACAGACAGATAAAAGGGCATTTTACAGAAAAAGAACACTAAACAACAACAGAAGTAAAAATGCACTTACATGTACAACAAAGGCGTTTAGCTACAGAATGGTACTGCAACTCACCGTTCAAGCTGGCCATTATACAATTGAATGGCAGCCGGAACAAATGAGCTGCCATACCTCCGGGTTTTGATGGAATCGATTGCTTCTAAGGCTTTTCTGGAATTTCAAGTGAAGTGGGAGAGAGCTGTCGGAACTAATAAATTTGAATTATCCAGAATGACTTTCATTCTTGACATTTTTATTTTTGAATGAATTTCTGCAGCCGTCCAGTTTGGTTTTGTGACCATCTTCGTTGCGGCATTCCCCTTGGCCCCATTCTTTGCACTGGTCAACAATTTGATGGAGATCCGTCTCGATGCCTACAAGTTTGTCACGCAGCTGAGACGTCCATTTGCCGCTCGAGCCCAAGATATCGGTAAGTGCCAACATTTGTAATGGAGTCTTTTGTTTTCTTTGTTTGCTTTAAACAGTTTGACTTGTAACTTTGAGAGTATAAACTCTGTGCAACTTAAACTCATTTAGAGGCACTGCTAATGACTCAAAATAATTGGCAGCAAAGAAACTTACTTGATAACAAGCAATAGAGAGCTGTTGATAGTATACAACATTGTGAGAAATGGCTCCCTCTGAGGTACATGTAGCATAGTTTTTTAAAAAGAGGTAATTTCTCTCTCAAATGTTGAAAGACTTCAGGCCTGAGGCCTTTTTTAGGCATCTTTCATTATTTTCTTGCAACTTTGATGACCAATCGAGTCCAAATTTTCACAGGCTTGTTATTTTAACTATGCATATGTTGAGATACATCAAGCGAGAATACTAGTCTTTCACCTAAGGTTTCCAGTACCTTTGAATGCTTTAGTGTACCCTAAGTGTTAGTTCTGGCTGCACTTTTTGTGGGACAATAATTCATTACGCAAATAGGAATGTTTTAAGTATTTTTTACTTTCTTCCATTTCGTGAGATTAACTAGCATTTGTTTTTGTTTGGTTTTCCCAACAGGCGCCTGGTATCCCATCTTGGTTGCCATTGGTAACATTGCCGTCCTGTCCAATGTGAGTATAATACGTTGTCATTGACAGCAACAAATTGAAGGCCATATGTGAGTTGAGTTGTGCGTTGGTTCTCTGCCATGAGGGTTTTCCAGACCAACCTGGTTTTCCTCCCTCGGGAAAAAATGAAACATTTTCAATCTCTGGCTGTGCTCTGTGGTCATAATGGGTTGAGGTGGCTGGCTGCAAAGACGTAGCCACGTCCTTCGCAATTCAGCTCTTATTAATAAAAGGACAATTAGCGTCCCAAATTATAATTATAATTATAAAAGACCATTTTACCCAAACCCAACATGTAGGTAGTTTTATGTCCACCATACCTTCAAAATGGCTTATTGTTCCTGTTTGTGTATCTTTCTCAGGCTTGTGTCATTGCGTTCACATCTGACTTCATTCCCCGGCAAGTTTACCTGTGGGAGAACGACCGGAACATGGACGGATACGTCTTGAACTCTCTGTCCCTTTTCAACACCAGCTTTTTCATGGATGGGTCCATGCCAAAAAACAACACCTACCCACCAGAAGCTGGCGATCTGGCCGGCCAGGAAGTGGAACTGTGCAGGTATAAGTTAGAATAATAATAATAATACTCTAGACTGTTTTATAATTTGTGATGAACATCAATTCCTACCTTCAGCTCCCCTGAGTTCTTTTCACATTAAGTATTTGATTTTCTTGTAGCCCCGTACCAAGAGTGGCTTTTAAACAAAATATATAAATATGTAACATTTAAAAAACTTTGTTCTTATATCGCGCTTTACCACAACCCTAGCACTCAGTTTTTTCCTGTAAGGTATTTGGAGCTACAATTTAAAGTATGAGACCTATTTATTTAAAGCACCGTTAAATGGTTTACAAGGTGCTGTGGCGCAGTATGCTGCCAATCACACCAGGAAAAATCAATCAAAATTGTTCTGCCAATCAAATGACATGGACCTGTGTGTGTGTGCAGTGTATAATTTTAGTTATTAGTGACCGAGTATACACGATGTGACCTCTGACGTCACACGAAAACCATAACATGATTCGCGCGCATACCGCCGGGCAAAACCTTTGTGTTTTGGCAGCCAGCTAGAAAGTGTACGTAATCTTACTATGACTATGCAACTCAGTGCCCGGCGAAACATGACGTATATAGTGTTTTGTCAGCAGAGGGCGGTTTGAATGTAAACATAGGTCACATCGTTTATAAGTAAGAACTTTATTGAATGTAAGGGTTTTCTATTATTTATTTGATTTGATTTGTTCACATTCTCTTTGTTTGTTCTTAGATATCGTGGCTTCTACACGGGACCTGACCCTCCCTACACTCTAACTCTGCATTATTGGCGTGTCTTTGCCATGAGATTAGTTCTTGTGCTAGTCTATGAGGTGAGGATAATAACAAAAAATAAGCTAAGCACACAATAGTATAGCTTAGCAGGATCAGGTTACCAGCCCAAATTGTGTTAGGTTTGTATTGTTGTGGCTGGTTCCCGACTCAGTTTTTGCTTAGCAAAGAAATTTGTCGAGCATTATTCTCTGCTAAAAGACACTGGACACTATTGGTAATTGTCAAAGACCAGTCTTCTCACTTGGTGTATTTTAACATGTCATAATTATGCATAAAATAACAAATCTTTGAAAATTTGAGCTCAATTGGTCGTCGAGTTTGCGAGATAACTGTGAAAGAAAAAAACACCCTTGTCACACAACTTGATTTCAAGACCTCAAAATCTAAGTCTGAGTTCTCGAAATCAAATTTGTGGAAAATTACTTCTTTCTCGAAAACTATGTTACATTAGAGGGAGTCATTATTTTAAGTAATTACCAATAGTGTCCACTGCCTTTAAAAGGAGTTTGGTTCTCAACACTCTCTCTACCTCTTCTTGTGCCCCTTTTTATTTCAGCATGTAATCTTCTTGATCAAGTTTGCCTTGGAGTACATCGTACCTGACATGCCTGACTTTGTCAAGAATCAAATCAAGAGAGAGAATTATTTGTCTCAACAAGCTCTTGAGGAGGCCACAAGGAATCACATCGTCCAGAAGAAACGTGCAAGTCAGTTCCAAGATGGCGGAAAGGACCCGTCAACAAGGTAGGTGTTTTCTCAAATTTCTCTAACTCTTTTTTTCCCTAGATTAATACATTAATCGGGGCGCGCAACGGTTGAGCCTGGCGTGCACCATTGCTGCGGTGTCTTCAGTGCCTAGATCATGCACAAAGACACCGCAGTTGTTAAATTTTGTCAATAGGGGGCACTATCATTTTTGTTTTGTTGGATTGGTCTATAATGTAAATACCAACGTGTGATTTCTCAGGATTTTCTCCAAACCTCAATGAGCCTTCAGAGTTTCTTGGAGGAAGTAAAGCAGTGCCAAAAGAAGAAAGAAATAGTCGCATTGTGTTCAAACCCATGGTATTGTATTTCTGGTGGTGCACATACAAATGCATAGTCTGTAAACCTCCCAATCTGTAACATCTGGGAGGTTCTGGGTCTAGAATAATTGGGGGGGGGGGACTGAGAATCCTAATTTCTTTCTTTAGATTTGTCAAATGACATGAAATTGCGAAACCATTACGTGTGAAAACCAGACCCAAGCTTCAGTGAGTCTGAAGTCACTAGAGCTGTTTTACGAGTCTTACTGCTTTTTGAACTAGTAGTGTCTGTGCATGCTATTATTTGTTTGTCTTTTTGTGTAAACCCTGTATAATAGACTGCAAGTCTAAATGCCCGACTTGCTTCATTCGCATACTGAAGTCATGCCTAAGAAACACCAAACAGGTAGAGTTTGTTCTTTAGAGAGCTGTTGTACTATATATTCTACAACCGCGGAGTAGGTTTTTCTGATTTTTCGGGAGACTTTTTAGTCCTGAAAGAATTGTTCTGCTTAAAAGCAGATAAAAATGTATCTACCCCGTTATCAGAATCGGCGGTTTTTGTCATAGAAGAGCTTAAAATTGATGCTTGTAACTTTCTCAAATAAAATAAAATAACCGATAAAATTTTGCTAAAATTTTCAGGGTCAAATCGGCCCAGAATCGGGCCTCGAATCTTCAAGGTTTTTCTTTTCTTTCTACATTTCTTTCTACTTTTCTTTCTGATTGTAAATTGCTTCTTGTTTTGTGTTTTTATTTCCTCAGCGGTCAGCCGTAATGATTGAAAAACTTACGTTGCAACCAGACTTTATTCCATAGTCCTCCAGACCATTTTAGTCAAGTATAGAATTAGGACCAATATCTCTCTGTATTTTTTCCTTGTACGAAAAACATTTAAGGAAGTTATTCAGTCGAATGCAAAAAAAAAAAAAATATTACTCACGTAGTCCAGTGTAAATTTTTTTTTTATATTAACTCATGTTTGTTGAAGGATTTTACTATACAGGCTATTTTTGATAACTGTTTTATGATTACTATTATTATGTAGGGAGCATGGGTGATTGTAGTCGTCGTTAATGTTAAGTATGGAACAGAGGCCAACAAATATAGTGGAAAGCCACAAGGGTCGACAAATACAGTGAAAAGTAGATCAAACAGAAGTTAAAAAAAAAAAAATTTAAGATAGTTTCCCAACTGAAGATAGCATTGCAGATTCCTGTTTGGGAGAAGTATTTTTTATTTTTTTAAGCCCTGACATTTCCAACTTGCAGTTCTCAGAATTTATTGAAACGATCTACACTAACTCTCTCGGGAAAAGAAAGAACAAAGAAGGTCCTTTCTAACAGTGAATAGCGTCTGATTTATCATATTTAAAAACGAGATGGCACAAAATGATATAGTCAAAAAGTAAAGAATGCAAGAAAAATCAAAGTCAAGTAGCAATATTTTTTGACGGATATTTGTAAAACCGTTAAAGCTAAAGATGATTTTGATGAATAACATCTAAGATGAAAATTCAGTTAACAATATTGTTTTCAAAGAAACCTCACAGTCAACTTGTAAAAGATTTGATTTGAGCAAATTCTACCTTCATGATCAGAGTAACCAATTGTCCTTGAAGTCTTTAAAACACGTTTTTGATGACAACAACTAGGATGACCAATAACAAATAATAACAAAACTCGCTTGATAACAAAACTCGCTTGATAACAAAACTCACTTGATGTAGAGTAAAATAAATTGTTGTTCAGGTTTTCAAAACTTGTTTTGGGTAACAAACATCCAGGATCAACAATCATACAAAATATTAAAAAAGAAAACATCTTGGGCAAGTGACAATCAATTTTTGCATCTTCTAGTTGATAGTCTTCTTGATGAGAACTTAGCATTTTTTGCATGATTTGAGTGCAATCTGTGTTTTAGGTTTGGTTGGAGTAGGATACAGAACAAACCTTGTGCTACTTTAAAGCAGTGGTCTGATTTATAACTTTTCAATATTCCAGGTGGTCTTTTTTTAAATTGGTGCATCTTTTTGTACAAAACGTAGTGTGCATTATATAATAATTTGAGTGTTCATAAAGCATGATGTAGATATATATGTGCATGTTAATATTATAAGGAAGTGGGTACGTACGGTTGAATTTGTTTTTAAATGTTTAAATTAAGGGGTGTATACATGCCTTTGTTTATTACAACCAAATAACTGATTACCATAACAAACAAAAATGTAAACAATTGTCAACTGACATCTAGTGTGCCAAATTAGTATCATTTTAGAATATAGGCCCCCCTACGTGGCACAGATCAAATGCTCCTTTTTCCCGCTCTTAACGGCATTCTGTGGAATGCACCAGACTGCACCAGAGGCAAGTTGTCCCATATCTAGAGTGTTACACCCCTACCCCCAATTTATTAATCCTGAAATTTTTCTGGAGTTGAACAAAGACAAAGTTTACTTGAGAGGGATTTGAACCAACAACCTCTGGATGAACATGCTGAGTGCTCCACCAACTGAGCTATATAGCCCTACTGTTGACATCTCCCTATTTTGTCACTGTCTTTGTCGTCACTACTTTAGTAATGGTGTTAACATATAATCTCAAGGAAATGAAAGCAACTCTGTTAATATATTAAACCCATCTTATGAAAATTTGAAATATATGCAATCAAACAACTGCAGTGACCCCTTGCGCTACGCAGATTGAATCTCCTCATAGTGTGCATCCACTAATTCCAACATTTTGGAAGTTTTTGTTTGTTTGGATGATCTTCCTATTTAAGGGAACTCTGCAAACTAAGCTGGCAACAGGCAATGTCTCTCACACAAACATTGGTATAACGTCTATGATTATGAATTGCACAAATGAAGAAGTTGTGGTTCAGTAACTCTAGACGACAATACTTAATCTAGTCATTCTTAGGATTCAAACCTATAACCTGGTGATGATTTCTTTGTTTTACTCTTAAAATGGATGTAAGTGAAATTGGTGTATACATATTTATGTCTTTTTCTATTCAAGATGGATGAATTTACTGCCCTTTCTTAGTCATAGCGAAACCTCTAGAAATGTCCACAAAAATAATTTGATTTGGAATTGACGTGTAGTAAAGTATGTGTAGTTGTAGTATAAAAGTAGTTTGAGGGAAACGGGTGATAAGGCGATATTTAATAGTTTTCAATACTAGTTGCGTTTTTATAGGTTTTTTTTTTTTTTTTTTTTGGGCTGGGATTATTAGAATGATGTTAAAATAATGAGGACTTCTAAAGGGTTATTATAAAAAAAGTTAAAATCAATTCGTTCATGCTGTGTCTAATTTTGTTCCTTCGTGATATTTCTACCCTTTGGTATAATTCTAACCAATAAGCGAAGAGTACAACAATAATTGTTTTTATTTATATTATTTATACATAATTCTAAATAAATCCAATGGTATGAACTTGTCTAGAACAAAAAAATTGTTTACTATTCACCTAATGTTATAAGTTGTTACCACATATCTCAACTTTCATAACACCTTTTGAAATATAAATTTTGTGAATTCTTTTCTATGTTAGATAATTATAATCCATGTATGTTTTTTTTCTCCTTCAATTATCTGTATTCACAGTTCGTGGGTTAAATGGTAGGTAGTGTTGCCCTCATTGTTTTTAAAGTGTATTTATTGTAAAGGCCTTTGGGGAAAAAACAAAACCTAATTGACAGGTTTGGAAGATCTGACGGGCTCATTGCCAAGGATTTTACAAGCAAACTTTGAGAGTTTGATTGGATCAAGTCATTTTGAATGTGATTTCCATTACCAAAACTTTTCAAACACTTGAAAAGATAATCCAGTTTTAAAGCTAAATCAACTGGTTTTCCCCCAAATGCTTATTTTTACAGCATGAACTTAGAACATAGTTTTCAAGAAAACATCTCTGTGTCAGTAACCAGTGTATGCGTTAAACGTAAAGCAGGCTTCATAGTCACATATTCAGAAATCGCATCACATTATTTTGTCCACGTCGTAAGAAAGATGGCGACCTGCCGATTGTTCCCACGTGACTGTGTGAAAATCAGCTTTGCTTTTGTGCATGCGTGAAGTATGATAATGTGATAAGTAGAATAGAATTTCAAATTTTTTTTTTCACCATCTTAGTCATGTACCCTGACTTCATGATGTGAAACCACAGATGGGCCATACTACTTTCCCTTATAAGCTTTTAATCTGGGCGACAGATTTTGAAGTAAAATGTTCCACACTGAAAAATGTGACTGTTTATTGCGATTACTTCATTTAACAGGAGTTCTGGGTCTAAAAAGGCTTGATATTTTCAAGAATTAAAAACAAAATAGATGTCTGATGATTCCAGGATGGTTTTGTAAATTTTATGAAAGGAATTTGCAAAAGATGTAAGGTGGACTATGGGACCTCATCATGAGAATTTTGATATCGCCTCATGATTTATGAAAAAATCGCCCAAATCCTACACCCATTCCACTACCCAAACTCAAACCTCCCTTCTACCGCCCCTCCATTATCTCATATAGGTACTTTGCTTTGTGGTTTCTTTATGTAGTGTGCTGCTATTTTCAGATTATACAAATTATGTTAAAGAGCCACATTTTGTTACTTGGTTTTATCAGTTTATATGTAACTCTTGGTTGGCCAGTGGAGTCCAATTATTTGTACAAAAATTAAATTGTTTTGTATTAAGTTACGCTTTTAAATAATAACCGGTTTATGTAATCATTGTACAATTCTAGTACTGTGTGTTTTTCTGTTGTGCTCAAAGTATTTGTACTTTAAGGGAAGGTACACGTTTGGTAATTACTAAAAACAAATATTAACTTAAAAACTGACTTGGTAACGAGCATTGGAGAGCTGTTGGTTGTATAAAACATAATGAGAAACAACTCCCTCTGAAGTAGCATATATTTTGAAATAGAGGTAATTTCTCACTAAAAAAATAAAAGACTTCTAGCCAGAAGTCTTTTATTCCTATCTGAAAGCACACAAATTTGGCCAACAAGGGTGTTGTTTCTCTCATCATTTTCTCGCAACTTCGATGACCAATTGAGCACAAATTTTCACAGGCTTGTTATTTTATGCTCATGGTGGGATACACCAAGTGAGAAGTCTGGTCTTTGAAAATAACCAACTGTGTACCTTCCCTTTAAAGGGGCTCCAAGGCTAAATAAAGTTTTGTGATGTAGTAATTTTCGTTTAATAGAAACCTCCTAGAAGGGGGGGGGGGGAAACTGTCTTACTGTATTCAATGGTGTAAAATATCATTTTATTTGACACCGTTTCAATTTGAAACACAGCGCCGTCGGCTAAAAAACAAATGGGTTTGAACATTACAAAGAGGAGTATTGGATCCAGTCAAAAGGTCAAATGCAATGAATTTGATTGAATATCATTTTGATTGAATATCACCCAAACTTGACAACAACAAACTCTATTGGACTCTACTGAAAAATGAGTGCATGACAAAACCGGATTTGATCGTGGAGCCCCTCTTTAAAGATTATGTTCTGATTATGTTCAAGATGTCCAGTGTTTGAAAAAAGTTCATTTGAGTTCTTCATATGAAAACATACCTTCTACAGCCATAGCGTGAATCATATTTCCTGCAAACGCGATCACACATTCGCAACAAATATTTGCATCAGTTAATTTGTGCTGAACTCTTGCGAATTTGCTGCGAAAACAATTCTATGGCGTCATTCGCATTTGAAGTATGAACCGGGCTTAATGATGTGAAATGAAGGTGCATTGAGTATAGTGGTCTGTTCGGGATGGTCAATGGAAAAGCAAGGACAGGGGGGGGAGCTGTTACTCTTGAAAGGGATTTAAGTTGGAAAGGGTACTGGTATCATGACAAGGTAAGTACTTATTAGGATAACATGAGAAATTTGCAGAAACAAAGTGTGGATTAATCTCTCTTTTGAACAATATTGTAGACTGAATGTTTCGGAGTGGATACTCTGTCCGTTGTCAGGTGGCAGAATATACTGTCTGAAACTTTGTGTCCACCTGTTCCTCTTGGAGCTTACAATTACTCAAAAGAGATTATTGTCTTTCCACCATGTGAACCTTCAAGTCTTAACTTTTAAAAAACCTTTTTAATGTTCACGGAAAATTTTAAATTTACATGCACTCCAGTTTTCACCTCTTGCATGTCACAATGTGTCTGTGCGACCCTCACCAGTTGGGGGTCCACAGGTACGTAGGGCGTGTAATCGCTGCGTCGCCTTAAATTCACACTACACTGAATGTATATCACACTGTAACATTGACTTCCAAATTGGCGCAATCAAGATTATTGTGGAAATGACATTGGGGCCCAATCTCATGGCTCTGCTTACCGCCGAATACGATCACCTTTTTCCGCTTGCAAGGCAATTGCAGAATTCTGCGCTAGTGCGATAGCTGTGTAAGCAAAGAATGCCTAGTATTGTGGAGTACACATGTGCACAAGTCGAAATTCCCTGCTAACCCATGAAATACGCTTGACGTTAGCGCAGAATTGCCAGCTTCCGTAAGCACCGATTCTTTGTTTACATTAAGCCATGAAATGTGGCCCAGGTGATGGGTCAGAATGGCAGAGTTACTGATTAGAGTGCTCACTTGCTTTGAGTCGTGAAGCTGTTTTGGCACATCCATTTTTGGATCAAAACCTTTCAAATTTTCCTCAGCTAGCGTACAGTTGCTTTTTGCATATATATTATCTATAAGTCTATAAACCTTTGACTCTATGAAGACACGATCATTACATGCACACAAAATCTATACAAGACAAATTTAAACCTCTTTCACACAAGCCTCAAACATGTCATTTATAAAAATTTCTCTTTTCAAAATATAACTCTATGATTGTTGGAGAGCATCTTGATTTTAGTTCAACTAATTTCCATTACAGGGATGGTAATAACTCTGGAAAGACGGCCACTACAACGGTTCAACCTGAGGGCTCTATATAGAGCAACTTGACTCTGGAAGGAACTTCAACGATGAAGCGGAGGACTGAAGTGTGAAAAGTAAACGCCACACTGAACCATCAGAGTTTGTTCGACAGAAGATAGATCAGATGGTTGTGAGAGATGAAGCTGTGGACACTTGAAGAAGAGGAAGTCAGCCGGAGAGCAACTTGTGGACCTTCACTCATTGCAAGTTATGTAGATCTATCTGAATTTTCTAATTTATTGCCATTTTTCTTGAACTTTTACACCCGTTTAAGACACCCATTATCAGCCGTTTCAGACAGGCGCTCCAGAGTCCCGCCGAACCAAATAGATTAGGAGCGACTCAATTAATCCCGACTCCAGTCTTTCCAAACAGTTGATCTTTTGACTTCTAGCACGTCCAGTCGCTCCAAACTGTTTCAGAGGTTAAACTTTGAGCGCCTGTCTCTGGGGTGCCTGTCCGAAATAGGTGCAAGTTTGTCTACTTAGAGCGAGTGATAAGTGGTTGAGGCTGCTAACCCACATTATAACACACCTCTTGCTTGTTCTGTATTCTGGTTGGCTGAAACGTCGGATGAACTAATATAGGCTTGTGATCACACGCGCATGTTTTTCGGGAATAGTACCAGAGCGGGCAATAGTCTTTGAATATAGCGCCCGCGGTAACAACGCCCTCTCTTGACTTGAATCGTGAACAACAACTACAAAATTCCTTTTTCTGCTCTTATTTGACATTTAAGACCGAGCTGCGTTATAAAACACATATTGACTGGCATAATTCGGTAACTAGTGTACGTCTATTCCCCCTCGGGCCTGTGAGTGACCAGAAGAGGGGCCTATTTCCCTCGGCGCTGGTCACTCAAAGTCCCTTGTGGGAATAGATGTACACTAGTTACCTCATTGCCATTCAATATGTGTATAATATTCAAATAGCTCATAATGCAATAGATGGATTGCACATGACGTCATTGACCACCATGTTTGATGAGATGTGCACACGTGCATGGCCATCATTGGCTGAGAGTTGTGCGCAGTGCGTACTTGTGTGCACTTTTCCATTGTTAATTATCAAACATGTGCAATCCATCTACATGTATATGTATATGATTGGCTCACAAAGGATTCTTGGTGAAATTGGAGTCCTAACAGCATCGGCAAACCATCGTAGCTGAGTTTGAAGCAATGTTAGACAAAACCTGGCATAGTTTAATGAACGTGTAACCTACAAAATTGTGTCTAACATGGCAGCTTGATTTCTTTCTCAGCTATACTCGGTTTCCTAATGATGCATTGCGCTATATTTTTAAGATGGCACTTGTGCATGGGCTATGGAGAATGTAACTTAGCCCAGTTTTAATGTCCTGCTTATCACCAAATTCTGCCCTGACGTTGACGATCACCATTCTTCGCTTACTGTTGGATACAGGGGTGTCGGAATAGAGAGCAGTCATCCCTTCTCTCAGCCAATGATAGGCTTGCATGCATGGTAAAGAACCGTTTAAACTTCTCATTTCAATGGTACATTAACATATTATGTTCGAAGAATGTTTGTTGCGCAAATGGCTGAAATTAATATTTGTCAAAAACATAAAGAACTTCTGTGTTTTGGGCAAACTCTTCATTAAAATTGTTTGAGCTATGCAGCGTGTTTGTACTTTCACAGTTTGAAACTCAATTGTAGTGTATAGAGATTCATGTTTAAAATATCTGCATGCATTGATTGTTTAGAATGTTTGCGACTTCTCAATTTTTATTGTCGCTTTAAAATATTGTAAACACAGTTTTGTTCTTTTCTGGAAATTGTTGGGGGGGGATATCCTGCTAACCGCTTTGTCATTTAGTTCCAAAACATTGCAAACATCGCTTGTATTAGAACCAAATTATTTGGATGGAAACAAATAAAACCATTTGTGTTGCACATTCCGTACTTGCTTGTAAATTGAAGCAACAAGAAATGAGACTACATTCATTCCCGCTGCTGCGTCATTTAAGTAGCTCTGAGACTATACATTAGAGAAGCATCACAAGTTTGGCTGCCATTATGGAGGCACACCTGAACAAGAAAAGAACAATTAGACCCCGCCTCCAACAATCCTCCCGATCACCTTCATCTGGGACATTTCTCAGACCTCGGTTCGGGCTCCATGCGCCGTCTGATGTTCAAATGACCACCTCGTGCAAAATACACCCTGCTCCAAAAAGTGCAGGCTCGAAGGCCGACCTGTATGTCCACTGCCTACACAGCGCGCGGAGACGAAGCCCAAGCACAGGTTTGAGAAAAATCCCCAGAACTACTAATTCCACCCTGGCCATTTTATTACCAAAATCCAAACCCTAAATAATCACCCTTACCCTGACTCCTACATTCACCCATTATCACCTTCCTAACCCCAACCCAAACCCTCACCCTCGATACCCTCTCCCTTCCCTCCCAATTCTCGATACCCTCTCCCTCCCTACCCGACCCTCCCCCTAACCCCAACCCCAACCCAAACCCTCACCCTCGATACCCTCTCCCTTCCCACCCAATTCTCGATACCCTCTCCCTCCCTACCCAACCCTCCCCCTAACCCCCACCCAAACCCTCACCCTCGTTACCCTCTCCCTTCCCTCCCAATTCTCGATACCCTCTCCCTCCCTACCCAACCCTCCCCCTAACCCCCACCCAAACCCTCACCCTCGTTACCCTCTCCCTTCCCGTCCAATTCTCGATACCCTCTCCCTCCCTACCCAACCCTCCCCCTAAACCCAACCCCAACTCTTGACCCTAATCCTTAACAATACCCTTAACCTTAATCCTGCAGAGGAACCACCTCATGAACCTAACATGGTGCTCAGTTGAAGTCTGAAGAGTGCTTTACAAACTTTATACTTGAAAAGGGAGATTTTCTAATTGTAATTTTAGATTGTATATATAGATGTACATGTATTCTTAAAGAAAATAGTCATGATGTATGTGTGTAATATTTGTGAACATTAACTTGGACAAATGCACGTGAGTAAAGGCCCGGTCACACAGGCAACAATAAAAAAACCGAGAATGTTAACAATGCACAGCCTCAATTGGTTGAATAAGCAAAGGGCGTGTGCTCTGTGGAGCAATTCAACCAATAGATTGTGTTCTCTTTGCGTCGGTATCGTTATCGTTTTCGTTATCACTGCAAAGTGACTTGGCCTTATGTTAGTAAAGTTTGACATATTGTCAGAGATCCGGGTACTAAGCTTCTACTTTTAGCATAAGTTTGGAAGGCCATTGAGTGTTCATTGGTGAATTGGAGAGTTTGCACGAACTTCTTATTTTTAACTTTATTGTGTCATTCTTATAGTATAGTCAACAGTTAATAGACCTTTTGCATGTCTGAAAATCTGATAAGGGGTCAGTCATGCCGTTTTTAAACTAAAATCCAATAAGGCATAGACTCTTTCAGTTTTTACACTTAAATCCAATATGGGGAAAGTCTTGTGTACATATTATTATGGCAACATTAGCCTTGTGACACTTTAGGCCCTGTTACTTAGCCAAGTTCACAAGGCCTTGTAAAAAATTTCAAGCCAAATTTGCTAGGCCTTGTGAACTTCTCAAATTTTGCGCAAAATGTGTACCAGGCTATAGCATTGTGAACTTGTCAAATTGTTGAACAAAAATGTGTACAAGGCCTTGTGAACTTGTCAAATTTTTTGCACAAAAATGTGAACTTGTCAAATTTTGCACAAAAATGTCAAGGCTATAGCCTTGTGAACTTGTCAATAGCCTTGTGAACTTGTCAAATTTTGCACAAAAATGTTCACAAGGCCTTGGAACTAAAAAATGTGTACAAGGCTATTGTCAAATTTGTGAACTTGTCAAATTTTGCTTAAAAATGTGTACAAGGCTATAGCCATGTGAACTTGTCAAATTTTTCACAAAAAAGTGTACAAGGCCATGACCTTGTGAACTTGTCAAATTTTGCACAAAAATGTGAACTTGTCAATAGCCTTGTGAACTGGTCAAATTTGTGAACTTGTCAAATTTTACACAAAAATGTTCACAAGGCTATATATATAGCCTTGTGAACTTGTCAGTAGCCCTGTGAACTTGTCAAATTTTGCACAAAAATGTTCACAAGGATAGCCTTGTGAACTTGTCAGTAGCCTTGTGAACTTGTCAAATTTTGCACAAAAAAGTGTACAAGGCCAGACCTTGTGAACTTGTCAAATTTTGCACAAAAATGTGAACTTGTCAAATTTTGCACAAAAATGTGTACAAGGCTATAGCCTTGTGAACTTGTAAAATTTTGCACAGAAATGTGTACAAGGCTATATCCTTGTGAACTGGTAAAATTTTGCACAAAAATGTGTACAAGGCTATAGCCTTGTGAACTTGTCAAATTTTGCACAAAAATTTTCACAAGCCTTGTGAACTTGTCAGTAGCCCTGTGAACTTGTCAAATTTTGCACAAAAATGTGTACAAGGCTATATATAAGCCTTGTGAACTTGTCAAATTTTGCACATAAATTTTCACAAGCCTTGTGAACTTGTCAAATTTTGCACAAAAAAGTGTACAAGGCTATAGCCTTGTGAACTTGTCAAATTTTGCTTAAAAATGTGTACAAGGCTATAGCCTTGTGAACTTGTAAAATTTTGCACATAAATTTTCACAAGCCTTGTGAACTTGTCAAATTTTGCACAAAAAAGTGTACAAGGCTATAGCCTTGTGAACTTGTCAAATTTTGCACAAAAATGTGTACAAGGCTATAGCCTTGTGAACTTGTCAAATTTTGCTTAAAAATGTGTACAAGGCTATAGCCTTGTGAACTTGTCAAATTTTGCACAAAAAAGTGTACAAGGCTATAGCCTTGTGAACTTGTCAAATTTTGCACAAAAATGTGTACAAGGCTATAGCCTTGTGAACTTGTCAAATTTTGCTTAAAAATGTGTACAAGGCTATAGCCTTGTGAACTTGTAAAATTTTGCACAGAAATGTGTACAAGGCTATAGCCTTGTGAACTTGTAAAATTTTGCACATAAATTTTCACAAGCCTTGTGAACTTGTCAAATTTTGCACAGAAATGTGTACAAGGCTATAGCCTTGTGAACTTGTCAAATTTTGCACAAAAATGTGTACAAGGCTATAGCCTTGTGAACTTGTCAAATTTTGCACAAAAACGTGTACAAGGCTATAGCCTTGTGAACTTGTCAAATTTTGCTTAAAAATGTGTACAAGGCTATAGCCTTGTGAACTTGTAAAATTTTGCACAGAAATGTGTACAAGGCTATAGCCTTGTGAACTTGTAAAATTTTGCACATAAATTTTCACAAGCCTTGTGAACTTGTCAAATTTTGCACAAAAAAGTGTACAAGGCTATAGCCTTGTGAACTTGTCAAATTTTGCACAGAAATGTGTACAAGGCTATAGCTTTGTGAACTTGTCAAATTTTGCACAGAAATGTGTACAAGGCTATAGCCTTGTGAACTTGTCAAATTTTGCACAAAAATGTGAAATTGTCAAATTTTGCACAAAAAAGTGTACAAGGCTATAGCCTTGTGAACTTGTCAAATTTTGCACAAAAAAGTGTACGAGGCTATAGCCTTGTGAACTTGTAAAATTTTTCACAAAATTGTGAACTTGTCAAATTTTGCACAAAAATGTGTACAAGGCTAAGCCTTGTGAACTTGTCAAATTTTGCACAAACAAGTGTACAAGGCTATAGCCTTGTGAACTTGTCAAATTTTGCACAAAAATGTGTACAAGGCTAAGCCTTGTGAACTTGTCAAATTTTGCACAAACAAGTGTACAAGGCTATAGCCTTGTGAACTTGTCAAATTTTGCACAGAAATGTGTACAAGGCTATAGCCTTGTGAACTTGTCAAATTTTGCACAGAAATGTGTACAAGGCTATTGCCTTGTGAACTTGTCAAATTTTGCACAAAAAGTGTACAAGGCTATAGCCTTGTGAACTTGTCAAATTTTGCACAAAAATGTGAAATTGTCAAATTTTGCACAAAAAAGTGTACGAGGCTATAGCCTTGTGAACTTGTCAAATTTTGCACAAAAAAGTGTACAAGGCTATAGCCTTGTGAACTTGTCAAATTTTGCACAAAAAAGTGTACAAGGCCATGACCTTGTGAACTTGTCAAAGTTTGCACAGAAATGTGAACTTGTCAAATTTTGCACAAACAAGTGTACAAGGCTATAGCCTTGTGAACTTGTCAAATTTTGCTTAAAAATGTGTACAAGGCTATAGCCTTGTGAACTTGTAAAATTTTGCACAGAAATGTGTACAAGGCTATAGCCTTGTGAACTTGTCAAATTTTGCACAAAAATGTGAAATTGTCAAATTTTGCACAAAAAAGTGTATGAGGCTATAGCCTTGTGAACTTGTCAAATTTTGCACAAAAAAGTGTACGAGGCTTATAGCCTTGTGAACTTGTCAAATTTTGCACAAACATTTTCACAAGCCTTGTGAACTTGTCAAATTTTGCACAGAAATGTGAACTTGTCAAATTTTGCACAAACAAGTGTACAAGGCTATAGCCTTGTGAACTTGTAAAATTTTTCACAAAAGTGTACAAGCCTTGTGAACTTGTAAAATTTTGCACAAAAAAGTGTACAAGGCTATAGCCTTGTGAACTTGTAAAATTTTTCACAAAAATGTGAACTTGTCAAATTTTGCACAAACATTTTCACAAGCCTTGTGAACTTGTCAAATTTTGCACAAAAAAGTGTACAAGGCTATAGCCTTGTGAACTTGTCAAATTTTGCACAAAAATGTGTACAAGGCTATATATAAGCCTTGTGAACTTGTCAAATTTTTCACAAAAGTGTACAAGCCTTGTGAACTTGTCAAATTTTGCACAAAAATGTGAAATTGTCAAATTTTGCACAAAAAAGTGTACGAGGCTATAGCCTTGTGAAATTGTCAAATTTTGCACAAAAAAGTGTACGAGGCTATAGCCTTGTGAACTTGTCAAATTTTGCACAAAAATGTGAAATTGTCAAATTTTGCACAAAAAAGTGTACGAGGCTATAGCCTTGTGAACTTGTCAAATTTTGCACAAAAAAGTGTACGAGGCTATAGCCTTGTGAACTTGTCAAATTTTGTGCAAAAAAGTGTACAAGGCTATAGCCTTGTGAACTTGTCGAATTTTGCACAAAAATGTGTACAAGGCTATAGCCTTGTGAACTTGTCAATTTTTGCACAAAAATGTGTACAACGGTATAGCCTTATGAACAAAAATGTGTACAAGGCTTGCGAACTTGTCAAATTTTGCACAAAACTGTGTTGTGAACTTGTCAAATTTTGCACAAACATGTCTACAAGGGCTACAGCCTTGTGAGCGTGTCAAATTTTGCACATAAATGTGCAAAAGGCTAGGTGTAAAATGTGCACAACGCTATAATCTTGTGTTAAAGCCATTATACACTTTCGGAACAGAAAAAAAAGAAAAAAAGGTTCACAGATTTACAAATTACTTACAGGGTTTACAGAAAGTAATGGTAAAAGACTTCTCTTGAAATACTATTCCATGAAATGCTTTACTTTTTGAGAAAACATTAAAACAATTAGCAAAACGTGCGGACACAAGGGTGGGTTTTCCCGTTATTTTCTTTCGACTCCGATGACCGATTGAGCCTAAATTTTCACAGGTTTGTTATTTTATACATAAGTTGTGATACACAAAGTGTGGGCCTTGGACAACACTGCTTACCGAAAATGTCCACTGGCGTTAATTTTGCTCTGAATAGTACAATAGTACAATAGTACATGTAGGAATTAACAATTTCCTCATAGGGTGCCCTTTACGAAGGAGAAAATGACTTGGTGTACGTGCCCATTCACATTTTAAGCATACAATTTACAGACCTGGAAGGTCCATGCTTGGTCCATTGCTTTCTCCATTTACACACTGACCTTTCAAAACTTAAAATATTCCAGCTTCTACAAAGTGGTATCTATATTCGTGTTGTCTTTGCCACATGTTAAAGTCACTGGAACTTCTCCTGGTTCGCCTGCGGTTTTGACTTGTGGAAGTTTTCATGAATTGTCTAGTTTTGAGGAGGCAAACGTAGAGGAGTGGTATGTACAACAAGCAAACTGAAACCGATAGAATAGCTCGACCTGTAGGAATAAAATATGAAATGTTAGTGCAATACTTCTGCTGAAAAGAATTGTCGGCACATTATGAGAGAAACTGTAACACCCGGTTCAGACAGGCGCTCCAGCGTCGCGCCAAACCAAGTAGACAGAGTTGCGCAAAACCAAGTAGATAAGGATTCAAGGAGCGACTCTAGGTGGACCCAATTAAATTTTAGTTTCAAACAGGCAACCTACATTAGGTTTCAGCGGATGACAAGATCGACCTATGAAACCGGGACGCACCAGAGTCGTTCCGACTGACCGCAATCAACTTCTAGCGCGTCCAGTCGCTCCTAACTTTTTCAGACGTTGAACTTTTCATGTACTTAATTCAAAATTTGGTTCGGCGCGACTCTGGAGCGCCTGTCTGAAATGGGTGTAAAGTGTTAAGTCAAGTCTACAAAGCTGGCATAAAGGCCTGGTCACACAGGCCCCAATATTTAGGACGAAACAACAACGATAAATATACACGCCCTCGATTGGTTGAATAAGAGTGGGCGTATTCTGACTTGACCCTTATCAGATTGTTTAGTGTAAAAACTGCAAGAGATTTAGTGTAAAAACCTAATCGGACTTTATACCAAAAACTGCAAGACATTACCCCTCATCAGATTTAGAGTACAACTGCAAGATTTGCCCTTTCTCGCATTTAACAGTAAAAACAGCAAACCTTATTTGATGTATGCGTTTTACCCTTCATTGGTTTTAAAGTAATATACACTCATAGAATTTTACTTTAAAATTATGAAGATTTGCTCCTTTGTACCGGATATTAAAATAAAACTTGAGGGAAAAATGCCAGAATTGTGATTCTAGAGATGAACCAAAATGTCCTGACTTTAGTAATCTTGGAAAAAAAAATTAAAGGCTTACCTTGAAACTTTAAAGGCAGTGGACACAATTGGTAATTACTCAAAATAATTATTAGCATAAAACCTTACTTGGTAACGAGTAATGGGGAGAGGTTGATAGTATAAAACCTTGTGAGAAACGGAAGGAAGTTTAAAGGTAGTGGACACTATTGGTAATTACTCAAAATAATTATTGGCATAATACCTTTCTTGGTAGTATAACACCTTGTGAGAAATGGCTCCCTCTGAAGTGATGTAGTTTTCGAGAAAGAAGTAATTGTCCATGAATTTGATTTCGAGAAATCAAGCATCTGAAAGCACACAACTTCGCGTGACAACGTGTTTGTTCTTTCGTTATTATCTTGCAACCGCGTTGACCAACCGAGCTTAAATTTTCACAGGTTGGTTATTTTGTACATGTGTTGAGATACACCAAGTGAAAAGACTGGTCTTTGACAGTTACTAATAGTGTCCAGTGTCTTTGAAGTACAAGCTTACAAGGACAGCCTTCAATAGAAACTGTCTACAAAAACCTACAGGGCACTTACCAAACCTTCCCAAGCTGGTGTTCGCCAGCTCACTGCTGGGAGTCGTCTGAAGTTGTCCCTCCACATTGACTGTCATAATCAAGACAACGAAAACAACGGGTATAATTTGAAGAAAGAGAAGCATCAGCAGCAAAAACAACCTTTTTGAGAGCCATCTGAGTGCTATTTGAGGACGAGGGTTGACAGGAAGAGACTCGGTGTCAGATTGGACAAAATTCTGAAACAAAATTAAAAGAAAGGTATACATTTGGTAATCACTTCTTTTTGAGAATGGTTTCATTCCAAAGTAATATGGTTACATGTATGTAAAAAGATATCCGTTGTTATGCATCAAGATGAATCTGAATCTTATTAGGGATAATTTTGTCATGACAAAGCAATTCTGGTATACATGTAGTATCTTTCTCAATGACATACATGTACATGTAAGTGCCTGCAACCAGGATTCGAAGCAACTCTGGATACAGAAACACCAGAATATTTGTAGGCATTTTTGGCTGCACTAGATGATGAGAGGTTTCTTTTTTGAACCTCAGGGGACACATTTTACTTGGCACTGCTTCCCACATCATTTGACCATTTTGGGACCTCTAATCCGCAAATTTCTATTAACCCCTTGCATGCACGTCACACAGGCCAACTGTGCCACGCTCACCATTTTGGTGGTCAATACATGTAGGCTTACCTAAACAGGCGTCGCTTAAAATGCGCATTTCACTGAATAAGGCACGGTGACATTGAACACCAAAATGGCGCATCCAAGTTAAGTCTGATGATGACGTCATGTCAGTTGGGTCAATAGGCCGAACCAGACAGTTAGCTCAGTGAAAGAGCTTGTGATACATGTATCCTGTTGGTACATGTAAGTCATTAGGTCACACGATGCTCAGCTGATAAGGTTTCCTCCAATTCTAACCAGCATTTATGTAATTTACCAAAGTTCACCCAATGATGCCCCTCCTATGCCCCCCCCCCCCCCAAACAAAAAGTAACGCGAGTTTTGTTACTGAGGATAACTAGCAAGTTAAGCACCATTGATTGGTCAGTAACTTGGAGGAAGACCATTCTATTTGTTAACATGGTTGGTGGCTTCTTTGGGACGTGAAAGAACAGGGCATCAAGCTTGCATCTTTCAGATGGGACTTTAGATCCTGTGGATTGTGTAATGCACATAAAACACCCTGAAAAAAAAGGGGCTCATCCTGGTGTTTCTGGTTTGGTAACATATAATATAAGGGAATCAATGTGTGATGAATAGGTTTTCAAATAGTGGTTTAAACCCAACGAGGCCTGGTTCTTGATAATTTTACCGAGACGAAGTCGAGGTAAATTATCAAGAAACCAGGCCTCGGCGGGTTTAAACCACTAGTTGAAAAGCGATTTAACACACTTTGATTTCCTTTCATAAATACCTTTTCGGTCAAAAAACACCAACACTTTTTGGTCAAAATTACAATTGTTCAATGATTTCTTTCAACACAACACCCCTCCAGCTGTGCATCGCGTGATAAGGCACAACTGTTTCAGCCGTTGCTCTCGACCAATAGGAATGAAGAAACTGTCTTATAAGCACAGGTGCAAGCTGGCATGTCAAGCCCATGTTTCAACACTTTTTAGAGGTCATAAACAAAGTTATACACACCCAAGTGACGCGCTCTCCGCCAATAGGAATAGCAAAACTGTCTGAGGTATTTATGAATTTATTTTTTGTACCTGTTTCGTGCAACGCTCCTTCGGAATCTTGTATTCTGCATGACAGAGTTCACAGCTATCTGACTTAGAGACGGCCTGCCACCTCAGAAGGCATACCAGATGAACAGCACCAGTTGTACCCGAGCACAGGCAGGGGCTCAGGAGTGGGTTGCCTGAGGGTGGAGTAGGCGTAGTAGAGGGGCCAGCGGGTTTAGATGAGGGGTCCAGTACAGGTGCTTCTTGGGGGCTGTAGCTCTCATCAAAACAGATACGACAGAACGGTGGTATGATCTGCTCATGTGTCTACGATGAGAAGGAACAAGGGGGGGGCGATGAAGGGCAGGAGATGGGGAGGAGGGGGTTGGAAGGAAGCGTAGAAAAAAAATAGCATTCCAAAAAACACCTGATTATAAGAAACATGTAATGTTATGTTTTACTCCAAATTTTTAACTATGTAACTGTTCATGTAACTCTGCCGCTGGGAATTGAATAGATTTGTAATAAACCATTGAATGAATTAGTGAAAAACATAATTTATAGCTATTGACTGAAGCTCGGTTAAAATTCCTGCGAATGCAAAGCAAATTGTGACGTTACATGTCGACGAATGTTTTGAAGGACTTGAACACAGTTCAACTGCTGCTAATTGGTTGTTGTGAATTTGTGACTTTAAAATTCATATTGCATTCTGATTCGCATTCGCAGGAAGTATGAACCAGTCTTAATGCTTCTATGCATGGCAGTTTGATCCATAAATTTGATTACTCTAGTGTTCAATGAACCAAAGCTTTTAATGTTCATAAATGAATGCAAACTTTGCCAAGATGCAAAAGCATAAGTCCAGTAATCTTGAAAATGCCTAAAGAATGGTAAAATTAATTTATGTCATGACACTTGTTTGCTTAATCAAGACACCTAACCATTGCTTCGTCCTTTGAAAGGGACATAACGCTGAAGGTCTGGTATGTTGTTTAAAAAACTTTTGAGGCGTTGACCAGAGCTTTCAATGACACAAGAATACAAATAAATTGCTTTTCTGTTATCCCTTGACACTCAAGTCATGACTTTTACACATCAATGAATTTTAAGCCAAAGGACCCCATCTCTGACGAGCAGGTTTCTCCAATCAGCCTGAAGAGGCTGCCAGCATTGCTCCGACGGGGAATGCCACCAGCATTGCTCTGACAGGGATTTGTGCTGGCGCTCCCTACTGGTCGATTGGCAGCCGGTACACTATCAACTCACCAGAAAGACCAAGCACAAACTTAGCGCAAAGACAAGGGGTTTGCCCCGGTGTGTTTGACAGTGTGAACATCTTCAACCATGAAGGCTGCACTAGAAGGGTAGAAAGAAATAACTTACCTTTGCTGTTTCAGCAGTTAGCCTCACTTCAGTCTCCACCTTGGAGTCACCTTTGACATTTGACCCTTTAACCTCAGACGTCCTCATGTCAATGCTTTCTATTGTTTTCAGGCCCTGGTCCTTTGCAGTCATCCTGCGACCTTGAATATTGATGATTTCGTCGAGAATACTTGTAAGCAACTCAAAGTCAGTTCTGTAGTGGCCCTTGTTGGCCGACCTGAAACAATATAATTATAAAAGACACTGAACACCTTTGGTAATTGTCAAATACCAGTCTTCTCGCTTGGTGTATCTCAACATATGCACAAAAAGAACAAATCTGGGAAAATATGAACTCAATTGGTCGACAAAGTTGCGAGATAACAATGGAAGAAAAAACACCCTTGACACACGAAGTTGTGTGCTTTCAGATGCTTGATTTCAAGACCTCAAAATCTAATTCTGAGGTCTTGAAATCAAATTCAAAAATTTTAGTGAAAATTATTTCCTTCTCTTAACAATTAGTAAGTTTTTATGTTAACAGTGATTACTAATAGTGTCCAGTGCCTTTAAGTATGAAGCTTCATGACTCAATACTAGTTTTGGGAAGGTACCAGGCGAACAAAACTCTCATTTTGAAAAAAAATAAAATTATTTAACCTGTTGGAAAAATCAGTTTAAAAAGAGGATCCAATACAATTTGTTTTGTTAGCAGTTTTGTAGTTCTCAAGACCAGGTCTCGGGTCGATCCCGGACGTCTCATTCTCGATCTTGGTCTCAGACTCTTGGGTCTCGGCCACAACTCGCAAATAGTTTTTTGAGATGGTTTTTAGAGAACTTAGAAAGGATAACAGTTTCTAGCTTTAGGTGCCATACACAGAAACTCTTTAAAAGCAGTGGACACTATTGGTAATGACTCAAAATAATTATTATCATCAAACCTTTCTTGGTGACGAGTAATGGAGAGCTGCTGATAGTATAAAACATCGTGAGAATTGGCTCCCTCTGAGTTATTTTAGTTTTTGAGAAAGAAGTAATTTTCCATTAATTTTATTTCAAGACCTCAAGTCTAGAATTTTAGGTCTCCAAATCAACCATAAAAAACAAACAACTTCGTGTGACAAGGGTGTTTTTTTATTCATTATTATCTCGCAACTTTGACGACATGTTCGTTATTTTATGTATACGTTGAAATACACCAAGTGAGAAGACTGGTCTTTTACAATTACCAATAGTGTCCAGTGGTCTTTAATGGAGCTACAATTTCATATTGGTTTAACCAGAAGAACTGCCCATTGACCAAGGTTATAATGTTCATAGGTCACAAGTGTCAATCTAACCAAAACAGTAATTTATACAATCACAAAAAATAACATCCTCTTTTAAGAATTTCATTTGTTTGTGTTAAGCCTGCTTCATACTTCTTGCGAATGTGATTGATATACACATATTTTTGCATCACTAATTCGCAACAAACAATTCATATCAGTTGACTGAAGTTCTGCGAAAACAACCCTGTGATGTCAAAATTTGTGGCGCATTCGCATTCACAAGAAGTATGAGGCAGGCTTTAGTATTATAATCATTTGAATGGTATTTACCTTCCACACAATGCACTGTTGTAACCAACAATCAGCAAACAGTCACTGAAGCTTTGGGGATCACATGTAATATGAGAATGTCGTCCTCGCCAGTTATCAACCACTTTTTGTTTGAATGTGGAGTTTCAGCATCAGAATCATTAACTGATGGACTTGTGACTTTCAACCACTGTTTTCTCGTCTAGCAGATAAACAACACAAAGAACAACAACATTTGTAAGAAGTAAATAAAAATCCATGAGGGGTAAAGGTCAAACAACATTTGATAAACTGTTTGTACTACTTGAACAATCCGAGGTCATGTTCAATCAACAAATTTCTGAAAAACAAATGAACCGTTTTTAGCAGATAAAAGTGGTAAAAGCAGAGAGTGGAACTCAACTCTGGACCTATTATTTGTACAACCATGGCGTAAAGCTCAAGTCATGGTACATGCCAATTTATTGATCCGTGAATATCTGGGATCTTTATTTTGATGATTGCTATGACATTGGTATTGCTATGCAGTTAGTCTTGTTACACCACGCCATGAACAGGCAACCAGTTTTGGCTAGAATGAGTCCCAATCCAAGCACTTGTTGTTTGGACCAACTCTGGCTCCAATCCTTTGAAATCCCTCACTTTGGTAATTGGATAATAAAGGATTTGGAATTGCAAGTGTCTAACACCCAATTCAGACAGGCGCTCAATAACTGCGCCAAACCAAATTCTGAGTCAAGTACATGAAAAACATCTACAATAGAGCGACCGGGCACGCTAGAAGTTGAATTACGACTGTTGCCGTCGTTCAGAACGACTAGAGTCACTCCTAATTTGGTTCGGCGCAGTTCTAGTGCACCTTACTGAGCAGGAGTTAAATGTTGTCAAACATGATTGGGTTTAAATGAATCTCTGGACATGATTGTCCCACCTCCTACTCCCCTAAAAACTGTAAAATACTTACCAGTTTCAACTTAATAAAACATCAGTTCCGTATGAGACTTACACTCCTGAATTTTGAAAATAAATTCCTTGGTAGTAGAGAAGTCTTCCAAATTCTGAAAAATATACTACGCGGTAGTAGAAAATATAAATAGACAAGTTCTAAAAAACAAACATTAATTAACCAGCAAGTAGGTATACACATATGGTGAAACCGCAAACCAACATTGATACCTCGCCATGCCATGCCTCAAATCTCATTATTAGATTTGTACTATTTACTAATAAGTTTTTAAAATATTCAAACAGCGTAGGACTTTTGTGTCAAGCTACGTATACCAGTACAAAGTGCCCATCAGTTCAGGAAATATAATTGGCAGTTGATTAGATTTTTACCAGCAATAATTGATAATGAATAATTAGCATTTTGTAAAAGGAATCGTTCAAAATGTTTGTGTTCATGCATGAGCTGCTGAATGATTGTTCTAGTTAGCGACTAAACCTGCATGCAGCTTATTATAATAAACGGGTAAATAAAGGTCGGTTCATACTTCCAGCAAATACGAAGTGTATTTTGACATAACACGGCTGTTTTTCACAGCGATTCTTTCGCAGGAGCTGAGCACAAGTCAAGTGAATTATTCGTTGCGAGTTTGTGACTTCAAAACTCGTAGGTCTATTGCATTTGCAGGAAGTATGAATTGGGCTTCATGCGCGCGTAGGGATTTGTGAAGTGATCTGTGACACATCTGAAGGTTAAGGACCCTGGGGATTTTACCTCAACATTGCCCATAACTTCAGACCCGATATATGGCAATGCCAGGCATTGTCGCCTTTCCGAATATTCAACATAGTCAGTGTAATGTAAGCCGCACGTGTATCAAGCGTCTCCAGCTGTGGCTATTGGCTTCAATGCGTGATTAACACACAGTCCAACTAAAACATGCAGTTGGCTATTCTGTATAGGCTATTCATGTATGACCCTGGCTCTGAAAGACTTCGTTTCCTTAATGTCTATTTTTGTCTAAAACCTTCCTTCCAAAACCAAACCACCCTCATTACAATAATCTTAATAAATAAATACAAAATAAAAATCAATCATGACATTCTGACAATTGACTTCTGCAAAATAGCATCATCTTTCTGTCTTTCCATGTTTTAATAATATAGCACACTAAACTTATGCTTTTTAAACGGATGGGAGCCAGGTTTAGATTATCTGCACCACTTGACCTACATTTTACAAGCATAAGGCCCCGCCCACATTGACAGCGCATCTACATAAAATGTACCTTAATTTAAATACTACGTGATCACATGATACACAAAGCAGTCTTGCGATTGGTCAGCTACTGTGATTTAAGCAAGATAGGCCATGTCATTTTTCAACAGGTTTGGGCAGAACTTCTGGTTTGTGTACTTTTCTTTTAAACGATGAAAAACACAAAAACCTCAAATCAAAATATGTAAAACTTTCTTGAGAAATAAATATTGTCTTGTATGTCTAACAAAAATGAAAGGTTACGCTTTCACATTCAAAGCATGACCAATCTCACACATATATATATGTTTTCCATATTTTTATTTATTTGTAAAAACCGCATAAATTGCAAGCAGAGGAACAATATATCAAAGAAAAACGAAGAGGCCCACTTTCTGACAGTTCACAAAATTGTTCATTATTTGCTTTCCAATATGAATGAGAGTAAAAGTTTTCAACCCTGGAGGACTACACAAAAAGTTAAGACTTGTCTTATCTCGAGTCGACCCAAGGCCTCAATTTCACAAAGATTTTAAGCACAAAAAAGGTTGCTTAGCAAAATTTTACAGGGGAACAGTTACAAACTGTATACATTCTATGATATTTTGGCTGGTATCCTGTTTCTGCTAAGCAAACTCTTTCTATGCTATTAAAGCAGTTTAATGTGCTATATAAGAGCTTCATGAAATTTGGCCGATTTGAATGCCAGGCCTACATGTATAATGTTAAGGCAATGGTGAGATCTTTAAATGCTAAAATCTCACAAAACACATTAAGTACCACGATAGTGGACACCAAAGGCAGTTGATAAATGTGAGTTTTGTGAAATAATAAGCCCTATCATGTATATTTAAGGAATTTGAAATCACTAAGAAATTTGAGATACTTTGTCATAATCTCTGGTGTAAGTTTCACACTGTAAGGGTAAGATTTTGTCCCGCAATTTTGCATAGCAAAAGGTTTAGACTACACTTGTATATACTGGTACCCTCCTATTCACAACACGCAACGCACCCGCCATTTTGTTTGCCGAAACGTGCACAAAAGGGCGATACTTGTGTTTACGCACCTCCAAACAATGTGCGTCAAGCATTTCAGTCCATTGCTTTTGTGCACGTTTTGACACACAAAATGGCAGACAAGCGATGCGTGTTGTGTGCTGCGCGTTGTGAATAGGGTTCATTGAGCACACTGAATGCTAATACCGAGTAACAAATCATCATTTTTTAGTAGCAACTGATTCCATTTGGGTAGCATTTTCCTATGCTAAAATCAGCCCAGACTATATATATCAAATAATCACAAATAAGGGAAGCTCGGATATGATCTTATTACACTTTTGTGTGATGCTACTTGACCTAGTTAATTATTCTAATTTGCATGACATTTGAATGAATGCAATACCGACCTTCAAATATGCAATGAACATAAAAACCAATGGCCAGTATGAATATGATTTGATACACACATGTATCATCAAAGTATTGAAACTGTTTTGGGGACTTTTAAGGGTCTTAAGAAAACGGCAGACACTCGTACTATCCAAAACAAACAAAGTAAGCCATACAGCTATTACATAAAGCATGAAGTACATGTTGCTCATGATTATGCATGAGACAACACAAAAGAGTCATTAATATGCAAGACAACCACAAAATGCGTACACATATTAGTATTCAACAAATACCTTTGACAACGAAAGCATTATTTTTTTTTCTTCTTTTCTTTTCATATTACTGTTTGAGAAGCCAGCCTGCACAACAACATTCAAAACAAACGTTTACTAAATGTAGACAATTACAGCTGAAACACACCCTCCCCGTTCCCCACCCCTACGCCCAATAAGCCATTTTGTGAGTCAGTTTCGAATAGTGTCCGTTACCAAAACTTGCTTGATCATAAGTTACCACTTAAATTTGAATTCCTCAGACTATAGAGACAGTTGCTATGTCAATTGGTTGGGGCAAGCTTTTGTAAGGCAACCCTCCAGATGAGCAAGCCCTGGTACCATCAGCAAGACACATCCATTCAGAATTGTGTAAGGGTGTTCACCATCTGTTAAGTAACTAAGCATACTTGCCCCTAATCGGGCGACATACATAGCAACTGTCTCGATAGTCTGGGGAATTCAAATTCAAGTGGAAACTTGTGATCAAGCACGTCATTGTACCAGTCAAATCTTACACCAAAATGGCTTTTTATGTAGTAACAGAATCAATGGTATTTTAACATTGCATCAAGTATGAATAAAGGTTTCAGAACCTCACTTCAATGTAACATGAACCAAAACACAAACACATTCTAAAAAACAAACCTGAAACAATCTCAAAGTTTCTCCAGGGCAAAACAAAACAGATCTTGGATTATTTACAAACAAGAGCGTCTATTGGAAACTGGAATGCTTTTTTTTTCACAAGCTACTGTACTACCAAGTGGATCATTCCCAAGAAAGATTATCTAAAGATTATCTAAAATGATATTGTAAAATTCTTACAACCTTTTGCAAGTGTTTAAATACATTTACTTTTTAAGATGATTCATTTTGAAGGAAAAAAAATTGGCAGTGATTAATCACAAAATGTTCATCATTTTTAATAGAACTCCACTAATTGATTTCTCCTATTATAATATTCCAGACAGCTTTAAACTAGATCCGGTTGGATGAAACCGGTCGTGACTGGCTGCTACATGTACACAGTGAGCTTAATATACACCTGTATTTTAAGTGTGTTGGCTCACATTATAAATATATTTCTCAAAGTACAAAAAGTCACAACAGTTTAATTGTGTATTAGAAGAAGTCTGGGGAAAAAAATCATTTGAAGTTCCGGAAAGTAAAAGCTGTGGATTAAAAAAACTGTGATCGAGTTTCGAGAAAAGAGTGTCTACCTCCACTTCTCATGTGTATTTTTCATTCTTCGCATTGTTAGGCTTATATGAATCATACTTGTTGTTGTGCCTCAAAAAATCCCCCTACAAGTATTTCAGGCAAATTGTAAAATTACAAACGTTTCATCCTTTTCAAAAATCACACTTGCAAATGGCTTGATCTGGGCCAAATGGACAAATTACATTCATGCATGCGCACCATATTGGTTGGCGAACGCCATAGAGTTGTTCACTAAGCAGACACCAAATCGCGTCTGCATCACGCCCCCATTAGCCCTGTACAGAACAGCGCAATATTCCCTCATTTTGCCAACCAAAATGTAAGTGCGTACGTGCTATGTGCAATTTACGTATTTCATGGAAAGGGTCTATTTCATAGAGCTGCTAAAGCAGAACATATTGACTTAACAGATTTCTGCTTAGCAGAAATGAGAAGGATACCAGTCACAAATTGTACACGTAACATGGTGGTTTGGCTGGTAACCTAATTATGGTAAGCATAATTTTGTGCTTTTTAACAGCTCTATGAAATTGGGCCCAGGTGTGACTGAAATGCAACAATTGCCCAAAGGAGAACACCCGGTTGAGAACACCTAACGAGAAGGCCCACTGGTTTTGAATAATTCCTCCCTTTGAAACATCACCTTCTGTTAAAGGATTTGAGTACTTTTTCAAAGTGTCCATAGATTTACATTAAACTTACAGGGTTTGAAGATAATGATAGTGGAAAGCTTCCCTTCAAAAATTACTTACTAATGTGCTGTAGTTTTTGAGAAACAAGTAAAAAAATGTCTGAAAATACGTTTGTAAATTATTAAAATAATTGTTGTCTCATGAGACGGAAATTATTTTATTGACATTGTTTTACTCATTTCCCAGAAACTACAGCACCTCAGCACGTAATATTTTCAGGGAAGCTTTCTACTATCATTATCTTCAAACTGTGTAAGTTTAGTGTAAATCTGTGGACATTGTGTTTTTGGTCCTACAAAAGTTACATAGACCCTTTAATGTTCAGGTGTTCAGGTTTTCAAGGTTTCTAAAAACAACGTAACATAATTTGTAACCAATACACAATGTACATGCAAAAGACTATGGTTAACATATTTTGTACAAAGTCAAATATATAATCGAGGCAAAAACAAAGAAAGAAAACTCTCCAACGTAAGGAAATTTTTTACAAGTACGGAGTAAACTGTAACTTTACACATGGGGTATATATAAGGAAATGTAGAACTGAAAACATTACTGTTCAATAAATAGATGATTAGCTTGAATCAAAACTCTATAAAAAACAAAAGAATTTGCAAAGACTGCTGACATGGCCTGGTAGTGGATCTCCATTAACCCAATTAGGAATCCCACCTTGCCCAACTTGGAATCCCAAGTACTGTTAGTGATTACATTATTAATGTTAAACAAGTAACACACAATGGCCAGGATTCATAGAGCTGTTAAGGTATTAGTTTCAGTTCAGCTTTTAATTTCTGGTTTTTCTTTCTTCCATGAACAAAATTGACAGGGGGCCATTTATATACATATACTTTGAAAAAGACATAACATTTTGGTTGGTAACCCAAGCCAGTATCTTCTTTACATACCATTAATTTCTGTAAAGTCATCACAATACGCCTAGATAAGGCTAATATTGTTCATTTTTACCTCATTTATATCCCAGTTAACGTAACTGAACAAATCAAATGAAACAGGAATTTGGTTCTGTTTTTAAACAAACATCGATACCAGGTCAACACGGGAAACATTGGAAATTATCAATTAAGGTCATTACCTTTAACTTTGACCATTTTGGATGAGTGAGAGAAGCTGAAATGCTGCTGTTTGTGGCCACATAAGCCAGAAGCCACTTGTGGCTGCTATACTCATAGTAAAATGGTCCAATGGCCACTTGTTTCAGAGACCACTTAAAACAAAATTGACCAAGGGCTGAAACAAACGAACAAGCACGGACCAAATTTGTGGAACTTGCAGGGAACCAGTCAAAAGCCACATACACAACACAGAGGTTTGTCTGGTAACCGGTTTAACCAACTCAACACAACATTTTCCGCACTCAACAAATTTACTTCTACACCCCCCCCCCCTAAAAATGAAACTTGAACGCAACAGACAAATTGAGATGGAGTACATTTCCCACCCCCCCCCCTATATTCCTGGTACCACAGACACATATCTGCAGACCCTCTTTGCAATTCAAAAGCTCTTTAACCAGTGTACGCCTTGGCAAACACACCATGTACATGTACAATTTTTGAGCAAAGCCCGATTCAGTGATTGACCGTGAGTCTACTTTATTTAAACATTGTCAAATCTGCAGGTAAAATAATACCACAATGTTTATGACTTTGTACACTAAAATATTTATACAATTTACAAAATACATTAAAGAGAGTTGTTTTTCATGCGCCGTTCTGTGGAGATTTAAGTGGTTTATTTTAAATTTTGTTTAATATAAGAGTGAGCCATAGATTCTCTGGATAAGCTCAGAGAAAAACCTTAAACAGTTTCCGCTAGAGCCGCTCAAAAGCCAGACAGCTCAGCTTACATAAGTTTAGGCCTTGCCCGAAAAACTCAACTTTGGTTACAGCAGCGGCTAGAACGCACACGTCTGCCTATTCTTACAACACTTGCAGACGCAATGATTTAGCTATAGCTGTAGCCGAAGTCACCGCTTCGGACAACGCACCAAAATACACTTTTTTTTGCCTCCCAATAACCAAGGCCCAATATCACATAGCTGTTCAAATCGGACAATAATTTGCTTGACAAATTTCTGCTTGGGACAAAAAAGGCGGGGAACCCGTAACACAAAACTACAGGGGACCTGGATCTCTGTGTCTGGGTGACTGGTCGTAATAGTTAAGCACCGTTCCTGCCTAAGCCCATCAAAATGTAGCGCTTATTGCTGCTTTGCAATTAAACATTTTATTTTTTTACTGCCTTTCAACAAATCATATTGAACTGTAAACAGATGAAAAGAACACAATCATAATACTCTTCATGTTTGACCTACATTGTTTAGACATGTCTCCCATCTCATACGACTAGAAACAAGAATATAGAGAAAGACAATAACTTATTCTTCGTTCATACACTGGTTTTCCTGTACGAACAATTACATCATTTGTGTTTTCAACAGGAAATCTTGTAGTTTAAGCACTTCTCTGAAATTGACAAAGTGGAATGCTTCGGTTAATCTTGATTAGCGACGCCAGTATTTTTGTTTACTCAACAGGAGAGCCGCAACATCGACTGGCTCGGAGGGACTGGGCAAGTCAATGAATCTGGATCAAATCTTTGTATGTTTGATACAGACATCTCCTCTCCAGTAGTGTTGGGATATTCGTTACTATGGCCTTTTCAAAACCACAGATTAGGCTCAGCATAGCCCCGCAGTGGTTTCGAAAATATTTGGGCACGTGCTCAGTGCTTCAGACATGAAGCCGAAGCGGAAGCCGAATCCAAAGACGAAGCCGTGGATTTGAAAAGGGCCAGAGTTTTTAAGAAAAGGAACATCGCCAATCGGACTACTCATGGGTACATTCTTATGACTCAGTGACAATGCCCTTCAATGACATGTTCAGACAACCGTTTTTCGATATAAACAACTTCACCACTTTAGTAAGCAGAAGCTTTCTGCTTCACAGAATACCAATTAACAGCATTTCTATTTCATTTACTGCTAAGTAATTGTTACAGCAGCTTGCTAGCCGTTCCTGTACTAAGCAGATGAGTGACACAACAATGCAAATCATTTCTGAACTTGGTGCCCTAAAATATTGTTTATGAACCAAACTTTTTCTAGAGACATATTCTACTATGATAAGCACAGAATTATGCTTCCGGTGTACAGCTTCATGATATTGGGCCATGGGGAAAACCCTAGTTATAAATTAGTTTACATCTCCTTGATACTGCAAAACGAGGGTGGGATTCGAACCCCAACTCCCAACAACCATGGTGTATTGTAGTGATTGCCACAGTCAAATTGCATACTTCGCTACAGCTTGATTTCAAATCCTTACAAATTTATTTATTTAGATTTACTTTCATTTGTTTTCTTAAAGCTTCATAATAAGACTTCACAGAGCTGTCAATCTGACACTTAACATAGGTGTTTGTTTGCCACACATTATGTTGCTGGTTACCAGCCAATATTTCACTTAATAATATACATTGACTTTGGCTGGTAATCTTGCCATTTTGTTGACATCCGAACTATCCCATTGGGGGTATACTTTGACCCTGATTGGGCGACCGGGGTTAAGTTAGTATACTTTGACCGTGTTTGGAGGACCGGGGTATACAGTTAGTATACTTTGACCCCAATTGGTCAACCGAGGTATACAGTTACCCCAACTGGAGCCATCTTCACCCCAAATGAGCACATACATGGTTCCCAATTCATGCCACCATGGTCAAGCAGTTAGACTGCTGGGCTTGCAATCACAAGGTTGTACGTTCAAATCCTACAAGCTAACCGCTGATTTCACAATGCCTAGAAGAAGTTTTGTTGTCTAGAATACTGAATCACAACTTCTTGATTTGTGCAATTCATAATCATAGACCTTAAACCAATTTTTGTATGAGAGAAATTGGCCAGTTTGGTGTTTATGTCTCGTGTAGGTATTTGCAGAGTTCTCTCTAAACATAACCCTTTTGTAAAAATGACAGACTTTCAAGAAATTAAACAAGCACATAAACCTAGTATCTTCATTTTTGACGGTCTTCACTGATGACCAAATCAACAAGGAATTTTATCAACGCTTGGAGTTGACTAAAGGGCGTTAAATAGCTATCAGAACATTACAACACACTTATCAATGGAATACATCTCCCCCTCAGACAAAGTTTCAGTTACAAAACACATATGCTTCAAGAGACATTGTAGATACATGTTACGGTACATTCCAGAGGCTTTTTTTCTTATTTTGCGCATAATTTACACGCATGGCTGTGCGGCAATTGTGATTCGACAGTCATGTACCTACAAAACAAACTTTGGCTTTTTAAAATATTTTCAATTGCATTGGACACATGAATTGCTTCAACGAATAACAAAATGTCGTACTTTCTTTGAAAACCAGGGGTACACTGTACAAGCCGTTTTGCTCTCAGAAATTTGAAAGGTTGATAAACATATCTCAATCTCTTAATAACAATCCAAAAATCTGTTTATCCCCTCCTGCCCTCACAAAAAAGGGACTTTAAAAATGTGAAGGATTACAGTACTTTAAAAAGGAACTTGATAAAAGCTTATACAATATATATTTTATATACAAAAATGATCTTATGACGTATTAACAGAATAATTTACATGAGGGTCAAAGGTCAGAACGGACAAGAATGTGACCTCAGCGGAAGTCATAGAATATAAGGGCATCAAATGGGTCTAGTTCCCACCGGACATGTTTAATCTTTGAAATGAATGCACACTATTATAAGAATAGGCATCGGACTGTTCTGGAATCTTTATGAAACCCACGGGGTGATATTTTGGATAACAATCCAACATGGCTGCTTGTTTAAGTGTCTAAAGTACCATTTGGGATAATTTGCACTTTTGCATGTTTGAGCAACTTTTGGAACAATCTGAATATTACGTAATAAGAGAGGCCAATAAAAAATGGCTGTTAATCCTAAACAATCTGGGCCGCCACATACATTAAGCTGCTTATCGGCCGATTTTGTGCTCCCTGTGCGATTTTCATTTCATAGGGCTGCTAACCGCAAGCGCACAAAAAGGCATGCTGACCTTCCTTTGCTTACTGCGCCAAAATAAATGAACGCGCAATAATTTGCTTGCACCGTAGCAAATTTGTCTGCTACAGTAAGCTTGTGCTTACCGTTAAGCAAAGTAGATGATACTTTCTCAAAAGAAAATAAGATGTCAGCCAAAAATGTGATCACTTAGTAATCATTGACTTGTCAGTCCCCTGCCTTTACATGTATCTGCAGGGGGCCACCAGGCAGTATTCTATTTCACTTTTGGGGCTGTTGCATCTACATCCAATTTTCTTTGACATAATTGAAGGATGAATGGCAACCCGCCAAGCTGAATGAGTGTTAACTGCCAAAAACAGAAGTACCCCCTCTTGTGGTGAAAAACAGCAAGGACTTCATTGAATTTGATGTTCACTGCACATTGTGTATGTGTTCATACAGAAAACAATGTACATCATGTATGTATGTATATGTACAAAGTATCTGTACATCCATATGGAATTTGTGCACTTATACATACGCCACATGTTTAAATTGCATGTACATGTACATTGATTTGTACAACTGTAACATTTTGACCTGATGTCATAGTGGTGAAAGGAGGGGGGGGGGGGGGGGGTGAGTAAAATCACCAGCCTGACCTTGAGGATCTAATATTTCACCAAAATGATGATACAGTAGTTATTGTGGTTCATCAGATTTGTAGCTTTGATCAAACCTTCTTTTAGATGTTGTAACACTGCCTCAATTCTTCGGTGCCCCAGAAATATGCTTATGCTATTAAAGCAAAACATACATAGTAGGATACCAATCAGTAAGAAATACAAACACATGATATTTTGATTGGTAACACACGTCTGCTTAGCAGACTTTTGTGCTTGAAACACCGTAACCCATTGGGAGTGTATGTATTATCCTGATCAGGCAACCCTGAATTCAGGTCAGTCCAAACCAATTCAGTACTTAACACATTTTGCAAGCTGAGCCCAACTTCAGTAAGCTGTTAAGCAGAAGATACTGCTTGACAAGTTTGATAAGCAAAAATTTAGTGTGGTACCAGTCACAACAATGTAAACTTAACGTTATTTTGGCTGGTAACCTGTTTCTGTTAAGCAATATTTTTTCTCTGCAAGTTTTTTGCGCTAACAGACTTTATGAAAATCAACCCTGATGAACTCAATGATTTATAAGCCAACATTTCTGGTCAGGATGGTAGATCACGCTCACAAGATTTCCCTTTCGCCATGCTTACCATCTTTGTCAAATTGCACATACATAATAAAAAGCATGTAAACACCGCTTGGTCATGAAATGCTCACTACATGTACATGTACATCATAAAACACATGAAGAAATTGACTTCAAAGATAGCAGTGACTATGATGTCAGGTCAATTTGATCAATTAGATCCCTTGCACCAACGTCTCATGATCTACACAGAGTTTTCTACAGACTTTTTTTTTTTTTTTTTTGGGGGGGGGGGGGAGGGCAGCATGACGTCAACGGATTAGCGCCCGTTGGTGTGACGTCATCATCGGCCATCCATATGACAATGGTCACGATGATTGTGAGGGGGAGTCCCCCCCCCCCACAGCCTGCATTCTTTGGAGAGTCTCCTGTAAAGATAAAGTGGACACCTAACCGCAAGAACTTCACCTTTTTTACACTGCACAGTACACTGTAACACCATCCATACAGATTCTGTCCCATACACACATACATGTACAGGAAATCTAAAGCACAAAACGATTTACCAAGATTTATCAAGAGACAGATTGAGTCAATAAAAAACTTCAGACAGGCGCATAAATTTTGTTTTCAGACAGGCCAACTTATATTGGCTCAGCTCATGACAAGAACGACGTCTGAAACCAAGGTGCTCCAGGGTCGTTCTGAACAACTGCAACAGTCGATCTTACAACTTCAACTGTTTCAGATGTCAAACTTTTCATGTACTTAATTCAGAACTTGCTTCGGTGCGACTCTGGAGCGCCTGTCTGAAATGGGTGTTAGTCTCCATCCATCCTTCCAACTATGTGACCCTTTCCTTTTGGGCTAAATAGGGATCTTCAATGAAAATGTTTCATGTTTTGGTAATCTCAAAACCCCAAAACCTAACCAGCTACAATGATGTAATCACTAAAAAAAACCAGGTTGACCGTCAGGGCCCATTTTCATGGCCCTGCTTATCATACATGCCGTAAGCAAGGAATTGGCACTTAAGGAAGCCGGGAATTCTGTGCTTACATCAAGCATATTTCGCTGGTTAGCTGGGAGGTACATGTATGACTTGTGCGCTTACGTACTCCACATTACTATGCATTCTACGCTTACACAGCTAGCGCAGAAATTCGGCGCTTGCACGTAAGCGGCGAGTGTTAATTGCAAGCGCAGAAGTCAGCGCTAAGCAGAGCCATGAAATTGGGCCCTCCTGACAGTAGCCTGTAATTCAAGCATTTAGGTTATAGATATGAGTCAGAGTTACATCTCTCTAACACTTAATGAGATTGTCTAGAATTTCAGCCAGAATTGCACTTTCCTTTGGGCATCCACCCACCAGAAATAAGTACACAAAAGGAGAATTAGGTCCGATACAAAACACTCTACAATGCATAAAAGGATTGTCCAAGCAAGTATGATCAGTACAAGATGCTCTGTTACTTTAGAGACAAAGACTGTTTCCTGTTTGTCCATACACGCTGATTCGTGTATCCACCCCCAAGTTAAAAAAGAAGACATGTTGTCTTTCAAGATGGTGAAACACGAAACGGTTGATAGTCTCCGTTTTTAGTTGTTCCGACACGAATCAATACTAACCGCAAACGGAAAAAAAATTCTACACAACTTGGCTGAAAAGCCCCCCTCCAAAAATGATTCATTGAAAGATGAAATTGATATCAGATTGGAGACATAAATTCTTAAAAAAAAACACTGTAAGGGGAGGGGGGGGGGGGGCTTGGTTACATCAGACAATCCTTAAGCCGCCTCTTGTTCGGCATCTTGTACCGACATTCTCTTTTGACATGGTCAGACAGAAAAGTGTCCTCAAGTTACATGTCAACATGTCCAGTTTCAAAGTCTGAAAAGGAGCTGAAATGCAACGATTACAAGGGGGGGTTTATACTTGAGACAACTTATTATTACTTTTTTGTTTCCATAATTAACAGGACTTGACAAGCAAAACGCACATTAAATATTCAGCTGCAGGGTGGCATTTAAACAAATTAAAAACTCCTGTCCTCTTGACAATAACATTTTTCAAAGTCACGCTGCTAACTGTCGACGATATTTTTTTTGCTTAAGGTGCCTTGATTTTATCTCGAGTGTGGGTTTTGATTCATCCTTTCTGTGGTCCATCCTGCTTTCCTTTTGGCTTCCTTTCGACGAAGTCACATATCATATTTACACTGTTTACATAGCGGGGGAGGAATTGAGATATTAAGAATACAGGATTGTTGGTGGTATTTGTTGTCTTTCTTTCCCTTCCTGTTTCCAGTGTGGTCATCTTGAGGTCGCAAAAGAAAATACTCGTAGATATAAGACACACCAGCGGGCACTGATTTCCTCTCATCCCTTTCATACAAATCCGAGTTTTCCGGATACAGTAGCGGAGTAAGTCTATATTTCAGTGAAAGAGAGTTCACCGTTTGAAAAACATAGCAAGTCCTGCGACAACGCCAACCCCTACTGCCGTATACGTTAACACTGTCCCGATTGCATCGCCAAGAATGTCAGTCTCCCTCCTGTTCTGCATTCTATCCTTATCAAAGAACTCCAAAAAGCCGTTCTGCAATTTGAAAAGGGAAGTGAGACAGTTTGTTGGCTGTTTTGTTTCTTAAAGGAACACGTTACCTTGGATCGGACGAGTTGGTCTATAAAAAGCGTTTGAAACCGTTTGTCATGAAATGCATATGATTAGAAAGATGTTTTAAAAGTAGAATATAATGATTCACACAAGTATCACTCAAAATTGCACGGTTTTCATTTTACGTCGCGAACTAATGTGGTCGGCCATTTATGGGAGTCAAAAATTTGACTCCCATAAATGGCCGACCGTGTTAGTCGACGAGGTAAAAAGAAAACCATGCATTTTCAAGGCATATTTGTGTAGATTATTGTATTCTACTTGTACAATATCTTTCTAACCATATGCATTTTAAAACAAACAATTACAGAACGCTTTTCAAGGACCAACTCGACCGATCCAAGGCAACGTGTTCCTTTAACAACAAATTATGTACAATCACAACCTTCATAAAAAAAATTAAAATAATTTGGGAGGATGACCCAATTTATTAATGAGTAAAGTACTACAGTTTTACAAAACTAACTAACATGAATTAACTAAACAAAAACACTACTATGCACCAAAATTTCATATATAAGTACAGAAACCATAACACTAAAATAACATCTGACATGACAGTACAAAATACCCTTGACAACACCATTCATGTTATTGTTAACGAAGCAATCATTAGTACCCTATCTCTTCAGGAGGCATGCTAACGCTGCAAGTCCAGCCCCAAACACCGCAAATTGGCACACAGACGTCACGATATCCGTGACGGTATCTCGCAACGCCTTCTCCCTCGCTTTGTCATCGTCAAAGAATTTCGCAAATCCATCCTGGTCGTCGCGGCAAGAGGAAGGTGTTGAATGAAAAAGGTAAAGAAAAGGGGATAGAGAAAAAAGGTAAGTATAAAGGTTTTCCAAAATGCCGTAGGCCCAATTTCATGGCTCTGCTTACCCTAAGCATAGAATCTGCGCTTACCGAAGCAGAGAACACTGCGCTTAAGTCAGGCATATCTCACGGGTTAGCAGGGATTTTTGGTTTTGTGTGTGTGTTACTCCATGTTTCCAGGCAGTCTTCACTTACATGTACACAGCTAGCTGGTTAGAAAAGAAATTCAGCTCTTGCACATTACATTAGTGGAGAATGGTGATCATATTGTTCAGAATTTGGCGATAAGCAGAGCTTTGAAACCGGGACCTGGTTAGTGAAGAAAAATTGCTTTATGTATGTCCCTTAACTGTGGTCCACTGGCCAAACACCCAACGACTAGTCAAACTTCACTCTAAGTAGTCCACCTGGCTAGTTCAGTGTTAAAAGCATCCCTTTTCCCTATCCCATAAAACTGTATGCATTTAAAAAAAATAAGTGTCTCCATCAATAACACATTTGTGACTGTTGAAAGGCATTGTTAGCCACAAAATTAATTTGAACTACATGTACACTGTAAAACAAACACAAGTTCATCAAATTGAATCTTTCATTAATTCAAGAAAATCAAAAACGCCAGCCTCTCTAAAATAGGTCATGGGGGTACATGTGTTTTATATGTACTTCACACTATCTGACAGCCTGGTTACATATTTCATGTGAATCCCAAATGAAAAAGAAAAGAAAGGGAAAAAAAGAAGTAATGTAAGCCTACAACCACCACCGTAATAGCTAAAAAAATACACGCCCTTAAAATTCCTCACATATTTCGTGTAGCAAGTGTAGCTAGGAATTCGGGCATGCCTCCAGTATTTATGTCAATGTGCATGCAATCATCGTTGCAAGTTTCCTGATGCTGTTTTTTTTTTTTTTTTTTTTTTGTCTTCTTTCCAGAAATGATAAATTGATTAAAATTAAAGAGCGCCAGACGAGCAACCAGCAATACTTGTATTCTCAAACAACTGGGCCAGAGTTGTATTCTCAAATAACTGGGCCAGAAAGGCTGGCTAAATATTACAGTGCTTTTTAAAATTGCATCTAGTCTAGTTAAAGCAAGCTGGCCATCTCGGGTTATGAGCTACTTTTGCCTACAGCTATTGAGCGTATGTTGAAACACTGTGGCAATGTTAGAATTAACTGGTCGGGAACTCCCATTTTTATTTATGTTAGTATATCTTTCTGATAATGAGACCAAAAAACTCATAACAGCGACTAGCACTGTGACTTGTATGTGAAGAGAAGATGATGAGTGCATTTTTTAAATGTTGGATGAAACCCCCAATTTAAAATTGCGAAGAAATGGCAAATTTAATGTCTGTTAAAGAAAACCTTGTGGCGTAGCATTTTCTGAATCAAACCCGCGACCTACATGTACATGCACCTCTAGAGCAGTGTCAACCAACTAGACCACCGAGATTGACAGGTACATGTAGCTAGTCAATGCTACCTCAAAAATGTTTCTTTCTTGTGGTGGCGCCTTAGAGAGGAATTTGTCAGAAAGGAATCAACTGACCAACAGTGAGGAGGAACTTGCAACTTCCACATTAATGTGAAGGTATAAGATATAAATTTCCAAAAGCAGGGAAAAAAAGAATCCTTGAGATAAAGGAGTAACAGGCAGAATTAAGGCCAAATAAAAATAAATACCAGTTGATCTTTCCCGCCCGCATCCTTTTTTTATTTATTTTTTAATTTTATTTTTTAAATCCATCTTTTCAAAAGGACTGGCCTAGGAGCTTTTACCGAACCTAACGTGATGCTCTCGAATACATGGAACCATCTGTTTCATAAAACAATATTAGAGAATGCCTACCAGCAAATCTTTTTAGAGTAATCCGACCCTATTAATAGTGTTAACACTACCTGTTAACACAGGTTCTCATGCAACAAATAAGAAGAATTGGTGGCCTGTTTGATTTGAAATACTAAGCGGCCATCTTGAAACGAAAAATATTAATACACTAAAAGGCCCTCATCCTCCTCTTTTTTGAAAAATCCGGACGATCAACTGGTATTTTTTTAAATTTGGCCTACAAGCAGTGCATGTATGTAACTCAAGGTAACTCAAAATTGAAGCTCGGGTAACCTTGCAAAACCCCTATTTTAAAACGCTTTGCTAACTCCAGTTACTGCCTATTTAACTTTGCACGATCCTCCCTAACGCTATTAACGACAAAAATGTTCTGCAACGAAAGATTTTGTTCTTTTTCAATCATGTTTTTCCACAGCACAAGCAACATTGTTAAAATAAGGCACGGAAGGTACATTAAAGGAACATTTTGCCTTGGATTGGACGACTTGGTCGTTGAAAAGCGTTTGAAACTGTTTGTTATGAAATGCATATATGTTTAGATAGATAATTCAAAAGTAGAATATAATGATCCACACAAATTTGCTTTGAAATTGCGTGATTTTCTTTTTACTTTGCGAACTAACACGGTTGCCATTGGAGTAAAAAATTTGACTCCCATAAATGGCCGACCGTGTTAGTTGACGAGGTAAAAGGAAAACCATGTAATTTCGAGGCATATTTGTGTGTAGATCATTGTATTATACTTTTACATCATCTTTCTAAACATAATACATTTTATATCAAACAGTTACAAGCACTTTTTATAGACCAACTCGTCCGATCCAAGGCCACGTGTTCCTTTAAGCTTCAACCACATTGTTTTCATTCAATATGACAGCGCACAAACCCGAAACTAATATGGACCAGAAATAAATCAATTCTCTACTGTGAGACAAGAGTGCGACTGTATGGAAAACAGATAGCAATTGTTGCAACATGGTGTCTATCTACATACATGTAGTATGTAAAGATCAAGAAAATAATATGGTGCAGTCAAGGGTAGTGGTACAGCACAGTTAAAATAACAAAACTCAGAATACACATTTAAGGGAGCTTTTCATGCATTTGAGTCTAGCCGTTTCATAATGACGAGCGCCCTCTGCAGTTGACCCTGGACAGGCTATTGCCCCCAATAGGTCGACTAAAAACCAACCACACTTACATCTCAGCTCCGCACAAGCTGGGAACTCTAAATGGCCTACACAAACATTAGAAGCATTAACCGGCCTCGCAAACAAAGTACCAACTTATGCCATAGACACAGAAAATAACAACCTCGCTGCTGCTTTGCAAACCAAAAATGAGCAATCATTGCTGAAGAGGGGCACTGTGAGACAATGCAAACCTTTTCCCCATGATAAATTTTGACAATAGCATCTCCCGGCAAAAAAGCAGAGAGGGCGCACTTGTATTGCCAATTGTCCACATTAAAGGGACACGTTGCCTTGGATCGGTCAAGTTGGTCCATGAAAAGCGTTTCAAATCGTTTGTTATGAATCGATATGGTTAGAAAGATGTTTTAAAAGTACAATAAAATGATCCGTGCACAAACATGCCTCGAAATTGCTGGGTTTGCTTTTTACTTTGCGAACTGAATGCGGTTGGCCATTTGGAGTCAAAAACATGACTCCAAAAAATGGCGTACCTTGTTAGTTCACGAGGTACAGGTGTATCAGAGGCAACGTGTCCCTTTAACACTTTCAGCACCCACCCCCCCCCTTAAAAGTTAATAAATAAATGAACAATTTAACAAACAAACAAATACAGTAAGTTTGAACACAAACAGTATAACACAGGTATGTTGGGTTACGCTGAAATCATAACATGCAATGCATGAAATAAACATTTTGTTTACTCTTTTAAAAGCATCAAGGTGTCATACACTGGAAGCCAAGGTGCGGTGCATATTTAGCAATATTTATTGTCGGCCAAACAAATCCAAAACAAGCAATACTATCCCCTTCAATTCAAACAGCAACAAAAAGAGACGATTGGAGTCGGAGATTTGTCATTTTCCTAGAAATCGCCGATTGAAATAATTCAAAATATCTTAGATAGGTTTATGAGCATGAGCCTCTTTGCATAACCATGAATTTATGCATAACATTTGGGGGAATGTTACCGATACAAATCTGACTGTCGGAAATAACTTTGATAACCAGCCCGAATTATTCCATGAGGACTTGCTCTTCCCGGTGAAACTATTTTTGACAAATTGAGGTTAAATGACCTCTACAGACTAGGGACTTATAAAACATTCTTAGGGATAGATTTGTCATTGGCACTATCCCAAAGGGGATATCTATGCACCTTTGCCTTGATGAGGCCCTCCTCCCCTTAATTGAGATATGGCAGGATTCACTATACGTTTTAACTATGTACAGGGTGTACAGGGGTTTCCCTTAACTTTTGTTTTCAATCGCCGGCCGAGGGAGTCAGAAAAAAGGTTTGGATCACCTGCAGGTTTTGTAACTTACATGAAGTGAAGTTCATAAAATTAGATTTTGGAATGATTTTATCCCTTAATTTCTGCCCTAAATTATACTTTTACCGTCAACAACCATTAGTATGGATGCGTTATTTGAGGATCGGTTGTTTTGAACTTCGTTTGCAATCAAATCATTGTGAATCAACGATGTGTCGACAACGCACGTTGAGAAATATTTCAATGAACCTTATCTCGCATCACCCTCTGAAAACTTACTTTATGTGTGTATTCATAAGCTTTTGTCTTCCAAATCTCTTAAAAGTTCAGCATACTTATGAACAAAGAAAGAAATACTTTTCGGTATTTAAATAATATTCTTCAGGTTCAGTCAAGTGCTTGTACAAGAACATTAAAGGCCTTTTCTTGGAGTTCCCGGCCAGACTATAAATGCCACTACCAGCCAACACCTACCCCTCCCACCCCACCCCAACAGTGCCTCTGTCAACAACCAGACCGAGGCCTTGGATGGATTTCAGAAAGAGTTAATAGTCTCATCTTGAGTTAGGACATAATACTTGCCTTAACTTAGGACCAGCCTTCAGTTTTGAATAACTCCTAAAGAAGTCCTAGGACTAGTCCTAAGTTAGCACTACCTTTGTGAAATCAACCCCTGATTCTCTGCTCCTGCCAACATCCACTAGTGATCTTACCCAGCCTTGATGCTCATTCATCCACGAGACTAGCTTGGTGTCGATATACCTGGCCGTCCAGCCGATGACGCTTGGTACTAGCGACTCCATGTTATTCGACGCACAATGAAGAGCTAACCTACCGCTGAATGTGATAAAAGCTGCTATCCTACCCCATGACATACCTGTGGAGATAGATGTTTGGAATAAGCCATTTTGGGAGTTGGATTTGAATAAAGTCTGGTACAATGACTTGCTTAGTCACAACTTACCGCGAACATTTAAACTCCTCAGACTGTAGAGACAGTTGTTGGGTGGAACGGTTTGGGGCAAGCTTTTGTACAGCAACCTCAAGATGAGCAAACCCAGGGCCCAATTTCATAGCGCTGCTTAACCGGTAACCAAATTTGCATGCTTACTGTAGCAGAAAAATTTGCTTAAGCCTTAGCGTATTTCAAAGGTTAGCAGAAAAATTGGGCGGCCATTTTGCGTGTTTACCATGGATTTGCATCGTGACGTCATTTATTTTTGTGCAGAAAGCACCGGAAGGTTAGCATGCCTTTGCGTGTGCTTACGGTTAGCAGCGCTAAGAAATGTCACATTGTTTTACTCGTTTCTCAAAAACTACAGCACCTCAGCAAGTAATATTTTAAGGTAAGCTTTCTTCTAGTCATATCTTCAAACAGTGTAAGTTTAAAGTAAATCTGTGGACATTGTGTTTTTGGTTACAAAGAGTACCCCAATCCTTTAAGGAGGGGGATTAAGTGATAATGGTTTTCTTTAAAAAAGATTTGCAATGTACAGCTTCGTTCATTTCATTTTGTTTCATTTTATTCTGGATGTGAAGCCAAGGACTTAATCACTTATAGGAAACTTAATCACTGTACTAGCCAGGAACCCAATGGAGCAAAGACAATAAGCCTTTTTGAGATATGGCGGACACAATGCTACAACACTAAAAGGTTTGGGTAAATTTGTGTGTATACACCCAAACCAAACAGTACACTCCTATCCCGTCCGCCATACCTCAAAAAGGCTTATGAAGGAAGTTTCAGTTTTAGATGTGGAAAGAAAACCCCAGAGACTGATACCAAGGAAAACCCACTCAGCCAGGTACAAGTACAATGTAGGGACTGAAAACCCAATCTATGTTGTGCCTCGGCGTGATTCGAACCAGGGTCCCACTGGTGGAAGGTGAGAAAAGATTCACAACTACTGTAGCATAGCAAAATGCAGCACAGCATGTGTCAGTGTGTCAGCTGCTTCTCAAAATCATCATTAGCCAACTCAATATGTAGCATTCAGTGGGAACAAAACTTGATACTTTGCAAGACGCAAAATTGCTGGGCGAAAGTGTTCCCTTATGTATGCACACCTACACACGCACACGCATACAAGGCACATGTTTACCTTCGTGTAAACTAAACAATGGTAAAAGGCCACATATGTAATAGAGCAACAATGCACTAAGTAAATAAAATTTTATGTTTCTAAATAATAAATTTATGTACTCGTACAAAGCGGAGCTACTGGGCACACAGTTTCAACATCTATCCATGGCAAACACTTACACTGTACGACGAGGAATTACTTGTTGTCAGACAAATGAAGGCTATAAACCATGAGCTCTAATGATAATTGGAACAACCAAATCTTTTCTGAATAACGCTCGAATACAATGTACATGCAATCATTACATACAGTACATGTAGGTTTTATGATAACATGAATGTCAATTGGACAGACTTTCTTAATCATTCACAAGAAACAAGAAAAACAACTCAGGTCTTCTCCTCATGTTTTCTTTCCTTGAATTGTTAAATTGATTTCACTTTCAAACAATTTTATCAACTTTTACTTTCACAACAGTATAATCAAATTTTGTATTAAAACCGTTTTAAAAACAAGTTTAAAACTGGTTTTTAAAACTTAAGTATTTGAAAAAAACACATGTGAAACTCAATAGACCTTTATCATGGTGCAGCCATCTTGAATTTTTCCCATTGATATCAATGTTTCTAGACCGAGGCTGGAAGAACAAAACAGTCGGGTTCCTATTTGCAAAGTGATTATTAGCAACCATTACTGTTATTTGATACAAGGAACATGACCAAGATGGAGGCAGCTCTTGAAGGGGTACAGCAATTTTGCTCTATTAAGGGGCACCCCTATGTATTTGAACTTTGCATAGGGCACCACAGCAAAAGCACAGGGGACCACAGCAATGGGTGCTGTGGGTTAATTCGAGTCCTGCGGTTGGGACCATCATCTACTTACATGTTCCCCTTTGCCCATTTTCTTGGTCCTTAAAGAGCTCATCAGCGAGATCTCTAAACTTTGCGTATGCCGTCGTTTCACTAATCTGAAGCTGTTCACAGCACCCTGAAAAGAACTCTGGATTCCTATTCTCAATTTCTTCACCTGCAAAACAAAACAAAAGAGGAAAAAAATCAAGAGGTGAATCAAAAGACTTTGTTGTAAAAGTTGAGTAAGGAAAAACAAAACCAATGTCTCAACAACAAAAAATAAAAAAACCTTGGTGTAAACAAAACCAGCAACTTCACTGTAAAGGCCCGGTCACACTGCAGCGATAACAAAACACGATGAAGATCATGTTAACAAGGCACGCCCTCGATTGGTTGAAAAAGTGTGAGCGTATTCTGTGCGGAGCAATTCAACCAATAGAATGTGTTCTCTATGCGTCGTGATCGCTATCGTTTTTGTTATCACTGAAGTGTGACTGTCCCTTTAATAGCAGAGATGGCTGTCGTTCAATGTAGAAAATCATCCCTATTTTATAAAGTATGGATTAGTTAATAGTGAAATGACAGGCCAATTGGTCTTGCTGGCTAGTCACTAAAGAAAAAAACAGGGGTAAACCCTGCATTGTGACCGTCTCAGCCTGTGGTGTTTCTGATCAGTAGAGTTTCTCATCAGCAGAATGTGGGTTCGAGTCCGGGTCATGACAAAAATGTGTCCTTGCAAGACACTTTTAAACCATTACTGCTGCAACCTTTGGATTGGGCATAAAACCATGTGTTGTGTAAAGGCCGAGTCACACTGCAGCGATAGCGAAAACATTCACGATGCAAAGAGAGTGCATTCTATTGGTTGAATGAGCATGTGCATATTCTGCGAGAGGCAATTCAACCAATAGAATGCATTCTCTTTGCGTCGTTATCGTTTTCGTTATCGCTGTGTGACACTGCCTTTATGCACGAATAAGAACCCAGTGCACTTAAAGGCAGTGGACACTATTGGTAATTACTCAAAATAATTATTAGCATAAAACTTTTCTTGGTGACGAGTAATGGGGAGAGGTTGATGGTATAAAACGTTGTGAGAAACGGCTCCATCTGAAGTGACATAGTTTTCGAGAACGAAGTAATTTTCCACGAATTTGATTTCGAGACCTCATATTTAAAACTTGAGGTCTCGAAATCAACCATCCAAACGCAGACAACTTTGTGTGACAAGGGTTATTTTTCTTTCATTGTTATCTCGCAACTTTGATGACCGATTGAGCCCAAATTTTCAAAGGTTTGTTATTTTATGCATATGTTGAGATACACCAACTGTGAAGGCTAGTCTTTGACAATTACCAATAGTGTCCACTGCCTTTAACAAAAAGAGAAGGGGTGCGCCCCCGTGTTCCTGGTCCATTGGCAGCAACTTTCGCCACAGCACCTACCATACTATATGTGTCATACTTTAAAATGTAGCTCAAAATACTTTGCAGAAAAAAGTGGGCTACAATAGGATATGGCCCTAAAGTGCTATACTGGTAAGGACCCAGTAATAGAGAGGTTTCGCTGAGTCACCGATACTCTTACGTGAACGGATACGCCATAATAAGTCATCACTTTTTGAGGTCCATGTGACGAATAACCGTTGCACACAAGTTAGAATAGTCGCTCAAACAGGAGTCTGTCCCCATACACGTAAGTAAACAACGAGTATATTTTGTTCATGTTTTTGTAGCGGATTGTTATTTTTTAATGCACCAGGTTTTCACCCTGTCTATTAGAGGTACATGTATCATACATGGATGTAGTTGGACATTTGTTAACCACCATGCTTCAGAAAAAGAGAAATGGCGATTGTCCATGGGTGCAGCCATTTGGTTAATAGCGTCCTCTTGAGCCTTAAGTTGGGGGTATTCAGTAGAATTTTGCGAAACATTACTACACAGCTCACTTGATGCGAATGCGTACGGTTCGATATCTGTATGCGTATTCGTATCCGCGACTCTGCGAAACCTCTCTATTATTACAATTAAGACGTTTACACATCATGTAGGCCTATGTTCATGTAGTGTAGTACGAATCACTGCTATAAATGCTACATGAATACATTATGCACTATATCTCCACAAGGAGAGCACTCCTTGCCGTTGGGGACCGTGCCAGCAAGTCAAGTGTTTCTCTATAAGGCCAGTGATACTGTCCAAAAAGAGGTGAATCTGTTTATCTGTAAAGATGGTCTTTTGTTACAAACTGTTGACCTTTTGCAGAGAGGAGGCATTATAAACCACATGGGGACACGTGTGTGAATGTGGTTTGATGGACTTAACCTTTGCAGAGAATGTTTTCTCTTTTATGATTTAAGCCAATTCAGGGATGTGATCGTAAACAAAATTTAAAATCCTGAGTAATGGAAGATAGTTTTGTGCAATTATGTGTATTTATTTTGTGCATATCAAACATCCTTTTGGTTATAGATTCAGTTTTACAAAAGCAAAAAACTTTCTCCGAAGTGCAAGATGTTAAATTGTAGAGGATTACAAACTCTCTGCATACATACGAAGTTCCAACTTTACCATTCTACTGAAAAAGTTTCAAATAGTACAACAAAAAAGGGCCAAGTTTTTCATCTCTGTGATGAAATGTTTTCCTCAAGAAAATCTGGAAGGTTCAGGGAGACAACTGAAAAATCCTGAAATAAAAAAGTCTTAACAAATCACAGATCTTCATTTAAGTATCAAAGCAAAAGATCTCGGAGAAAGAAAAACATCAATTGTCACAACGTGGGCTCAGCTTTTCATCCCAGTGGTGGCAATTTTTGCCTCTGTTAAAGAAAATCTGTAAGATTAGAGGGAGACCATTTACAAATCCTGAAATTAAAAAAATCCTAATAAATCACACGCCTGATCTCGATTAAAGTTTCAAACCAAAAGATCTTCTGAAGAAAAAACATCCTGCAATCACGGAAAAACCCATTACATGTAGGTCACAAGACTTGGGTATTGCATCACTCGTAAATAAAAAGCACATTCATGCCTATGGGTACAAACTTTATTCAATGCAACACCTTTAGTGACCTTTCGCTTCCTACGCTTAATGTACATTTTTTCTGGAGAGTTGTCAAAATCCTCTACAATTATTCAAGAGCAGCCACGCTTTACAACGTGGAAGTTCTTACATGTGGCTGCCAGTGGATTTCTGAGTCGGGGAATCCCGCCTACAGTTGCATCATTTTTGATGGGCTGAATATTAACATGCACACTGAAAGGCAGTGGACATTACTCAAAATAATTGTTAGCATAAAAACTTACTTGGTAATGAGTAATTTAGAGCTGTTGATACTAGTATACAACATTGTGAGAAACGACTCCCTCTGAAGTAACATAGTTTTTGAGAAAGAAGTAATTTCTCACTGAAATATTTGAATTGAATTTGAGACCTCCATCTGAAAGCACACAACTTGTGCGAAAATGGTGTTTTTTCTTCCATTATTCTCCCGCAACTTCAACAACCAATCGAGTCTAAATTTTCACAGGTTTGTTATTTAATGCAAATGTTGGGAAGCACCAAGTGAGAATGCTGGTATTTGACATTACCAAAGGCATCCATGCCTTTAAAAACAATACCTGAATCCTTCCATGACAACTACAGCACAAAACTAGATTACAAAACCAACAGACTTTTGTCAATAACTCACCCGTTCCAAGAACAACTTTTTATCTTGATGAGAATGAGCAAAAGAATGTGTAGACCACAAATTTTTGCATTTCTTCTCACTGATATCAGTCTTGTTTATCGTAAGTAAAGCTGGGTTCCATAAATTCCATGGGAAATCAACCAATCAAAAAGCAAAAATAGACAGACACTTTAATTATTCATACACGTACCTGAGACAGTTTATACCAGTAAATCCATTCTGATTGGTCGAGAGGAGATCATGTGGCCATATTTAAACATGCTAATTAAACACTTTGAGGAATGTTTAAACATGGCCTACATGTACATGTAAGTCAAAAGAGGGCACTATCAGAGAATTGTGCAGAACGCACATATTTCATGCCAACTTAAAGAATTGGTACATGTAGGTTGCACTGATGGCTGACGCAAATTAACAACTTCTGTGCGTCAGTTTGTAAAAAAAAGTAGCGCAAGATCAAGACTCAGAAGAGAAGCTACTTGGAGCTCAACATGGATGAAATTCAACGCAGAGTCAAGGCACGCAGCTGGCACTAAGCTTTAAGAATTGTTCTCAACTTTTAAAGGTTTTTGGATGTCTTTAGCAGAAAAGTATTTATAAATGGGAATAAAAGAGTGTTGACTCAGGACCGTGGCCAAGCATATAAAAGACCTCGCCTTTGGCTCGGTCCCTTATTGCACGACCACAATCTCTGCCGATTTTAAACGGCCGTTGAGACTGAGTCACCTCTCTTTTATTCCTTCATTGGTACATAGACAGAATATAGTGTTTCTTTTTTCAACAGAAAGTTGGATTTTATCCAGGTATGCTGACCACTAACTGTCCCTATTTATAAATGGAACACACCTTTAACGTGGTAGTTTTGTAAAGTTTTAAAAGTACATTGTACAAAATCAAAAACTTTCCCCAAGCTGTCTCTCTGTGATTCAGTGCTACACCCGAAGTGTGGACCCGAGAACAAAAGCAGTCCACATACACTGTAAATGTAATGTCGGTATTTTAAAGACTTTGTGGATTTACACATGTTGGGATTTGAAACACTTTGTGGACTTATACACCTCCACACAGTCTTTTCCAGTGTTCTCCCTAAAACAGTGGTCCGCTGGCCAACTGTACCAAAACATGAGGACCACTCAGAGTTCACTCAAGTGGTCCAGCTGACTAGGTCAGTGTAAAAAGGCATTCCTGTTTATGTCAGATTAGTGTAGGCCTATAAGTGAAACAACAGGTAAATGGGTCCTGCTGGCCAGTCAGTGAAAAAGGAACGGGCAAACCGTGTATTGCCCCAAAAACTGCTTTTATGTCGCAAGATTCTAAGAAGCGCAAGAACACCACCCCCATTTTTCTCTACATTTCAACGCCCCCTTCCCTCAAGTCATCATCACCCCCTACCTACATCCACTAAACTCCTCGGACAACCTATAACAATGGACGTAACCTAATAGCGGCAATCATCAGCCACCATGAAATCAATCTCTCCCCGTTTTGATTATTTCCCCGGGAAAAAACTCTCGCCTTGTGACTTCCCGTTGTTGTTGAATAAGTGCATTCACTCTAACCTCGCATTATAGGCCAATCACCAAACCATTTGGGGATCCGTTTACCGGTAAGCGTTTACAGAACCCCCCCATCGCATTCAAAAAAACCTTTTGCCAAACTTCACATCTGCTTTCAAAGCATTCATATCCCATGACACGTATCAAGTTGTTTTCCTCCGGATCTTTCACTCTCTCTTAAGATGACTTTTTTCCAAAGTCCTTTTCTTCACTTGTTTTTGTAGCACTTCATGATTAGAGCAATATTATGCGGCTTAGGTGAGTGCCTCAGCCAAACCTTTTACCACAAGGGATTACAAAGAAAAGTTCAACAGACTTATCAATACCTCCTTTTGGCCGATCTTTATCTCAAAGTTGCCAAATTGATATCACTGGCAACCTTTTAAGGCTATATGAACAAATGAACGGGGAAAAAAGTCAACTGAATCAAATTCCATTTAGAGAAATACTTCTTTAAGTACGACTGTAAATGTAATTTTTCAAAGTTAATTGCAGAAATGAACAACGAAAGTCTCAAACGCCTACTGCTGTCACCTTTCTGTATTTCAAGATACAAAGACCATCATTGGGAATGGTCAAAAAAGAACTTTAAAAGGGAACTTCTAATCTAAAAGGTTACAAACTTTTTTTATGAACCTCGACCAACTGTCCTGAGTTAGTTCTTTGTGTATTGTTTTCTTCTAAATGACCTGCAGGATTTATTAATTGAATCAGGCCTGAAACTTCACAGTGGCAATGAAGGCAATATCCAACGAAGGCAATTGCCTCCATGCCCCCTAAGCATTGCCTTTGTGCCCTTGAAATGCTTAAGTGGAACTTTACAATTTCTTCACAGAGAGCCCTCTACTAATAATTGTAGAAAATGCCTTGGTGCCCCTGCCCTTTCAAAACTGAAACGTTCAAGCCTGATTGAATTATTGCAAACATTTATTTTTCATTTACCTCTTACTCGACCAAACCTGGTAAAATGTGCATCTCACTGATCTTAAACACATGTACTACAACAGATTGCACATAACATGATGCACACAGTAAATAAGAGCACTGGTACTTCTGTTACAACTGGTACATGTATGTGTAATGAAAACACTACACTGAAGGCTCCCACACCAGCAGTTGTGTCCACTGAAAGAGGTCACCATGGTCAAATGGCTAGACACGCACATGGTCAAATGGCTAGACTGTAGGACTTGCAATCACAAGGTTGTGCGTTCGAATCCCCCAGCTAACCGCTGATTTCACAATGACTAGAATAATTATTGTCCTCTTCTGAATCCCAATTTCTTGATTTTGTGCAATTCATAATCATAGACGTTAAACCAATGTTTGTATGAGAGAGATTGGTTGTTGCCAGCTTGGTGTTTATATCCCCTTGTGGGAGTTTGCCAAGTTCCCTGGATGGCAAGATCATCTAAACAAATGATCCATCATTATGCCCACCTGAGAAATGTTGTTTGTGATGTGAAATTAATGACTTGCGAGCTTGCAGTGGTACTCTGGTAAGCTACGTAACTATCTGCAATAATTGCAACACCAATATTTTGTTTGTTTGTTATTAATAATAATTTGGGAGGCTCATCATTCAGTCTGGGAAAACACTTATTGGCACGGCAGAGAACCAACGCACAACTCAACTCACATATGGCCCTGGCCGGTTATCGAACCAGGGTCACCTGTGTGAAAGGCGAGCGCTTTACGCACAAGCCAACCATGCCCCCTAGGTTAACACTACTAGACGTAGAAACAAACTGTGCGTGTGTTGCATGCTACAGTGCACACTGGGCACGAGGTACACATTCTGCAGCCAGCACTCAATCATGTCAAATGTCTCTTGTCACAACCCTGTCCATAAAGTAGGTCATACATCTAGGCAACCTTTTTAAGTTAATATATTCCCCTACTCGGATGATTCTCAAAAATGAGGACAATTCAAACTCAAAACATAATCATCACCTAACTCTGATCCACCTCTAACACTATATACACCCACACAAGGATAACTCAGGTCTTGAATAACGCCCTGGTCTACCCCTCCAAATCTTTCCCATAGACTTTAAGATTATCCAATACAGTAGATGTGCCTTGTACAAAATGAAAATAGCCTTGCTCTCTCAAAGATGAATATCCAGGCCTGATAACTTTTCGTAGAAGACCAGTCATTCGCTGCAGAATCACAGACAAACATTGTATGCATATTAATGTCTCATCTTCTCTCGTTTTTGTCCTTCTTCTCTCCCTCTCTCTCGGTTAAATGTTGTCTGAATCTCATCAAGGCAGAACATGAAAAACATGTTTGGTGCCACCACTGCCCCAAGGCACAGACATCTTTAAAACCAGACTATTCCAAACGTCTCAGACCTGTATTTGTGACAGGAAATCATTATAAGTATCTGGGGTTCTCCGAAAGGAAATCATAACAAATCAGCAGCAGAAATAGAAAAAGGAAAGAATAAAAAAAATGTACAGATGACCGTCTCATGGTTTCATTGAACCAAAAGCCCGTATGACAAATTGCCGATATCACAAGATTACAAATATAGCCATTGCATCATTCTGCTGTCTGTTTCTCTATTAGTTTGTGAAATAAAAAACAAAATAAAAAATAAAAAAGACGTTAAAATGACAGTCTCTACTGATGATTTCATTGAACCCAAAGACACTTAGAACAAATAACGGATAGCACAAAATTACAAATATAGCCGTTGCATCATTCTGCTGTCTGTTTCTCTATTATAGTTAGTGGAGAAGCTTCGACTGACTAACACGATCCAAACCCTCATTGTGTAATTCCAGTAATGTTCTCGGAAAAACCCCTGACACATTGCAGTACTCAGCCAACACATGATTGTTAGCAATCTTGGCCACCCTCCAAAACACGCCTTAACTGCCTGCAGTCTCGCTTCAACCTGAGGCTGACCAGGGGCAGCTAGTGTTTTAATTTTGTTCTAATTCACAGGTGGGAGATGAATAATCCCTCATGATAAATATGTCAACAAGACAAAGGCCGGAGCTTGGTAATTAAACGGTTGTTGACAGTCTGTTGACTGTCTGTACGACCGAGATATGTAAATCTTTATCAATATTTTCAAAGTTCAGCTTTTATCGACTATTGTACAAATGTCTAAAAGACCAACAACCAAGGCTGCTTCACACAAATAATAAAGCTTAGCACAAAGTACTTTTGCTTAGCACAAAGTACTTTTGCTTAGCGCTAAGAGGTTACTAGCCGAATTACATGTCATGCATACAGTACCACTAGTAGACTGAATACGGAAGAATATTTTTATCAAACCCTACTGAACCTTCAGCTCCCTACCCCCCCCCCCCTCCCGAGTTATTTTCATCGTGAATGTTTTTACTTCTTGTAGCCCCCCTTACCCCGAGTTGCTTTCAGCCTTGTTTGGGGCAAACTTGCATTAAAAAATAAACAAATTCAAATAAAATAAACAAATTACAGAAATGTCCCTGAAGTAACCAGCGACCTATACAGTGTAAGCACACAAGGTGGTTGAGCTTCTTTCCTCGCCTTCCACCTCTAGGACCCAGTTCGAATTCCGCCAGGGGGTACCACAAATGTGGATTGGTTTTTCAATCCCCATGGATACTACAAACGTAGGTGTTTTTTCTTTCAGTCCCTACCTGGTTTTTTTTTAGTTTTCTTTGGAATAATTCTCAACGGTATTCCTCCCACATCAAAAATAAAACATCCGTCCTTGTCTTCTCTCCGTTGGAGTTATTAGCTTGTATACATTTAGAAATTATGTTCGCTTTTCTAAGAATCCTCGGCTTCACAAACAGAATTGATAAAATCAATAAAAAAAACAAAAATCTTCAAAGTAATGTACCCCTACCATTCCCAACCCAATTCTTCTGACAAAAAAACTGAAGAAGGTTCTTCAGGCAAGATAACACATTTTCATCTTTAATGTTTTCTTCCTATAGCCTCTTACCAAGCGTGGCTTTTCAAAGGGCACTGGACACATTTGGCAGGCTGGAAAACTTCACGGAGGCAATGAAGGCGATTACCTCCCGGTCATTGCCTTGGTGCCCTTAAAATGCTCCAGTAGTAATTAACAATCTCCTCATAAGGTTCCCCTTACCATGAACAAAATCCCTCAGTGCCTTTGCCCTTGCCAGAACATACAGGACCAGACCTGATTTGGTAATTGTCAGAGACCACTAACTCTACATATATGCATAAAATAAAATTTCTGTAAAAAAAATTAGGCTTAATTTATCATCAAAGATGCAAGGAAAAAAATGGAAGAAAACAAAACCCTAGCTGCACATCTGTGTGCTTTCAGATGCCAAAGAAAGACTTCATGCCTGCAAAGTCTTTCTCATATTCAAATCTTTCAGTGAGAAATTATCTCTTTCTCCAGAAATTATGATACTTCAGAGGGAGTCAGTTATGAAAATGTTTTATACCAATGTAAAAGAGGGTTCCACCAACACCAATTTTTTAAAGTGTCTTTTAGTGGTTTATCTAATATTTATTTTTACTTATTGGCGTCTTCTTATATAATGTTCCTTTGTACCCCGCGGTGGTGCAATTTTTGTTTTTTTATCTATGCTATTTTTATCAATATTGTTATCTTGTAATGCCACATTATTCAGCTTCGTGCTGCCAGTTGGTTTTTTAAATAAAAATGAATGAATGAATGAATGAATGAAAAGTAAGTCTTTAGGCTAATATATTTGTAAGTAACTACCAATCCTGACCTGTGCCTTTAAGCCTTGCATTCAGCCTTGTTCTGTACACACAAAAAACAGTATAAACTGAAATAGATAAGGATCAACTGACCAACCAAATTATCAAAACTTCCACAATGGTAAAATTTGTCCAAACCTGATTACGAAATGTCTAGACACTATGGACAGGACCATGCATCATCAAAGATCCGAATCCATCTCACATTACTGCTGCCATTAATAACAACTTAATAGTCAACCCTGGACTTTTACTTGTTCACTGACAGTACCCTCTCACTCAGTTAACAGAAAAACACACCATATGTCTCAAGAATGGCCATGAAAGATGATATGTTTTCTCAAAATTTGTTACAGTCAACACAATGCCCACCACTCCAGCCGATTTTTGAAGTTTTTTTTTTTAGTTGACCTTAAAATATACACAATGTGTGTGCACAGATGTGTGTTAACTGGCAAAAAGGGCAGCCATCACAAAAATTATCGGTAAATCACATATATATGTATACAAAAAATAAAACGACATACAGCAATTTTATGAACCCAGGCCATCTGTTTCATTCTTGTAATAATGCGGCAAAAACAAATTCGGCTCAAATTGACTGATTCAATTTTTGGTTTGTTAACCTTCACTCAAAATTCGAAGAAAAAAAAACATGATGGTAATGGACTCATCCTGTCTGAACTGTTGTGGTTGCAAGCACTACTAGTTAGAAGAAGGGGATAAACACATCGGCAATAAATTACCATGGTAACGACTGAGTCAACAGGCTTTATAGATTTCCAACCTCTGCATTAAAACGCCCTCACATCCCACCCACCTGTTTGCGTCTGGACGGATCTCTCCTGAGTTTGTCTGGTTTGTTTTGGCTTAGGGTTCTTTGCCAGAGTTAATAGTGATGTTTCATCTCATTAGTGTCAGCAGAACATCATTTTTGATAACTGAAGAACAATATTTTGAATGGCTCTACGCCCCATCCCTCACTTAAAAGAAGAGGGGCAAAAACCTTTTCCAATATGTTAATCTTTTTATTAAAGAGCACAGCATCTGGCCATGAATTTCAACTTTGAAAGGGCATGGCAATTTTAACTTGAAAGAGCAATTCAATTGGAGAATTTGGAAAACTTTTGGGGGTTACCAAGGCCAAGACCAGAGCAACAGAGGCCTTGGCCCCCTATGTTCATGTGTATTTCCAAGCGGTCATGTTGAATATTAACAGCAGTGCCCTCCACACAAACAGTGAGTGTAAAGCATTAATTCATTCAAACGAATCTTTATATCCGTACTTCATGAAAACAGAGTATAAACAATGTTTTTTAAGGAATAACCAATAAACAAAGCTATTTAATGAGGGTGAAAAACAATAGAGTATGGAGGCATCATCTGGAAGCCGATGCTTATGTAGGATGCCTGGGGACAGACAATATGTTTCTTTATTGCTTTGTTTCTGTTTTATTCCAACAGATGCAAACCTGTGATCATTGTTTACAACAAAACTTCACTTCAGTAGGCATCCCATTGCCCCAGAGAACTCATTGATTTAAAATCATTAAGTCTAAGGGAAACTTTTGAAGGGGAACCGAACCGAGGCCAAACATCTTCTAATCAACTCCTATCTATCCCATTTTGGGGGCCTGTGCCTTTGGATGTATTTTTTAAAGGAGCATGTTGCCTTTGATCGGACGAGTTGGTTTATAAAAAGCATTTGTAACCGTTGTTTATAAAATGCATTAAAGATGTTTTAAAACTAGAATACAATGGTCCACACAAGTTTGCCTCAAAATTGCGTGGCTTTCCTTTTACTGTACCAACTAACACGGTCGGCCATTTATGGGAGTCAAAAATTCGACTCCCATAAATGGCCGACCGTGTTAGTCGACGAGGTTAAAGGAAAACCGCGAAATTTCGAGGCATGTTTGTGTGGATCATTGTATTCTACTTTTACAACATCTTTCTACCCATATGCATTATGTATAAAAAAATGTTTCAAATGCTTTTCAAAGACCAACTCGACCGATCCAAGGCAACGTGTTCCTTTTAATGAACAATGTTTAGTGTTTTTTTTCTCCTGCAAATGCTGGTTGTATGATAATCGTAAAACAGGCGAACAGTCCCGGAAGCAGTACTTTATCTCCCACTCAGTAAATCCCTCTCTGATCTACAAGAGCGCGGGAACAAGACCGACTTCCAACAAGTTTAATCAAATTGGGAGGGCAATCAATAAAAATGTGTACGATGAAAAGAAAACTAATCTCTGGTTTTGTTTTGTACATTCTTTTTGTGATTTTCAATTGGGTTTTAAAAGGTGAATTTCTAAAATGAAAATACTGAACAAAATGAGTTTCAAAGAAAACCATGCTTGACATTTCTGATCATATAACAAGAAAAATTTATCTCTAATGCAAGTAATACAATTATGTATCAAAACCACACCGCTAAGATGAAAATGTGACATTTGACGACAGTCCCCCCGCCCCCTCCCACTCGTCAACAAATCCTCTTCATTCAAAAGAGGAAACTCAGGAAACCACAGAAGCCTCATCCAGCACCCACAAGAGGCTGATGCACTTAGGTATCAACATCTTTCACTCCTCTTATCAATGTGAAAAAAGGGGAATAAAAAAAAGGAAGAAGAGTACCCTCCATCCTTGGTAGTTGGAAATCAATGGGCCATGGGAATAGATGCTGACCCTCGTTATGGAGTGTCGTGAATGTGTCTGCTGCTGAATGGAGCGCTACAAAGAATCGAGGCCTCGGCAGACGGGAGAAGGGGCACATTTTTTATGTACGAGGATCCCCATGAGCATGTGCGCATGGTAAACATCTCAAGACAGCCATGATGGCAAGGTTTTTTTTAGAATTTCTTTAATACATGGTACAGCTCCAGCGATCAATCAGAAAAAAAATCACATTTGACGGACTGGTACATTAAAAGCTTTACAAGTACTCTGGCAGGTTTGTACGCTTCGTTTTTAAAGGGCAAGGGCACCAAGGCAATTTCTCCTTGGCAAGGGCACAGTACCCTATGAGGAAACTGTAAATTTCTACAAGAGCATTTCAAGGGCACCAGGGGGCAATGGAGGCAATCACTTCATTGCCTCCGTGAAATATCATCACTCTATTATTTGAAGGAAAAAACCCACACAAAATAAAAAAAAGCATGCCTTGAATTAACCAACAGCACCAACAGCAATTGCGTAGTGCCCTGTGCTTTTGCTATGTATAAAGTTACTCTTTCATCATTGAAATGGCCCTTACCAGAACTTCCAGAGCGAAGTGCAAGGTCTGAAAACGCTTAAAAACAATGTTTAATCATTATTGTCATTTACTCAAATGTTTTTTAAATACCCGTGGTGAAGTACCTAGTACAATTATAAATTCGAAAAAGTTCATAACCTGAATTTGAAGACATGAATGTATGTGTCCTTGTAGTCTGGACGGTCTGAAATACTTTTCATCAGAATAACACACTTTTACCACACCTGTAAAAGTGTGCTGTCCTCTTGTTGTTGCATTCTCGCATCCTTCACCCCCACTACCATGACCAACCCCATCTGGGTTTCCCAAATGGAATTAGATCCAGCATGGTGGAGGAGGGAAAACAAAACCCAGTAACGTCCACGTTTCGCATCCTTCGTCCGCCATCCTAAGGGGACAGGCAGCCAAGTTGATTATTACCTTCATCCAGGGACTGAAACTGAATATTGTCTAGACGTGTGCGCAAGTTCTTTGAAAAAACTTAGAAAGGAAAAGAAAAAAAGGGGGGGAAAAACAAACAAACCATCCCACGCATCTTAAACAGCAGAGGTTTTAAAAAACTAATCTTGCACGTTCCACGTTTTCTTTCACTCCTCTTATCAATGTGAAAAAAAGGAAATAAAAGAGTACCCTCCATCCTTGGTAGTTGGAAATCGATGGGCCATGGGAATAGATGCTGACCCTCTGAATGGAGCGCTACAAAGAATGTACGAGGATCCCCATGCCTTAAATTAACCATATCTGGGTTTCCCAAATGGAATTAGATCCAGCATGGCGGAGGAGGTTGCATTTCTGATCACGCTCAGATGTACATACGTACATTCTACTCCTCGCTCACTCAAGACAACAACAACACGGCGATTCTCTTTTTTCTTTTTTTTGGCATTACTGAAGCCATGCCGACATCAAGTGTATCCAAGTGTTCCCTAAAGTATAATAGGGAGAAAGAAGCCTTTCCATGGCCTACTTTATTGAAAGGGTGTCTGATATTTACTTGCGTCTTGTATAAAAAAAATCCCTCCTGGTGGGCAACTGTGATTTTTTTCTCTTGTTCGTTCCGCGCTTTGACAAGAAAACATGAGGTAAATTACTAGAGTAGTAGCTGAAACCAAACCAACACCTTTTGTTGAAGTCTCAGCAGAGTACATGGAGCCATGAATTACAACAACTTTTTTTTCCTTTCTGCCTATTTTTTGAGAAACTTTGTTCCCATGGGTATCCTGGCGTGCCTGGAAAAAAAAATACCACAACAAACTTGCCCGCCCCAGAAAATTGCAGAAGATAGACCTACTTTCTTGAGCCAAGCTCAGAACCAGAAATTCATCTGGCTGAGTGAGGAGATAGGGAATGAAATCAAGGCATTTAACAATAAAGAGGAAGTATAACTTGATTGTGAAATCAAGAAAATGAGTGAACTGGATTGTCAGTCAATAAACGGTATGAAAATGTTCAGTACAAAACTGGTAAGGGGTTTATTAGAGAGGTTTTGCGAGTGTGCGGATACAAATTACAGAAATGATAACTGTGTCAGTTAACATTGGAAACGCGCCAGATTTTTTTCTGCAATCGTAGAGTTATGTTTCAGGCCTAGGGCAAAGAAGAGATACACTTTGGCGTAATTTTTGTGATCAAAACAAATCCAAAAACATATATTGTATTAATGTTTTCTGGTTAGATTTGGCAATTTGATTATATAGTATTTTTATTAACTAGCTGTTTGACCCACACGTTAGACTCATGTTTGGAAAGTTTCCAGTAAGTTGGTCAAATTGACACCATGTTAAAACTGCATTTTCTAAATTTGTTTGCTTCCAAACGATTAACACATTTCTACCTATATCAGTAATGACATCATTAAAGGCAAATACTGGGGGAAATGATATTAATCTAGGGAAAAAATAAAACCCCAAAAAGGCAAAATGCATGCAGGAGCTCCCTTTTCCCTTGTGCATGCAAAACTTGGCAGCCGCGGTAACGCGTAACGTAAACACAACGTAGTGTTGATGTATCCGCATATATCGGTAATATAAAACGTCTCTACTGTTAACACGTGACATACTGTACTTGTATGACGAGTCGATAACCCTGATACAATACGACTACGGGCCTGATACTTCATAAAGGCAATGGAGACCATACCCATTGTGTCCAATGCCTTGGTGCCCTCTGAATAACCCAGAGGGCAACTAAAATGTTCACCACAGAGGCATCCTGTACTGAGAAATACTACCCTTCTTAGAGTGAAGCATCGGACTTGTGAGATGGTAGCAAAATCTCCTCAATCCACTATTTGGAAACTTGCATACAGGCCTGAAATAACACGTAGGCAACAGAGGCCACAGCCTGCATTGCCACAGTTCTTGGCATTGGTGCCCCTTCAAAAGTTTTCCATTGACTTTAAGATTTTCCAATGGAAATGCCCTTTGCAAAATGCAAAGAGACTTGCCCTTTCAAAGATGAAATTCCAGGCCAGGAGGATAGCAAAATCTCCTAAATCTACCCTTGGGAAACTTGCTACAAAACATTATCAGGCCTTGAATTTCACTCTTGAAGGGGGTAGGCCTACAGCAATTTTGAGGAAAATGTAATTTGTATCGGAAATTTGCAAAGGGCACCACAGCAAAAGCACAGGGCACAGTGGCAATAGGGGACTTTTGGGACACTAGGTGGCAGCAGACTTACCAGGTAAAATCCAACTCCGTAAACAATGGCAGATTACCTGGCAAGTCTGCTGCCACCTAGCGTCCTAGTCTCTCATTGCTGTGGGTTCCATGGGTTAATTCCAGGCCTGCACTCTCCTGATTTACGAAATAAACCGTGCAAAAGATGAAGACAAAAGAACAAACCTATTTCCCTCATTCTTCTTGTCACTAAGTTGAATGGCTCCCGGCTCACATGGCTGTAGTTGTCTAAGTCAATATTACCGCGTCTAATCCTATTGATGCAGTAATCCTCAATGAACTGCTTAGTGCTGCCGTCATTCATCTGTAGTAGAAAAGAAAAGACAAAAAACAACGAAGTTAGAAACAATGATTAAACAAAGTCCAAATGAAATCACTGTTTACGTAATCTTACGTATACTGTTTAAAACACAATGTTTCCATGGTCATAAATTTGTTACAGTAGATGTGACGTTTGACTGCTCCAGTGAGTACAAACAGTTTACAACTGATACAAAATCCATTTTACCAAACTTATGGAATATCAGTTGAAACAAGCAATTGGTGCGCGTTAAAAACATACATGTGAATTCCAAGTATGTCATGCAAGCTTACTTAAAGGATCCAAACACATCTTGTGCGAAGTCCTCAAGGCCGATTCTAGTTCATGCAGATGCGAATGTGATACCAATGTTGACATCACAAATTCACAACGAAGAATTGGCAGCAGTTAAGTTGTGCTCCACTCTCTTGCGAATATCGCAGCAAACAGAGTTGCAACGTCAAACTCATGTCAAATTCGCATCGCATTCGCACTCACAGGAAGTATGAACCGGGCTTAAGTCATCCCGAGGGTAAACAGAAGAGTTTGATTTTTGTGTAGCTTTAAGAGAAATTAAAGGAACTGTGCACTCAAACAATACATGCCTTTTAAAAATAAAGCAGTCTTCCCAAAGAGCAAAATAAACGTTTCAACTTTGATGCCTGTCAGCAACCACCTGCTTGAGAAGTAAACATGCGCACTTGACAAAGTCCTACCATTAAGAAAATCAGAAGATCTAAAATGACATCCTTGCGATCTGTAATCAGCAAGGTGAATGTTTACCGTCCTTCTTTACACGCTGATGTTGGTTGTTTTATTATTTTATCGATGTAAACAAAACAACATTCATGAACTTGTGACTCATCCATTCACAGTATCAATTCTTTTATCACGTTTGAAAGTACACAGTGTCTTACTACTAACTACGCAAGTAAACCACCAGTGCTGTATGCACGCTCTGCTTGCACACGCACTGTACGTCTCAGTGACACGTGCACATGTGTACGTGACCTGCTCATGAGCCTTGACGTTGCTTGACACTAACACAAAATGAGTTCCACACTAAGAACAAACAAACAGAAGTGTAATTTCAGAGGATACTTAGAACTGGTATTGAGAGCGTCATTAAGTTTTACAGTCTCACACCATACATGTGACTGTGGACTTTTAATTTTCCTACCCTGTGTACAGTGGTGTACAGTATACCAGCACCTTCACAGAGACACGTTACGATTTGTAATGCGATACAATTTTCTGGAATTTTGCTCAAGGGCATAAAAATAATCCCGTGATTATCACACAATGTCAACATAATTTTTGTTAATAGTATTTTACTGATTTTCTATGAAATGATTCACATTCCTTTTCTTCATTATTGACTGCCTCGTTAACGTTAACGACTTTTTTCTTCGTGTTGACGAGCACAATCCAGTTACTTGTCCAAGGACTATGTCAAGAGCATAAGATCACAAGAGATGAATTTGCATTAACGTCTAGTCTGTCAGGCTGCAGTGCCTACAGTGAACTCGAATGAACTGTACTTGGAGCAACAGTTAGCATAACATTTCAAATGAAAAGCTGAATACCTGTACAAATGTATACTTCCACTAAAGGCCACACTACACAATTGACCTATGCTGTCTATTGTATTAAAGGGGGAGGTAGACATTTTTGGTCACTCTTAAATTGATGGCAATTAAAAATTAAGCAGCTTCCGACAGTAGCAAGCAATTAACCTACATGTAAAAGCCTTTAGGACAGTATGTTATGTGATTATACACGTACATGTATACGTATAAAAAGATATACCAGTTTTTATGCCACCCAAATTGAATCTGTATTCTACAGTTTAGTGATCTTCGCTCCAAAATTTGTGAGTATCTTAAAAACACAGCCACCTTTTTAAATGGATTTGATCATGTTACAATTTCATTGTGTCTAGATTGTTATAGGATTTAAACAATCAAACAGTTCCAAAAACCAATGGTATACTGTGCCTTTTAAAGGATTCGGGTACTTTTTCAAAATGTCCACAGATTTACATTAAACTTACAGGGTTTGAAGATAATGATAGTGGAAAGCTTCCCTTCAAATATTACCAACTAAGGTTGTGTAGTTTTTGAGAAATGAGTAATACAAGTCACAAAATAGTTTTGGTCTCATGAGACCAAACCTATTTTAGCATGTAAAATCCCCTTAACCAGTTACGATATTATACCAAAACCATAGCATAACTGGTTAATACGTTTTTACATGCTAAAACTGAGACGAAAATTATTACTTTTACTCATTTCTCAAAAACTATAGCACCTCAGTAAGTAAAATTTCAAGGGAAGCTTTCTACTATCATAATCTTCAAACTGTGTAAGTTTAATGTATATAGATCTGTGGACATTGTGTTTTTTGTTAGGAAAAAGTACATATACCCTTTAAGAGGGAATAATACTTTTTATACCAGTACTTCTGGCTAACACAACTACATGTACATGTATGGCCTACGATTAAAGCCTTGAGTATCAACAATGACCTGATTACATTAGCCATTCACCTTGATTCCTGACCACTAATGATTTAAACCAATAAGCCATTTGCAAGTTACATTAAGCCATCCGAATTGGCGGCTACCAGTGTTGCTTAGGATGTTGCTAAGGACGTTCTTTACTTCTATCACATGATGACGCAGAAATCTAGCTATAGCCGTAGCTCTGTAGCCGTAGCTAATTCGGACACAGCCTCTGTCAGGGTTTGACCTTAACATTTGTAGAGACTGGCAAGCAGGACCAGTTACTACATGTACATGTAGCTTGTCATTTTACTAGTCCATCAAGTTTTTCATTGGTCTATATTTTTTTAATGAGATGGAAGCGCTTCAATCTTAACCAGCCAGTTGAACCACTTGGAGAATTGTAACTGGTCCGTTGGTGTTTTAACTAGCATTTGGCCAGCGGACCAACTTTTATAGGAGACTCTGCTTGAAGTCACATGATACTGCTTTTAACTTGAATTCCTGAGACTATGGAGACAGTTGCTGTGTCACTTGGTTTAGGGAAAGCTTTTGTATAACGAGCCAGAGCCAACCCACGTACGGTTGTGCAATACACTTGTCATTCAGAATTGTTTATGGGATGGGTGTTTGCCTTTTATTGCACAACTACAAAAAGGCTTTCCCCCGGATCGTGTAACATCTGTCTCATGGTCTCTAAGTTTAATCAGAGGAATCCAAATCTAAGTGGTCACTTACTCACTTGTGATGAAATGTCTTCGTACGGGATAGCATTCAAATCTACAATATGTTACTCGTCAATGGCTTATGAAGAAAATGATTACAGAACATTTTGTACATTTCCTATTTCATCTCTTTGAGTTAACCACACAAATCCCAATCCAAATCTCATAACAACTTTTTGACTGGCACCCCCGAACAAAGATATTGACAAAATAGGGACACCACCAATATAGGGCTAGATAGCTCAGTTGGTAGAACGCTGGCATGTTAATTTTAAAAACAATCACGATGGTTCCAAACGACTCTGGGTGTATACATGTACTGCAAGGCTTTGCCTTTAAACGCCAAGATTAAAAAATGACAAGAATGATGACATTTGGAAGAATGTGTACTGTTCATGAGCATAATGATGTCTCTTATCATCAGTGTACACAACAGACTGAAAATCAATGAAGTAAAATTTGTTGATCACATTTTCAAATTCATAAATTAATTATCCAGCTGTTTGTCCACTTGGAATAAAATATGCTCACATAGATTCAAACATGGCATTATTGTAAATTTGTCAACAAACTTTTTGGAATATGAACATAATTACAGGGTTCACATGGAGTGACATCAGTGAACTAGCCAACCGTGTTGTAAGAATTAGGTGCAATGTACAATGTACAGATTGTAATACATGTAGCGTGTCGTGGCCGAGTGCACTGGACTCGAGCACACTGGACTCAAGCACACCCAACCTCACTTCCATGGGTGCCGTATCACAAGCTAGCTCTGCAGTACCTCTCTAAACCATGGGAATGAAACTCCGTCCCGTGTCTTTGATTGGCTATCATAAAGGCGCAAAATATGAAATGCTGTGTGTCTTTTAAAATGCAGACGAACTCACTTTTTTTGTTGTCACGTTACACTGACCGCCAAGTTTATGACTTATTACATACACAGTATGTATTCTACAACTTTCAACACAGCGCATCCAGCCTGTGTGCAACTACCGCCTAACAGAACATATCGACCACAGGACTAATTGTAATATCCAAAATATTTGGATATTTTAAAGTCATCACTTCACGAGTTATGATTGAGCAAGGCATGCTGGGAAAAAAATGGCACAGCGAGATCGATTACCCCTGGGAACGAGGTTGAAGCGCACCGGACTCAAGAGCACCGGACCCAAGGAAACTGGACTCAAACTTTTTTGAATAATAATTTCTGATCAGTAGAGCAATGGTTCACATCCCAGTCTGGTCATTTGTGTTCTAAAGTAAAGACCCTTATATATAATGAATCAATACCGCAGGTAATTACAGACAGAACATGTACATTACACACTAATTATGCTCATGAAACTGCACAGTTCAGCACATTACTACATAAATTTAATAATAATTCTGCAGTACACAGTTCTAAGAAGAGGAAAGAAACGGCATAGCTAAGAAAGTTGAGAATTACGACCCCAGCTTGACATCTCTACCATCCCTATCGGCTATTTAGTTTAGGTTTCAATGCTATGTGATCTTAGATCACAGCAAGAATGTCAAGTAGCCAGAAGCCAGGTATAAATTGACACACTGTGACGTCATCCGCTATTAAAGTTCATTGAACTTCAAGGTCAATTTGAAGATCAATATCAGATGGTGGTAAGGCGGGATTGACTCTCCCTTCCGAAGCATACAATGTACATGTACAGTGCTGAAATTCATTCAACAAAACAGCTTCTAACTTGAATACGTGTACATTATGTTAGCAAAAACCCGAGGACCGTGCTCAATACATGAACACAAAATTATAGAAGTATTTATATGTTAGTGAATTTTAGGACCCTCCCTGAAAGTTTTTTTTAATTTTATTTTATACTGAACAAACTGGTAAGCATGTTACATGTAGGTGAGAAAATTTTTGTTAAATAAATTACGAAATAAACACCATTTAAAAATGCAGTTTGTCAATGAAAATCTACTTTTCATTGTGGGCCTACACTTGTGTGAATAATGTACAATGTTTACCATGGAAATCTCTGCATTGTGAACGTGCATACATTTAACAGTTTAAAGGACTACACACTGAAAGTCAAACAGGAACATGCTGTACTGTACATGTATTTGAGAGGTATTCACGATAACAAAAACATGGTACAAAGTACATGTAGGAATGACATTGCACAGTGTATAATGACCCACAAGAAAACAATAGTGCCAATCTTACACAGTAGTTATGTATATTATACATATGAAATGAAAATGGATATTATTTTTGCCTGCAGTACATGTATAGTAGTGCACAAAGTTCACCTGTTTGACATTTTGTATACAAATCTTTCTGTAGTATACACATTAAAAAGCAGATGTGCACGACAGACTTTGCCAGACTGACTCCGACTCTCACCCATGAATTCAATTTGTGGAGAGGTTCAGAGATTTTCCACCTACAAAAAAAAGTACCAGGTTCCAAATAAGCCTGCAATAATTATCAGGCAGCTGCCATACATCATTACCAAAATAAAAAAAAGGCTGTAAAATTTAAAAGCACAAAACCTGCCACAAGAAGTGCTGGCTTCTGACTACAATGAAATCACTCTCATCAACTAAGACCCACCACAAACCTGCTTGATTTGCACCGGCCATCTGCTATGGGAGTAAATTTTCTTGTGCTTACCACTGAGACAACAAATGAATGGTGCTTCCGACGATCGCTGCAACGTACTCTGAATTTCTCAACAGGCTGCTGGAGAGTTAAAGAAACTTGAGAAAAACAGGGTCCGTCCATTTATGGAAGAGGGGATTAAAGGAATTCAACGTTCCCGATAATAGTTGACAGGAGTGGCTGTTGAAAAAGAGTCCCCAAAGATATTTCAACAATTTCTTGACACGACTTGGAAACGTCTTATTTTAGCACGGAGCTGAAAAACACATGCCATAAATCTGCACCGGAGTTGCAGGAACTACATGTATACTGAGTCCTATGTATGGGGATGACGTGATCATGGCGCGGGGAATACTTTTGGGAAAAGAAACATCACAACGCAATCACCAAATTCTTTCTTCCGTTGTGGTCTACGGTGCGGTGGAATAAATGATTCATGCATCAGATACTGATCAGACGAAGCCCTCCCAAATGGCTCACCCGTCAAACACATCGACACGTCTAGCACGGAGAGAGGATACGGATTCATGTCCCATTGTAATGCGCTGGCCAGCCGTCACTCAAAACGTGGCCTGGATGTTTTTTGTTTTTCCCCTTCTGGTGGCGCATATCATTAGGGAAATCCTGCTCTCTGAGCATGACGTGTGTTGAAGATCTTGCAATACATCCTGTACTACTGTAGGGCAGGAGCACGACGGAGCGTGGCTGGGTATGATGATGGGTACATGTAAATGTGCTTTGGTTCAACTAAGGTTCAACTGGGCTGACATGTGTTTGTTATTGCATGATCTGCAACCATATAAACATACATGGGACGTATACATGATACTTGGCAATGGCATCTTGTAGTGCTGACTGAATGAGTGGTGTCCTAACACGTCAGTCATTATAGGGTTGACCATATTCTAAAATCAAAAATGTGTACTAAACGTATGTACACTACAATGGTGAACGATTTCCCTTGTAGCAGAGCAAAATACAAAATGTATCGATTGCTACTCAAATTTCATCATTTGCTACTCAATTTTAGCATTTGGTGTGCATAGAAAATGTTTTGTAAAAAATATTCTGCTATGCATAGTTGCTGGACAAAATCGTTCAATCGTGACAGGTACTACTGCTTGTTCTACGTATGGTACACTTTTATTTGCTGCGCACAAAAGTGCAGACCCTGATGTGTATGGTTTGAGAGTCCGTGCTGACAAAAGAATTCAGGAATTAAGATAAAATTTTAGATGGCTGTTGAAATGATTGAATATTTCTATTTTTTATTACAGGAGCTTCTGGTAACAGTATCCGCAAAGCTTGTGTGAGATTGAATCAAAGAGAATACAATATCTTTGTTTTAAACAGTTAAAGGCAGTGGACAATATTGGTAATTACTCAAAATAATTATTAGCATAAAACCTTTCTTGGTGACAAGTAATGGGGAGAGGTTGATGGTATAAAACACTGTGAGAAATGGCGCCCTCTGAAGTGCCATCGTTTTCGAGAAAGAAGTAATTTTCCACGAATTTGATTTCGAGACCTCAGATTTAGAACTTGAGGTCTCTAATTAAACCATCTAAACGCACACGACTTTGTGTGACAAGGGTGTTTTTTTCTTTCATTATTATCTCGCAAGTTCGATGACCGATTGAGCTCAAATTTGCAAAGGTTTGTTATGTTATGCATATGTTCAGATACACCAACTGTGGAGGCTAGTCTTTGACAATTACCAATAGTGTCCACTGCTTTTAACATCGCATTTGTCAGACAGACATAAATAGGCCTACAAGTCTTAATTCAGAAGAAAATTTGTACAGTTTCATCAGTATCAATTGTTCACTTTCACACCCCTGTTGGTGTAGGCTGCACCATTTTTTACGCTTACTTTGAATGTGGCAAACAAATTATTTTTTCAGTGAACTAATTGTGCGTAAAAGTCCAGGAAACAATTTTTTATACAGTGCAAGTAAAATTGTTTTTGTTTTTTACACCGCACTTGATACAGCATAAATTTGTGTGCTCTGTACAAATATTAATAAAGGGGTCCACAAATGAAAGTCAATACGGAGCTGGGGAGTTATGACTCGGGAGGCGTTATGACCCTAAGATGAAGTAGTTGTAACAGGGATGTGAAGGCAGGCAGTTAAAAATTTATCAATGTTTAATCTCAGGCCTTGAATTTCATTCTTCGGCACTGCAATCCCTCTGATAAAGAGTACTTTTATGAGGAAAATGTTAATTTGTATTGAAACCTTGCTAAGGGCCCCACAGCAAATAAATGCACAGGGCACCATGGCAAATGATGTGGGTGCCGTTTGTTAATACATCACCATATTGTGTAGGCCCTATGCTGGGAATTTTGCCAATCAAAATTATACAAAAATAGGAAGAAATGTGAAAACTGTGAGGTCTAAACTGAAAAAAAGGGCACAACAAACCTGTTGAAAATTTTAACAACCAACAAAAAACAAACGTATGTACCATGGAAATCAAATTGAGGTGTCCCCCTGTTTTTGATAATTTTTGTGCAATCCCACAGTTCTTAAGAAACTTAAATTACATTGTATCCACCATACCAATGCATGGCAGAAGCAACAGTGATTGACTCGCTATTTAATTACGGACAGTGTAACAGCGCTAGAGGAAAAATTGAGGGATCGAAGATCCACTCATTAAATAGAGCTGTCCGGAGAAGTGACCCTTATTGAAGAACTGGCGGCTTGGGGCCAGCAACAGGACATCCATGGCCCTCTACATGTTCTGACGGTACCTGTTTATGTACAGGTGACCAATACTACTAGGAGGAAATATTACTGATTGTACATTTCAACCCAATGGGTGCCCCAACTTCTTCACATTGCATGAAGACTTATCATAAAAAGCTGTCATTATTTGTGTCAATATGTCTAAACTATTAATGACCACTGCAGCAATGTCTAAACTTTAAATATTTGTGATGTCAATTTTCTCTCAGGTCCAATGCACTTTAGGGTAGCTTCATTATTCCCTTTTGCAATACCTACCGATACAAACATTCCACAATACCTACTCTAAGGAAACTCATGAATGCCAAAGTGGGGCCTGGTCCCATCTTGCTCCCTTCTAGTCTCAAGCTGAATTATTTTTCAGTTTGCTGTGAATAATTTTGCTATTAAAGCCACTTTTGGCAAGTCTTGTGTTTGTTGTATTTTTGTAGTTTGAACATTGTAATTCTGTAAAATTACAATGCAATTTTGGTATCTTTTAATTTCTACAAGGAAGCTATTTTGGCCTTTGGGCCACCTGTTTAAATGTTAGTGTGCTGATCATAATTAAATACATGTACTTCACATACTAGAATTAAAAATGCATAGAGATGTCCAGTACTAGTACAAGTGTACAAGTCAAGGTTTCTACATGGGATCATGGAGGTCTATTTCTACCTCCATGATGGGATGTACTGTAGTGTACAGGATCATCGAGCATCCTATCAATCTGCATACGTAGTGCGCATGTGTGTTCAACAAACTACATGTCCCTGCATGTACACAGTTTGTACAAGGAAATGAATGCCCTTTTTATGAATGAGTGACCTTTCCAATGACCGCACATAACCACAGGAATTCTGAGCATGAGTTTTTCTCATCATTAAAAACCACCAGTACACAGTACATGCAGTATCACGCACGTAACAATGCACGTAGTCCAGTAGTATTTAATCACCTATTATAAAGTGTGTATAGTAAGTTATTGAGTAACATGGGAAAGTCCAGCCGTCCAGCTAACTTAAGATTAATCTTAGGACTTAGGACGAGTTCCAACCCTGCACTGTAGCATGCAGACCTTAAGATTAATCCTAAGTTAGGACGAGTTACTCAGCCTAACTCGAGATAAGACGAGTCCTAACTCTTTGTGAAATCGACCCCTGCATGGATAACGTGCTCGGATTAATTAGCAAGGGACCACGTAAATGGTTAGCTTGAACCCTCTTGGTAATAATTTCCAATGTAAAATTATACAATGTCAACAGATTTCAAAGAGGCATTTGTGTGATTAGACCCAACAATACCCCAACACAATCATTACAAAAAAAAACATTGTTAAAGTTTACAATGGATCTTCGCCTAGAGTCTTTATTAATTGGTCTGTATTCCATTCACTATATTTCACACAGTCAACAACGTTTCACAAACTGCAGGCCAAAATGTTCCTTGTACAAAACCTACAGAGAAATTCTGTCTGAAATAATACTAAACATTGCTTAAAGGCAGTGGGCACTATTGGTAATTACTCAAACTAATTATAAGCATTAAACCTTACTTGGTGACGAGTGATTGGGAGAGGTTGATGGTATAAAACATTGTGAGAAACGGCTCCCTCTGAAGTAATGTAGTTTTCGAGAAAGAAGTAATTTTCCACAAATTTGATTTTGAGACCTCAGATTTAGAATTTGAGGTCTTGAAATCAACCATCTAAACCCACACAACTTTGTGTGGCAAGGATGTTTTTTATTTCATGATTATCTCGCATCGACGATCAGCTGAGCTCCAATTTTCACAGGTTTGTTATTTTCTGCATATGTTGAGATACATTAAAAGTGAGAAGACTGGTCTTTGAAAATTACCAATAGTGTCCATTGTCTTTAAACAGCATTTGTCAACAAAATATTAAAATAAGAGAGGAAAGTGCCAGGCACAATAATACTTTGTACGGGTCTGTATTTAAAATATTCAATGGCACAGCTACGGAAACAAGTAAGAGGAATTCGGTTGATCAGTAATATATTGCATCAGCCCTGATACTTCGGCTTTTAAGGGGCACGGCAGTTTTGCCTTGACTTTTTGTAAAAATTTAGGGCACCAAGGCAATTTTCAAAAATTTGGAAGGGCATCACGGCAATCATAAAAAGTTGCGAAGGGCACGACGGCAGTTTGGAAAAAAACCTCCGAGTTGCCTGTAAAAAATAGTTCTTCCAATTTTTCCATTTTCTAATCTAACTGTTACCCATTGAAAAAAGAAAGCATTCATCTAATTCAACAAAATAAAGAACAACTACTTACAATACACAATAAATAATTTTTGTTCATACGTAATCCTACTATTGGTCATGCACGTTGTGTAGTTTTTCGTAGAGACGCTAAAATTCCCACGTAACTGCTCCATTTTGACACGATGTTGACAGAATAAATGCATGCGGTGCGCGACGCCTATGCTGTACATGATGGTACATCACATGTACCAAGCATGGGGAAAACCACTATCCCAGCATGCAAAGACACGTCGAGTCTTTTACTCAAGGCGTTTAGCGTTGGTTCGCATAATTTTACCACTAGAGGGCGTTTAATCTCACGCTATCGCTCTATTCCGAAACGCCCTCTAGCGTTCGATGTTTCGAGTATTTTTTTTGTCGCACGCAAAGAACAACGACTAACGGGCCTGAAATCTGCTGTTGTGCCTTACGTGCGTGAAATTGGGGTATATTTCGTTGCGTGAAATTTACACAGACATCGGGACTTTGGGGCTTATTTTCGAACTTTGACAACGTTGAATATAATTTGTTTTCGGGAGGAAGGGCACGGCGGCAATGATGAGAAAAGGGCACGGCAATCATTGCCGTGAAAAATTGGTTTTTTGAAGAGCATTGCGGCAATCGGTAGGGGCAACGACGGCAATTGCCGTCGTTGCCGTCGTGAAGTATCAGGGCTGTTGCATCCCTTTGATTTGTATTGCCACATTCCAAATGAGCCTAATATGGAAAACACACAAATTCCCTGACCAAATGTTGGCCTTTCATTTTCTTCGTTGTTTTCATTCAGGCCTCACAAACTTGTATTAAATTTCCACAGGTTAGTTTTACAGTGTTTCAGATGAGAACTAATTCATTCTTAAAACAAAAACAAAAACGATATTCCTACAGTACTAAACATCATTTCGCTTTTTATTAAAGTAAAGGCAGCATTTAAATTACTAACAATTACAAGTTTATATATTTTTGTACCATTCCATTACAAAGAATTTCAATGTACACGTGTACAGTGTCATTGGGGGAAAAAAACACAATTTAATTAAGGCCACAAAACAAATGATTGCGCAACACATGTTGTGTATAATTCGCATTTATATTTTAACAGGGTCTTGGTTTAATTATTCGTCAAACTAGGCATACACACCCATTGTACTCTCATCTCATAATAGCAAACTGTTTGTTTTTAAAAACAAAAAATGTGGTATATTTATCCAAACCAAAATACGTAGAGCCTCGTGAATAATTTGTGTAGGAAAACTAAAAAAGTTAAGTTCAAAAATGAGAGTCATTGCTGACAAAAACCATACAGTAGGTATGAAACAAGGATGCAAATTTATTGAGGTGTGCTACATATTTGCTGTCAAAGTAACATCTGCATTTCCAACTTTTGGTGACCCATAGAGTTAAAGATTCTGAGGAGCTTTTGGAAACTGTAGCCTTGTTGCTAGAGAAGTGGATTAAAGATCAGGATTTATTTCAAATTTGAAGAAAATCACAAACATTTTTGTTCACAAAGCAGACACAAAAATTCCTGAATTCAGATCAAAGTCTAACATTTCTCATCTTGGACGATGCACGCACACTACACTTTTTAAGACATAAACAACTTTGCAGTTGAAATAAAACTCTAATTTACACCGCCCTCAGTCAGTGCTTAAGAAGCCACACAACAAACTTACGTTCCAACATTTTATGTAACCAAATGTAGTACAATACAAACAAGCACACTGGTTAATGTTGTGTCTTTCCATGGGTGACTGATTGCAACTGAAATCTAGACTCCTACTGTACAACACTTATCTTTAGTCATTGCTAAACTACAAGTAAGCAAACCAACAAACTTACGTTCCAATCGTAGTAGATACAAACACCTTGGTTAATGCTGTGTCTTTCCATCGAGGTGACTGATTGTCAATTACCTGCACAGCACAGTATTATGAAGTTATCCCCAGACATGCCAGCAAAATAGATATAACCCTGGACAAAGTGAAAGTTTGCCCACCGACATTGACGAGTGAACATGAACCTCATGTCCTGCCCCAAGTTCAAATCAACAACATAGTTTCAAGGTGATCTAACCACCATGTGATTGGGGTGGGTGGGTGGTTTCTATTTGATCTCACTGCAAGGGATTTCCCACAAGTTGCCCTCTCTATAATTTTAAAGGGGTTCTTTTGGAGTTGGAGTCACGTGCTACATGTGCTGTGTTTGTGGGTCACACACATGTAATCCACAGGTGATGTTCAAAGTACAATGTGTGTTTCAGCTACACAAATAAACATTTTAAAGATGCTCTTTTGAAGCATCATAACATTGGACGGCATTGACCCTACAGACCATGTGACCTTTGTTTACAAACATGTAGGTGTGACCTTTGTTTACAAACATGTAGGTGTGACCTTGTACATTCTTTGGCCTATCTACCAGGCAAGATACTGCACCTTGGTCATCTGTTATGAGAAAGTTTCATTTTGTGTCATTACTTCCACATACATCCAAGAGCTTGGTATAAAAATAAACAGCTGGCTGAACAAGTTTTAAGATGTACACCCTTTCATCAGATAAAAAAGTTGCTACAGTTTGACAGTGTGATCTCCATAAAAATTTAAAAAACGATTTTATGATTTCTTCCATTGAGCTGTGTTCAAATCGTGCCTGCAGGAAGTTCAGGCTCTTTTGTATGTATGATGTCACAGTCACATCCTCTATTGCTCTACCCATGTGACTGCCATTTTAGTTGCATTTTATTTTCACTGCTTCATGTACATTGCAACTTCCTTTTAAGAATAAAGATTTCAAATCCAATGGCCAGCAATGGTAGCACACTAAATTGATGGCAGTGACACGTAAAAACTCCTGCCCCCTCATTAACCTTCCAAAGACTGCGTAAAAAGGGTCTTATTGAACAATAATAAAAATAGTGTGATTTATTCTCACTTGGAATTGAGGACAAATTTGTTGTTCACTTGCTTAAAAAAAAAAAATTAACATCTGAGCTATCTACTGCAATCCAGCTGACGTTCTTATGCACCCAAACTGCGCCTTGAACACCCAGCAGGGTGGATACGTGCGCATTACAAGTCTTATTATTATTATTATTATTATTATTATTATTATTAAACTTTCGCGGCTGAGGTTCTGAGAAACCACAGTGAATGTCTACCAAATTGTTCACACAAAAACCTTCAAATCCCAGATTCTATTACAATAATCTTTGTTTTCTTTTCTTTGTTAAGTGAGGGTTTCATTGTGGCAACAATATTTTAAAAGGAAAAACAATAACTCAAAAAGCTCAAAAAAAAGTTCAGAAAAATAATACCGCAGATGGTCACAAAAATGTTTTTCAAATACCGATGTCAAGTAGTGCAAGGGCTCTCCTATTGTTTCAATTTCTAAAAAACCAAGGACTGAAACACACTTAAGAAACACTTACCCTATTTTGGTCCATTACAATTCCAAGAAATAGATCAAGGCCTATTTTTACAGTCTCCATGATGATAAGAAACCCCTACACTTTGCCAGACACAAAACTGATTGATATAAATCCTAGGCACACAAATGAGGCAAGCTCCCACCTTACATTGTAAGTTGAACCGAGAGAAACAGACAGAGAAACAGAGGGGGAGGGAGAGTTGAGGATCTGCGATGGGAGAATCAAATATGACTACCTGTCACCTTGTCTGCTGCTGAATGAAGCAAAAATGTAGTCCTACAGTAGTGTATCAGTAGACTTATGTTGACTGGGTGCTAGTTGAACTTGTTCTGTGCAGTAACTGTCGGACTACAGGAAACTAGACTGCGGTCACATCCTCGTGCGAGTTTGCAGTGATAATCCAGGAAAAGGTTTTAGGCAAGCAGCAGAGTTCAAACAACATTACCAAACTGCATAAAGTTCACTTGCGCAAGACTTCTTGTATTAGTGGAACCCAACCTTTACGCGATGTGTCCCGCATGTGCAGCTGCATAAGATTTTACAAGTTTGGCGACAGGGCTAACCCTTAGCACTAGCAAGCCTACATTTCTAGTAAAAACTGCTATTTAATCCCATTTCTCAAATTGCCCTGTGTGCTACTAAAACTGTACAGCCTACACTTTAAAAATTCTAATGCGGAATGTTCCTTCTGTTTCAGATTTGAACAAATTTTTGCTACATGTACATTAAGAAAGTATAATTATTACGGGCTACTACAAAATCCTCAGGGGCGAATCAAATACAAAGTTTACTAGCTCATTGGACTATAAACAAAAAGCTTTGAAGCGCAAGGCCTGCCTGTAGGCCTACATGTGTTTGTAAATATACATTCATTAATAGCTTTGAACTGCAAAATCTGCAAACTATACTCTAGTGCAAACAAGAAATTATATTCACTAAAATATGTTTCACACAAAATTACAAGTTCGCCTATAGATGAGAACCCTTGAAGCTTTCTGTGGTCCATGGATATGATATTATCAATTACCATCATGTGACTCTCAACAAAAGTTTCACAAGATCCTGTCTGACATGTCTGATGGGTTGGGCTGCTACACGTAATAAATACCTAGCTCTAGAGCCTGGGTAAACCCATGGTCCTGTTTTGGTGTCCAGGGCTTGGCAGTTTGACAAACCATCCTTTACCAAATACTTATAATGTAAACATGTGGTCTTGGCCAATTAAAGTTTCAGAGAACAAAAGTTTATAGCCACAGGGGGGTGTTCAGTTGTCTTTTTTTACGATACCTGTTTTGAACTTTTTATTCATTTGAATTAGACCTACATGAAATTAGCTATCAATGTAAACATGGTGGTCTCGGCCAATTTAAGCTTCAGAGAACAAAAGTTTATGGCCAAAGGGGGTGTTCAGTTGTCTTTTTTTGCGATTCTTGTCTTGAACTTTTTATCATCAATTTGAATTACAAGAAATTAGCTATCAATGTAAACAAGGTGGTCTCAGCCAATTAAAGTTTTAGTGAACAAAAGTTGTTAGCCACAGGGGTATTTAGTTGTATTTTGTTTACGATTTTTGTCTTGAACTTTTTATCAACTTGATCTACAAGAAATTATTTATCAATGTAAACATGGTGGTCTCAGCCAATTAAAGTTTTAGTGAACACAAGTTGTTAGCCACAGGGCTGGGGTGTTCAGTTGTATTTTTTTGCGATTGTCTTGCATTTTTTATCAATTTGAATTGCAAGAAATTAGCTACCAATGTAAACATGGTGGTCTCAGCCAATTAAAGTTTTAGTGAACAAAAGTTGTTAGCCACAGGGGGTGTTCAGTTGTCTTTTTTGAGATTCTTGTTTTGAACTTTTTATTCATTTGAATTACACAAAATTAGCTATCAAGAAAAATCAATTGTGTTTTTCATTGGCGAGTCGTGGCTGATCCATTAAGAGCACTGTACTCAAGCTCTGCTGTTTCTGGTGGTAGGCAGAGAGTGGGTTTGAGTCCCTGTAGTGACACTACCATAGTTGCATTGCACTTGGGTTGCCAGGACATTTCAGCAGTGGATCCTGTGATTTGAAGGTACTACAACTTACATGATGCATCACACCAAGCACCAAGTTTATAAAACTTTCTGAATTTTGCAATGTATTGGATGCAACGTATTGGATGCAATGTATCGCATGCAATGTATTGGATGCTTTGTGGGAAAATGGTGGGGATGTAATGGACATGATTGTTACCAAACACTGTATTCTGATAATTAAAACTCACAAAATGGAAAGTCCCAGTGAGATGTGCTTTCATTCCTATTGTTGAAACTTACCATTGAAGTAAAATATGAAAAGCTAAAAAGAAATTGTTCTGCTTATTATAACAACCCCAAAATGATGAAATAAACATGGATCCATGGAAACTTCTATTCAATCCGAGTCTGAGAGTCTCCAATTGTATCATGTAATACATGACATCAAATGGATACTTGCAAAGACTTGCAAGGCACACGAAAGAGAGGCAGACAGAGAAAAAAAGTGGGAGGACAACATCCTGGAGTGGACGGGCCTGATGCTATAAATGACTCCCTGAGTAAGTCCGAGTATCGAGAGGGTCGGAGGAAACTGATTGACAAGTCTTTAAGGGGTGCCCCCACGGTCAGAAGACTACGGGATAGGAAACAGGTAACAAGTCATATCCAGTATGATGTTGTTAAAAACTTGCAAAAAAAATGACATTGGGAATCTCTCACTCATTTGAGTGCTAAATTATCCATGACCTCTCCGTGTATGTCCAACAATGTACACATACCAGAGGGGGTACCATTTCAGAAACTTGAAGGGCATTTAAATAGTTTCTATTGTGTGAAGTGCAATGAATCAATAGACATTCTTATGCACACCCTCCATTAACCAAGTGCTTCTTTACTCAAAGTAATAAAGTTAGGTACGTTCAGTTATTATGCATTCTAGCATATCATTGTGCCCTGTGTGCTGAACCACTGAGAGAATACAACAATGGCCGCCTCTGGTGTTACTTCCTATTCTGAGAGGGCTGATGATTGGCTTTAAACCACACCATATTTCCAGGAATGCAACTTGGTCATACATGTAGGCCTAAATGACCTCATTTTGTTTATCTTTCCCCTGGTTAAATTGCAAAAGATATCTTCCCAAATCCCAATTACATCATCTTTGGAAATAAATGTTTGTGTGTGACATCATGGAGGAAGATGACATATAGGGCCTTCTTTGTATGTCTAGTGGGAGCAGAGCAGGGAATTTGACACTGGACCACAGGCCCTCGGCAAGTGATTTTAGCCTTGGGTCAGTGAACTCATAACCTAAGAAGTCCAGCTGGCTTGTGTTTTTTCAACTGACATGATTGAATAATAATTACTGTGTAATATCTTTAACAGAAAGAATCACCAAATGATCACTTTGAGTCTGGTAATTGTACATTGTACAATTCTGTTGAGTATCAAAATGTACTAACCCATTCCCCAACACAAATGAGATAACCTTCTCTTATGTAGAAAGTTCATATTAAGAATCTGCAGCCGATTTCACGAAACTTTACGCAAGTGCGTAAGTCCACTTTGCGCAATGTTTCTGGCGCAACTTGCGCCATAAACGTTGCGCAATTGTACTTACGCAGTTGCGTAAAGTTTCGTGAAATCGGCTGCTGGTCTTGTAAAATAAATTTGAAGACCACAGACCAAATGCTATCAATGCTATCATTAGTATTACAACGCCTTTCAAAATATCCAGTGTTTATAAGTTTTGACATTATTTCAAAATTATGTTATCCATTCAATGTTTTATTTTTAAAAACATTGACTGACTATCCCTACTAAAAAAGTGTTGCTAACCATGGCCCTACCAGCTCAGAACATTTCAATTGCTTTTCCAGGCTTCCAAATTGAAATAGTTTTTTGTATACTGTAGAGAGACTAGCAATGTGACCTTTAAAAAAAGATTAAAGCACTGATAAAGTGTTTTTCTATGTACAGTGTATTGTACTGCACCGTTGGTCGGAATAAGGTGGATTGTTTAGGAAAGGTTGACCAATGACAACAGAACAGCACAGACTTGCGTTGACCCGCCTACATACTTGTAATTTGGGGAAAAAATACACAAAATATGCAGGGCTTGAAGTATCCCACAACAATTGCCATGGTGTCCCTTACAAATTTACATTGTCGCCTCTTATCAGAGGGAAATTGCTGCACCCCTTCAAGAGCGAAGCTCAAGGCCTGATGTATGACTATAAGGACAGGTCAGCCGGCTGTCGACCTTAAGCGTTTAGAAAAGGAAAGTACTCAATGAAGTGTAACCAGGTCTGGGCCATCTCACCTGGTTACTATACTGTCAGTGAAAAATGCAAGCTGCAACCGACCATGAATGCACACGATTCCACGAACTCATAGAATGTGCATCATAAATGGTAATTGTACAGGTAGTTGTCACACAGTCTCTTTAGTTTTAGTATAAAAACTGTGAACTGAACCTCTATATAGCCTACATTGTACACGTACCTACTGGATACTTGATAAAACCATTTTCAAGCCAGGCCTCAAAATAACCCACAACAACAGCAATTGACATGGTGGCCTGTCCTTTTGCTTTGGTGCCCTTTGCAAAGTTCCCATTACAAATTTAGAAGTTCCCTCATGGATTAGAAGTGCCCCTAACCTGAACCAGAGGAATTCTATTTGAGGAATACATCCATGTTTCATAGCTTTCCTTTTTAAAGCTTTGTTGTGTTCCTATAACATTTCACAACCCCAATTGTTACAGTTGATCGTGTAAGTGCATTTAAATTACATCATCAAATTTTCCCCCAAAACCAAAAGTATGATTGAAATAAACACAAGTTGCACTAAAGTACCGAGCTGTTCACACAACGATAGACTTTAGGTACAGCTATTGTTCAAAACCGAAAGTTGATAGATCACATTCTTCAACCCTACTGTTGTGACATCTATGGGAACAGCAAGCTTGGACCATGGACTCTCAGCTGACACACACTAATATTACAATGTGTTCTTCAGTGCACAGCATTTAGCGCACCTTGCTCTGTGGTTTAATCTTTCAACATTGGAATTTCATGCCGCCCAAGAGATTATTTGGGGAAAGTTTCTCTTACTTTTTTGACATTGGTTGTAAGTTTTGAGAAATTTACACTCAATGCTTTATAGGTGGGGGTTGGGGGGGGGGAATGTACATTAAATGCATTGCATACATGTACATTACATACATGTACATGTACATGTAGTGAACATTCCATTGATTTGAGCTACAGACATGAAGTGTACAAGAAGCGGATTTTCCGATCTGTTCTTCTGTAATTTGCTATAGAACTTACATCATTGGCTAAGTAAACTTGCGTTTTCGTGAATCTCCGATAAAAATCACAAACTTTGGAATTTGAACAACTGAAACTATATAAATGAAAACAATAAGTTAAGTTTTCTGAACTGTTTGTTTACAATACTTTGTCAAATCTTTGTCTAAATAAACACTATGCACGCAACGTTCTTTGATAATGTTTACATAATATAGGCCTATTTTAAGACACTGACGATTTGATTAAATGTACAAATCCATCATCTACGTAGACCTACATGTAGTCTGGTACACAATGTGTTTTACGACTCTCAGCCCTGTACATACGTACAAGGGCACCCAGGCATTTTCTCCCTTTATGAAGAAATTGTAAATTTCTACTTTGAAGAGCATTTCAAGACTTCTGAAAGTATTATTTTAATGCTTTGAAGCTTTGACACAATTTCTTTCCTCTTGTCTCAAGCCAAACCATGTATACACACACGCAGGACGTACTACATCTTCAATCATTTGAAGGCTTCACTTACAGAGGAAGAAGAAGAAGCTGAACAACCATTAAATAATAGTTTACACTGCGAGTTGTTTTGTGTTAGTTTGAAATGAAAGTTAACACGTTCTGACGCTTCTCAAATGTGGTTTACTTAAATCGGAACTGCTTATCGGGCCAATTTACACTGGTCAACCTCTTTAAAAAAAATTCTAGAGATTTTCCAGTTAACGTGGCTTACATTCATGGCAAGTTAAGGACCAAAAATTACGGTTATAAACATTTTGGTACCTGTACATAAACATTGCTTCTCATAAATTAAAATAATACGTTGTATTTTAATAAAGACAAACAACATAATCATGCCTGATGTGTAAATTGTGTGTACAAATATTACGCACTGTACATCCACACAAATACCTAATGTACTAATAACCAAGGGTGGGTATCCAGTCAAATTGACAGAAGTGACCATGCCCACCACTATACAGGCGCATACCCAAAGGCTCAACTGTTCAATCATTAACAATACATTGTGTGGGCGGGGAAGCAAAATGGATTTTCATTAAATGCCCACGCAGCTTTAAGAAAATTACACAAGACTCAATATTATTAGTTTTTAAAACACAAATTTACATTTTTACAGGAAGATCGATGGAAAATGCTCATCCGCTAAGCCCCCTCCCACCTTAGCAACTGTCAAACAACGACACCCACGTGGGCAACGGATACAATGTAGTTTGTCTCTCTGCAAGGCTCCACACCCAAAGAAATGACGCAGCAATCAAAATGTAAGAAAAATCTGTAACAGCACTGTATAAATGTGAGACCTTCGAGCACGCGTTTACAGATTGTGATTGGTCTAGAAAGGAAATTGGTGGGGGGGGGGGGGAGGGGTGAAGCTAAAATGATCAATCTATTGACATCCACTTTCTTGTACCAAAGTCACAAGCCTGGAATGAAAATTAAGAAAGGGTAAATGTATCGACGGAAAATCCAGGAAAAAACTTTCTTCAGAAAATGCATGGTGGCTACATTTTTTCATCCTTTTGTGTTTAAATATATAGAGCTAAGAAAAACGATGGAATTTTGAATGCGATAACAGAACCTGCTAAAAACAGAAAGTTCTTGTAGACATACTTTATTTGTTAAATATGGCATGTCAGGGGTGAGTCTAGTGCAATAGACTGAAAGTTTGGTGTTTCTGGTCAACAGAGTGTGGGTTCAAGTCCTGTTCTTGACACTTTTGTATTTTCAAAGCAGAATGCCATCAACAAATGGTACACGTGGGATGGTATTTTTACTGGTTACCTAAATTTGGTAACTTTGTTTTGCTTAGCAAATTTGCTTTAAGCTGGTCAGGGAACTAGGCGCTCATGTTGTCAAACTCAAGACAACGTGAAACATGCAAACAAGTTTACAGTAAAATGAGTACATCGGGCCTTTCCAATAAAAAAGAATACTGTTTCCTGTAACATGCTGTAAAAATAGCAGTCAGTAAGTAGGATTTTACCTAAATATTATTTAAGTAAATACTGAATACACACATAGGCCTACATGTATTAGATGTACACTTACATTGTACAGTACATGTATGTGCACCCCCAAAGTAAAGTTCGTCGACCACAAAGAAGTTGACCTACATATTATGTGTACAGTACATGTGTCTGCAATTGTCTTGTTATTAAATTATTATGAAGTGGGATATATTAACTGAACAAATTCAAACCTCAGAACAATTTCAAAAACTTGATTTGTTACCAACGCATCAGATTTGGTAACAAATCAAGTTTTTGATTTTTAATCTGACAAAATAATGTTTCTGCATGAAACTGATTATTCTTCCTGCATGGACATGCACTGTTACAACTGTTCCAGATTTTCGTAAATTTTCTAAAAAAAGGTACAACATTTTATAATGAAATTTTCAAACAAACATGAAAACAACCAAAGGTATACTTTGCCTTAAAACCATGATCACTGAGCAATATACACAAAAGCACCCCATTATTTCAAATAAATAAATAAACAAGTGTTAGACGAATGCAATTGTTTTTCCCTCCAGCGTTTTGTTAAATGTTTAAATGTCATGGGGGTAGGCATTCCATGTAGGTAGGTCAAGTCACATGGTCAAACTTAATAACCGACCACTTAAAAGCGCCCCTTAGGCTTTGAATGCTGGAATCATCCACAAACAATTTAGTGTGCGAAAAAGAAAGAAAGAGATGGGGGGGGGGGGAGAAGATCAAGACAAAACTAAAAAAATTAATAATCAGAATGCGCACATTTATTTACATCTAAAACAATCTAAAACGTTCACCATGTGATATTAAACTTGGTGAAAAGATACAATTATAATATTAATATCTACCATTACGCCTACACAGAGTGTGTTTGGAGTGGACAAGGCTGTGTGGGTGTGCAGTTTGCTCTATGCAAATATTGCTCTAATGCTGTGGGGATGGGGTTTGGGGGTTGGGGGGGGGGGGTTGTGTTCTTGATTTTCTTCTGATGATACGCATTCGCCCATCTTGTTGATTAGGCACTCTTTTGATCCTATAAATTTTGGCATCAACTTTTTTGTTTGGTTTCTTTTCCTCTCCAGACAGCGCCTCTGTATATTTTCTAGAAAGATGGTGCTTTAGAAATGCTTATTATTATTCTTATAAAATTATGTTAGAAGTCTTGAAGTTGGATGAGAACAATTCCTTCATATAGGCCTATGTTGAAAATACATTTATTTGGACTACGGACGATGGTTTACACAGATACTGCAATCTTAATGAAAATCCACTGCCACACTTAACAGTCTAAACAAATGCTCAGTCTGAAAAATAAACACTTACTTATAAATCAACTTATAGATTATTTATCCTCCATGGGTTTTATTAATTTTCATGCAAATCAGCCAGGAAAAAATATGACACTTTGCCAATTGATGTTTTATAGAGTATTACATACACAATGAACTGCTTCTCTCCGACTTGTAAACATTATTATCAAACCTTTCCATGAACTTGAAAAAACTCTAATCAAACATTACATCAATTGTTTTCAAACCTAAGTCAATTTATTTTTATGCCAAGGGTATAATGTAGATAGTTCTCCTTTTTTGCGTTTTTTCTTATAACGTGTCGGACCTCTATTACATGTTCTAAGGGCCTTGTAACTTTATGAAAGCTCTAAAGAAATTGTTGTTCACTCAAGCTATACTGTTTTGGTCCATAAAGTACATCGTTATTGTATTCTCTAAGGTAGTTGCAATTATTTACTCTTTTATTGAGTAATTTCTTCCTGGTTTACTGCGCCATGAGATCTTTTGTGATGGACCCTGGCGCATTCTAAACACTATACAAAATTTGTAAATTTGTGCATTACTGTAGTAGTACATGTACATGTACATGTAGTAGGCCTCATGCGCCTTTGTTCGTGTAAGGTTAATGTACTTTTTTTCTTGGTAAAGGGCTCTAGTCTTGATGGAATTCTTAAATTTAAGATTTTTAATGTAAGACGCTAGTAGGCCTATTATTAAGAATGTGTTATTATTAATCAATGGACACAAAGGCAGGACTCCCACGGGAGATTCCTGCTACACACCCCCCCCCCAATAAAGTTGAAATGTGTAGCAATGCATCTAATAGAGCCATCTTTGGAATTAAACTTCCTGCCGCCCATGTTAATTGAACATTCATAAATACCTCAGACAGTTTCACTATTCCTATTTCTGGAGAGCGCGTCACGTGGGTGTGTATAAACATTTGTTTATGACCGGTAAAAAATGTTAATTCATGGGCGTGACACGCGACCTTGCACCTGTTCATATAAGACAGTTTCTTCAATCCTATTGGTCGAGAGCAACGGCTGAAACGGTTGTAACACATCACGCGATACGCGCGACGCGCACAGCATTCCCTTATTATAAGGAGTTGTTAACCCGAGGGCGGCGGAGGGCTTTACCATTTCATAGCTGGAGGGATGTTGTGTTGAAAGAAATCATTTAACATTTATAATTTTTGCATTTATTTTACTTTTTGACCGACAATGTGATGTTTTTGACCGAAAAGGTTTGACTGGGAACCAAACAAAGTATGTTAAATCAGTTTTCAACAAGTGGTTTAAACCCGCCGAGGCCTGATTCTTTATAATTTACCTCGACTTCGTCTCAGTAAAATTATCAAGAACCAGGCCTCGTTGGGATTAAACCACTAGTTGAAAACCTCTTCACCACACATTGATTCCCTTAATAAAACATTGTGATTGTGCGAGGGGTAAGGGGGGGGGGGTCAAAATTTCAAATGAAAATCAAAACCATTGTACAGCAATATTTTTAAAATTTTAGTTAGGCCAAAGAAAAAAGGAAAAATAGCTAATTAATTAGCAAATTCCCCCTAAACCAGTACTGCATACTTTCAACACAACTGAAAGGGGAAAATACCGTCCTACCAGGACGAGATAGCAAATTGATAGCTGTGACACAAAATACACGTCATAAATACTCTTCACGCAACCCAGTGTAGGCCTACATGGTGTAACAAATAAACATAAGACGTGCAGTAATGCACGAAACCATGCACACAATAAAATATGGCACTCCACCGTTCGGTTTATTCCCACACTATGTAAAATTAAAAAAATATGTATTTCTACGATCTAAAAAGGAAAAATTTTCTAACCATATTGAGGTACTAACCTTACTCATTTCCTATGCGGTTTTGCAGACATTTCCAGCGAACCCTTACACCTAAAACTGTCAAACATGATGCAGGATATAATGTCGATCATCCGCCCAAACCGTTCTGTCTTCATGCCGTGCAACTCAATTAGGGCAAGTGTGACTCGTTTCAACGTGTAGTTGGTGTCACTCTCAAGTAGTTTGTTCACCGCCCGGTTCATCCGGCACTAAATAATGTGACAATTGTTCAGCTCTCTAATTTTTGTCCCCAACTCTTGTATTTTGACGTTATATTAAGCATAACATACTACTCAACACATACAACATTTTTACTATTACTAGGAGAGAGGAGTGGGTGGGGGCAGAGGATCGAGAAAAAAAAACCTGAACTTGTAAGAGGTAGTACGGTGGGGGTGGGCGCCCTCTCTTGAAAGAAAGTTCGTCACATCGTCATGGGGGGGGGGGTGGGGGCGGATCCAGTCATCCTTTGTGGAAATACGTTGTAATTTCTGACACAACGGCTGTCGAGAATTTGTTTTATAATGACGACCATTCAAAACAGTCTCCATTTTTTACCCAAGTTAGTAGTAGACCTATTTCGTCAATTATTTTAAATAGGTCATTAAAAAAATGAATGTGCATCTTACAATAATGACCATGTGCATCTCACTAGAGGGGGAGACTTTCCCTCTTCCAAAAATTAATATCGGTCTCCCCCTTTGGATGAAGGGAGGGAGTGGGACGTACCGATCTAACTTTTTCACACGTCTTTTCTGTCCTCCATTTTGAGTCAAGAACACAAAAGAGCTTCTTTTTTTTTCTCCCAAAAAAAGAAAAAAGAGTTGAAGTAGACGATGCCCGACGGCGTCAAACGCTTGTTGTAAGCATAAATTATTTCTACCTCTATAATGTTGTAAGCGACATGCATAAGCCCCAATGTTGCGGTAAAAAGTAACGGTAGTTCAACAGGAACTTTTGACAAAATTATATCTCCTGACAACATGAAAGTCAAGATTGTGGCATATTTTGTTCAGCCAACAGCTCTTCTGACATAATATTAAAACATCCGTTTTGAAACCTTCTTCCCCGGTGTCCCAGGGAATTCTGTCCCCCCCCCCCCCCCCCCCTTAGGAAATTAACGACATGGTCTGGAGGAGGAGCGGGAGCATTTAAAAGAGGACAGAATCTCCTGCCACACCAGTCCATACAGGAAGTTCAAAGTTTATCATGAAGTCAGATCCGCTTTGAAGTTTTGGAGCTCGCAATCAAAGCAATCTATCAGCAAAACATCTGTGTTTTGCTCACACACAGCATGTAGTGCACCCTTCAGTGTGTTAAAACTGCGCCCTCTGTCGCCGAATCATCAGTAATTTTTAAGGTTTAATAATAATATTGTGAACTTGGTCCGTGACAATGTTTGGTACGCGACAATCAGTGCAAAGGTTTTAACTTCGGGAAGAATCTTGGCAAAAGGGAAGTGTTAATTATCAATGCTTAACAGGACTACTTTCACCTTTGACAATTCAACCAGCTATTGTTTGATTGGACAGTGAACCTTTGATGTAAAAAAAAAAATTCTAATGAGTCATCTGTCATAGATAGAAAGATCACTACTGACTGACTGAAGAAGACATTAAAATAAAATAAAATGTGAAGCAATTTGTAAAACCTGATGCTAAACATCTATATTATTCTATATACTGGATCGAGGATATAATAAAGCATAGGCCTACACAGCAATCAGAGCAGTAGTGCAGCCAAAACGGTTTTCCACTTGAGCATTGAGTGGTGAGGAGCAATTTATTCCAGAGTGGTGTAGGGCAAATTATTCCAGAGTGGTGTGGGGCAAATTATTCCAGAGTGGTGTGGGGCAAATTATTCCAGAGTGGTGTGGGGCAATTTATTCCAGAGTGGTGTGGGGCAATTTGTTCAAGAGTGGTGAGGGGCAATTTGTTCCAGAGTGTGGGGCAATTTATTCCAGAGTGGTGTGGGGCAAATTATTCCAGAGTGGTGTGGGGCAAATTATTCCACAGTGGTGTGGCCAATTTATTCCAGAATGGTGCGGGGGAAATTTATTCCAGAGTGGTGTGGGGCAATTTTGTTCCTCTCTTTTAGTGCACATATAGCTGGTTCTTTTTCGTAGAGGCACCATGGGGTGTCCCAGGGAATTCAATCCGCCGGAGAGTTATTTATTAACATGGGCTGGACAAAAGAGGGCGCTATCCCCGAAAGTTCTTTGTACATAGACCTTATCGCAAATACCAATGCGCAAGCGCAGACTGTTGAATGAGGTGCATTGTGGGATAGATATGGATCAAATTTGGATACCAGCAAGACCACAATGCACCAAATTCCAAGCTTTACGCGCGCCCCGGTATTTGCGAAAAGGTCTATGTTGCCATAACGGGGGCGGGGATAGAATCTCCGGGAGTGGGGGAGGTAGAACTTCTCTTGTCACAGGGCGCCGAGCGTTTTTTACAGATTGTGCCAAATATTCCCAGCTAGACCCGCCCCCTCTCCTCTCCCACTGTGGACAACAAAGCTGAATAACATTTTTTCACATCGGTGATGGATTGATAGTTTTGGGAAAGCTATTTCAGATTTTATTCCACATGCCTTTCAGCATGGTTCTGGAGATTCACAGTTAAATCCGACTTGTATGTTTATACATGAACCACAGATACGGGATAAGGACATGGGACCAGTCCACAAACTATACAACCATGTCATCCATCTTTTGAAATCTTGGGTACACCACCACTAAAACGAACAGCAATAATTACCCATCAAGGAAGCCGCGTTGAAAAGACCTGCCACAATAAAAACCGAGGCATGTAGCATCCTTCCACACTTCAAATTGTTTTCTTTCCTGTTGTCAATTGAGTAACGACTTCCTACACCTGTTTGTACTTTGATAATTTCCTACGGGAATGACACGAGCGACAACAAGAACAAAACCGAGGCAAAGAGGGCCCGCTACACCGACAAAAAAAAACTTTTATTCTCGTCAAAACTTTTCTGGGTCAACCTCCAACAAAATTAGAGGTATGTGAAAAAGAAAAAAACCAAACAGAGGTATAATTGCATTTTGTTCTAACTTTAAAAGGAACTACTTAATTATGACTTCATCACACGCTGGTCGTTATAACTTAAGTTAAGTACTTTCTCACGTTCAAGAATTCTGTAGTACCTCTGCAAACACAACCCTGTATTAAAGGCAGGGTACTTTGGCATTTACATTTACATAACAATTCACTTTGTAAGAGGAGCACTGAAGAGATGTTGATAGTATAAAAAACACTGTGAAACAACTCCCTTTAAAGTAGTCGTGTAGCTTTAGAGAAAGAGGTAGTGTTCTCCTCCCAAAAAACTTAAATGAGAAAGGCTTTGGGCATGAAGCATTTCTCAGGCATCTGAAAGCACACTGCAACCATGTTTTTTCTTTTATAATTTCATAGATTTCTTGGGCTGCAACTGCGACGACAAATGTTGAGCCCAAATTTTCACAGGGTTTTATCATGCATACGTTGGGTAACAAGGGAGGATTTTTGTCTCTGATAAGATACCACCCTGCCTTTAACTCATACTGTTCAGCTAAAGACGAAAGATGGCGGCTGTTTTATACAGGATGTTCAATAAAGGAAAATCCAAAGCCATTATGAGGAGAAATTAATATAGAAGAAGATGACAGGTCTTCCCGATGCAGGTTTTTTTGTTGGTAAACATTAAACCGAGGTACAGCAACTACAAATACATTTACACTATTGAAGTTCCGATATCAGTCTCACACTGTGGAACTAACATAACAATCTCTGCAAAAACGGGAAAAGAGCAAGGGCGACCTTATAAGTAAAAAATAGCGCCCTCTATATACAATTATTTTGACAGTGACCGTGCCGGTCACCAATCTTTTATCTTTCAGAGTCCATCTCAGTGTGTTTTAGATGTACTTTCACTGATTGATGATCTATCGTGTTGATTGATACAGCTTTTCATTTTGCCTGTGGTTTCGTGACTGCGTTGGTTTGACCCGGAAACATATCATATCCCTTCAAACATAACTTGCTCCTGGTGTCGGACCTAGAGGAAATTACAAATTCCATTTAGACAAACATCCGTCAACGTCTTAGGGAGGCAACATCGACCTTTCTTGGTCTCTCGGAAATCTTTGCGTACATCAGATTTAATTGTTTTGGATTTATGTTCAGACACGCGATTATCAAAAGAACACGGCATAGGTCTAGTTGTTTAAGGTTGTTTTCTCTTTCTTGTGAGTCTTGTGTTAAGCTTAAAGGCAGTGGACACTATTGGTAGTTACTCAAAATAATTATCAGCATAAAACCTTACTTGGTAATGGGTAATGGGGAGAGGTTGATAGTATAAAACATTGTGAGAAACGGCTCCCTCTGAAGTGACGTAGTTTTCGAGAAAGAAGTAATTTTCCACTAATTTGATTTCGAGACCTCAGATTTAGAAATTGAGGTCTCGAAATTAAGCATCTGAAAGCACACAACGTCGTGTGACAAGGTTTTTTCCTTCTTTCATAGTTATCTCGCAACTCCGACGACCAATCGAGCTCAAATTTCACAGGTTTGTTATTTTATGCATATTATGTGGAGAAGACTGGTCTTTGACAATTACCAAAAGTGTCCAATGTCTTCAAAGGCAAAGATATACCGTCCTTTAGTTTTTGGAGCGGTTCGAATGTTTTAATCCTTTATTGTAGATACACATTTTTTGTGTTATCGCCGAAAATTTTGAATATGTCCACGCAGGAAGAATAATCCCTATTGAATAGGATACCATTACTGCAGTTACACCTCCTGGATTCAAATTTGTTGACCAAAAACATATAACATATTTTGAAACAAAGCCACATTTAAACTTCAAAAGGAATAATTTTTTTTTCTCAAAATGCTTTAAACTACCGAAAGCCTCTGCAGGTTTTTAACCCACAGTTTTAAAGTTGCTATTGATTTCAAGAGTGACCAAACGAACATCATCAGTTCCATAAGAAATCCAGAAAGGGCGCTTGAATTTGTCGACTACAACGCGCTATCAAAACCCATCAGAAACAAATCGTCTTGATAATTGATACCTCAAAATGTGCCGAATGAGTCTGACCAAATACAACGGAGACCGAGACCCAAGAATGACGTCAGAAACGTCATCACAAAACCGGCAACGTCATCACTAACAAAGTTTGGGGAAAAAATCTCAAATCTCAATTGACAACTTTATTTTGGCACGACGCTGAGGCTATGGGGAAAAAAGTTCTTAACTTTTTCTCTAAAATAATAAAGTACTTAAATTGAACTACTATTTATAAAGAGTAAATAAACACAAATACAACGCTAATTTCAGAGACAGTAAAGCCTGCCCTTTGCAGATCATGAAGACCAGGTGCAACCCCCCTTTTCTTTTTTAGATTTTCAAACTAGATACAGAGTCTACAAAGTCCAAGGGTGGGGGTGCAGCTGTCAATGGTTTGTATATAAAATTGTCATTAGCAGTTATCAACTTCTCAATGCAGTTACTGCCTAAGGCCAACAACACAAACAAAAAAAACTGGTTTTTTTTTGGCGGGTAAAATGCATTTATTACCTTAAAGTTAATGTAGCACCCCAAAGTTCCAAAAAGTAAATAGTAACCGAAGACATAGTACATAAGTTCCCTACATCGGAACCCCGAAGTTATTCAGTACTCTGTTAAGTACCATTCGGTTCACTCAAGTAAAAAGTAGGCCATTGTTCGGTAAACGAGCATTGTGAATTAAAGATTAAGTAAAGCTTATATAAAAACTATATGCAAAAAGGGGGTGGGGTAGGGAGAGGGAGAAACGACAGATAAAATACGAACTCAAAAGTATCAATATAACAACACTAGGCTTCTATTTCAGTTCCAGGAAATAATGTTTTCCTAACGGATTCCGGGTAGCCTTTAGGGTATTTTACTTGTCGCTGTCACAACCTGTCAGTTATGGTGAATTGAATCACCCATATAAGGTGCACAGGACAAATTACAATTATTCTTTCATGAGTGAAGAGTCAAACTTCGATCGTTTTTTGTTACAAAGAGAAATAACAACCCAAACTGTGCGTTGATATTTCACTGAAGTTGAATAACCACCATAGACCTTATTGCAGATAGCAATTTTGAACAACTGCGCATGTGCGCGCAAAGGACTGTGGGAAAAATTTGGCACCTCGCTCAAAAAAGTAAACAACGTTCGACGTTCGTACACGATCGATCGGTTTGCAAAATGGATGTGGCAGGAGTGACCGAGAAAGAGCTGCTTGATAGAATAAATAGTTCTGGCATAGACGAACTAAGGTAATCTTTAGCTAAAGTGAATGTGCCAAGACACAGTAGTTATAGACAAAATCCAAAGGCGACATTTTGTCGCGATAAAATTACTGTTTTTAGGTTTGCCCGTCTACGTCTGTAGTGTAGGGCGTCTGACATTGACAAGGTCAATGGCGAGAAGTTGCAACACGGATCAGTGACCCTCCCGCAACCATCAGTCACCCTCGAGGGATCGGAAATAACAACCAAAACTTCCCACCAGTGACTCCGATTTGTGCTGATAAATACTTTGACAAAAGCATGGACGACCTCCATGACAAAAGTAAGACATTTTTTTCTGTTACAAAACAGAGAAACATTGCCAAGGTCATGATGATCGAGGACTGTCATGACTGTTTTACAAAAAATACAATCATTTCTTATTCCTGGTATAGACTAGAGTCTAGATATAGCTCTATGGATAAAGCCCATCAATGGTTACATTGTCTTCATTCGATTGTATCTGTAATTGTATGCCACTAATCAGCAATGACGTGAACGTAAATAGAATGGCTTTCAATCATACATGGTAGTTGTACATTTTAAAAACTTTATGTGGCAGATGATACTTTTTCCTTATTTCTCACACCATCAACTTTTTAGGTCTACCACTGATATGGTTCAAAATTAAAGTGACCAAAAGTGACTAAGTAATTGTGGTTTATACTTATATTTATTAATATAAATCTATTTCTACCTCCATGGTTATACCATAGATCATGACATGACAAGTACGACAAGGTTCTGGTGTAGGTCCTAGCATACTTCTAGTTTCTAGAACTTAGAAGTAGTCCTAGCATAAACATTTTTTTATCAAGGGTTCAGTTTAAACAAGTTTGATGTACACGTATTGTACGAACATGATTCTGTGCATAATATAATTACATACTTAGTGTTTTGTTTTGTGCATGTATTACAAACATGATACTTTAGTACACTGTACCATAAAGCATCAAGTTGTAAGCTTTATTGTTAGACCCTACTGGTACTGTAATAATGGTATGTTTGTTATGTCTATAATTTTATCATATGATATGAGACCATGAGTTTTTGTAGGTTTGTAATTCGAAAAGCAAGGACTAGGTCACATGAGCAAAACCCTTCTTAAGGTAGGAATTTGAAAAAAGAATATAATTTTTTTTTTTAAATAAGTTTGATTTATTCAATTAAAAAAATTGATTCTGCATTGGGCATCCTCAAAAATAAATCCTTTTGGTTTTACTTAGAAATTGTTACCATTTAACTTTATTATTTTGGGGGCAACTATCCCAATTAATACATTTTTGGTTATGATAGACTAATAAAAAGCCATGTTGAGAGGACTATTTATACAGTAACTCGCTTTTATATTCTTTATAAATATTAGGCTATATTTTGTACATCTGTTAACCCTGATTCTAAACTTTTATACTGATAGGTCTCATTTTGTAGTTTAAGTGGGTGAAAAGTCATTTCAAACCTTGCCATCAAAGAAGAAGTATTGTGAGCACTTAAATGTGATTCTCTGCAAACTCTGCATCTTCAAAATCTGGATTTAAATTAACAAGTAAGTAGACTGGCACTGTGGTCAGGTGGTTCAGGGCCCACTAATAATGGGTTCAGTACTGCCAGAGGCAACTTGTATGTATTAAGCTGTCTCATGACTTCACAAAGCCAACATTAAAACAATTGATATTTAATAAGCTGCAGCCAACTTTGGCAAAAACGTCATGCATGTCAGAGTCCTTGTTCACAAAAAGACTCTAGAAGAGGGGTCAGACTATCTGCTACACCCACAGGTTGGAATGGAATCTAAAGATGACTGCGCCATGATAAAACTGCAGCTATGTATAAAACCTGTGACAAATTCTAGTTTGTGAATGCTATATCATGCATGTTGTGAATTTAACTCCCGGGGTTGGTGTGAAAACAATTGTTCACAATCTAACCAGCATCTGTAATTATTTGACCCATTTTATGGTGAGAGTTTAAAGGTTTCATTGATAACTGTGGGTACACATAATTTAACTCTTGCTGAAAATAAATCCAAACTTGTCACACTTTTTGTTCCATATATTTGTTTACAAACAATTTTTTATTTACAATTTCCATCCTTTAATTTTTTTCCCTCAAATATTTAAATTGGTTATATTAACTTTATAACACACTTGGTATTTTCATGGCCCCTTAAAAACACTTACATTGCAGTTTACTTCACTCAATTATTATCTACCCTTGTTTGCCTCAGGTATTGTTCATGTTGACTGTACTGAGGCGGTTAACTACAACCCTCTAGATCTTTGCAATTGCAACCCTTGGTATTATTTAAATCTTTGCATTATGAAGTATTATTGTATGATTTAAGTAACCAGAATAAATGAAGCTTTAAACTCTTCAAGACAGTGGAAATGGACGTTTGGACAGTGTTATTGTTTGTATTGTACACTTCTACTTTCTCTGAGAATTGTAGCCTACAACCACAGGACGCCACGCACAGGCATATTTAGAAGCACTTGTGATACCTTTAGGTGTTTTCAAAGCCCAACAGCCGACAGAACGCTTGCGTCACAGTTCACTCTGCAATTAACGTTTATCTCTTCATCGCCAATTTACGTGTCATCAGTCAAAAATGGCCTCAAGAGCATGAAGACACACACACACAGTCACACACAGCCTTTAGTCAATTCAGAAGATGGTCAATGAGCTCTCCTGCAGCAAAAGAAGTAGGATGTGGTTGGTTGAGTCCACAAAACAACAGTACAGATCACATCTTTGGAGTGAACACAGAACTGGGAGAGTAACTGCTTCCAATATGAGTGCTGTCACGAAGCATGTTGATGCACAAGTAATTATCTGAAAGATAAAGCAGACAAAAACTAAGGGAATAAATGAGTGGTTACAAGTTCTTAAAAAGGCGTTTAAAACAGGCAGGGTCGTGGTCGTTCAGCCCTTGTTTCCTCTTTACTTATCTTATTTGATGACCTGACATGTGTTGCATTTTAATGACTGAGACAGTTTTCTGATGCATTGTGTGGTGTGTGCGTAGTTAGTCTTGGTGCAAGATGTTTCTTGTTTTGCTTTCACACCCAGCGCGGCCAACTCACCAACATCGCCCGTAACGGTGAAACATCTAGCACCAAGACCAGCGCATATTATGCATCTAAACATATCCGAAAACAACCGGTTATAAACAGCTCCAGCTGGTCTTTATCACTCGTTAACTTTAAACACCCCCACCCCACGTGAAGCGCTCTCCACCACAACAGGAATGCAGTAGCGAAACTAATTGAGGTATTTATGAATGATCTTTTGCCTTGGAAATCATTACCAAACACTCTGCCCTGAAAGTCAGTCATGACTAATATGACTATGAGCTAATTAATGAGCAGTATCATTATCAGAATATTGATATTATATTCTGAATATAATATCAATATCTCCAAAAAAAGTTGAGGAATATAGAATTGAATAGGCCTATGTTTCTTTCTTAGTTTCTACCACCAATCACACATACAATAAACATCTAGCCTATACAATACTCAAATTGTAGCCTACAGCTTGTTGGGCTTGACATGCTTGATGATTTATCATGACCCGGTCATGATTAAATCATCAACAAGCTTTATTGATATTTTATTAAACTATTTTGTGTTCATTCAAAGTAAAAAAAAACATGCATGGACCTAGGCCTACCTACGTATGTACGTACTTCTTCCGTTGAGTCGCAAAGCACACTGGTCCGATGGCATTATTGTCGTAGTTTTTTGTATTAATAATACACATCTGACATGGCTAAATAAAGCATGGAGGTACACCCATTCGTGGGTGAAACTGTCTTCCGCCACAGAATCATGACCGTCCACCACAAACAATGTCAATGTTTACAAACTTATTGTTTACACAAAAACTTTGTAGAACACGTTACGTGACGACCGTATAACTGGAGGTGCAAAATATTTCCCACAATCCTTTGCGGGACGTCGGATTTTTGCTATCTGCAATAAGGTCTATAACGGAGTAATCAGTTTGACAATAGCGCCCTCACCGATCCCATAATGTAAGGACTGAACTTTATGAACAGAACGAAAACTGTAAACTGATGACACGTTTTTTCAGGACTGTCCACCCACATGTGCGGCAATGTGCAAGTCATTTTTATCATGAGAGCATCATCTGAACACTTCCCTGCTATTTGTTGACAGACGTGCGCCTTGACTAAAGGCTACATACTACTTTACCAGTGAAACCTTTTCAGCTGAAAAAAAAACAAAGCAAGAAATCTGCATCAACTCATCAGCGCTCTATTTCTACTTATTTATACCAGTTGGTAGCAACCCTTAAAGAAATTGTGTCGCCACTCTCCAAGACGTAACCTTGGAGCAGCTGTTTTCACAATGACTCAGTTATACTCCCACCTCAATTTCCAGCATTACTCCTCCCCCCTTTTGAAAATCTGTTTCCTGTACGCGGCACTGCATTGAACCGGAACTCGGTGCGTAGTTATCACCATTGGTTAATTGCTGGAACCCAGAGGAGAGTTTAAAGAAGAAAAAACACCAGGATCCTTTTTTTATCCAAGCCAGGCGAGGTTTTCAGTTCCATTACTAACTAATACTACAGAGCCCAAAAATAAGGTAAGTAAACTGCACGGATTAATGTTTGAGGCAGTAGACACTATTGGTAATGAATCAAAATAATTATAGCATAAAACCTTACGTAGTGACGAATAATAGGGAGATGTTGATGGTATAAAACATTGTGAGAAACGGCTCCCTCTGAAGTGACATAGTTTTCGAGAAAGAAGTAATTTTCCACGAATTTGATTTTGAGACCTCAAGTTTAGAATTCGAGGTCTCGAGGTCTCGAACTCAAGCATCTGAAAGCAGACAACTTCGTGTGCCAAGGGTGTTTTTTCTTTCATAGTTGCCTCGCAACTCAAGCTCAAATTTTCATAGGCTTGTTATTTTATGCATATGTTGAGATACACCAAGTGAAAAGACTGGTCTTTGACAAATACCAATAGTGTCCATTGTCTTTAAGATAAGGCAGCTCTTTATATTTTAACTAGCCATTGTTAGGATTGACTTAAAATGATAGAAACGATCATATAAGAAAATGTTGAACACGTTATCACCGAACGAAATGGCTGTCTAGTGATTGATGCTATTGCTAGCTTGTTTTGCCTCCAATATCAACAGTAAGACCATACCACTGTTGGGAGTATTAATTTTAAGGACAATTCATTGTTTTAGTTCTCTATTCTGTGCTTACGATGACACAGGCATGGTTCTGAGACCAAGAGAGGAAAGTTGCTTTGTAGTTGATGAAAGCGGGGAGGGGAGGTGTTAGTCGCTTTACTTGCTCTATGGTCTAACTGGCGATGTTAAAATGGTGTAAAATATCATTTTATTTTATACTCAAAATTTGAAAAATTATGTGATCAGATATAAGAAAAAAAATTTACATATCAAATTAGGATTTTGTCCGCAGTCAAAACGTCAAATTCATTGCCATTTTGGTTGAGCATCATCATAATTTCGGGAATGAACTAAAAATTAGCTTAGGATCTTGTCAGAAACTGCACTTGTGAAGGGTATCAAACACGTAGTTACTTGAATTTGTGTTACCCATCAAGGATTGTATAGGATAATGAGTGGACCACAACATTGAATTTGACTTTGAAGCCAAAGATACAGTTTATACTAATGTCTATGTCTTGGAATTGGGGCACTTGCATTTCGACAAGTTAGATTTAATACTGTAAGATGCCTGTAAAATGCTTACAAATTGTTTGCCTTGGAATCCTTGACTCATTGCTAAATCTATAACCTTGCTGTTTGACCTGTCAATGTGACCTCATTGATTAATTTACAAACTGTTTATCGAGCTCCAAACACTATTGTACTGACTCTGTCAGTATTATCGCCAATAAGGTTCATCGCGAATAGCAAAATTTCAAGAGAGGGCGCTGTTGAACCCACACAAAGGTATAGGCGTTGCGTGCACGAGTCGTAGAAACTGCATAGAAACCACCCCATATTCCTTCCCATAATGCATTGCGGTTTTGAATCTCGATAAACCTTATTACTAAATTGCACTGACTTTATAGCGTTGAAGGCAAATTTAAGCTGTTACTTAATTCACTCAGCAAAATGAAAGGTTAACTTACTCTGTGTCACATTTTGTGCTATTGAATTGAAAACATGAATGCTTTGTATTTAAACATTGACCCGTCGCTACTATGACTTACTCTTTGTACCCTAAACTAATTCTGAGCAAGGGTTCTGAACAGGGCCCAATTTCATAGCGCTGCTTAGCGGCTGATTTTGTGCTTACTGTGCAATTTCTATTTCATAGCGCTGCTAACCGTAAGCACACGTAAAGGCATGCTAACCTTCCGGTGCTTACGGCACAAAAATAAATTACGTCACAATGAAAATCCATGGAAAACGCGCAATATGGCCGACCAATTTCTCTGCTAACCTGTGAAATACCCTAAGGCTTAAGCAAATTTTTTGGCTACAGTAAGCACGCAAATTTGCTTACTGTTAAGCAGCGCTATGAAATTGGTCCCAGGGCTCCACCCCCTCCCATGCCCCCTCTGATATGGGTCCTCATTTTATTACATTGACTCATCAATAATAGCATGATTGGTCACTAAATGTACAACTGTAATGGCCATTCTACAACATTGAGAACACGTCATATTCAGTCATTCTATATGATTGCATTTGTCACTACAACATTGCACTCAGATAACATTGACAACTCAATACAATGGCACACTCATTGTACAACATTGACTCGTCACAACAACGGCACACTCATTCGGCGTTGACAACTCAATACAATGAGATGTTGTTGTACAATGTAGACTCGTGACTGCAGCGTCACACTCATTGTTCAGCATTGACTCGTCACTACAATGGCACACTCATTGTACAACATTAACTTATCACTAAAATGCCACACTCATTATACAACATTGAATCGTTACATCAATGGCACACTCATTGTACAATATTGATCGTTACATCAACGGCACACTCATTGTACAATATTGACTCGTCCCTACAATGGCACACTCATTGTACAACATTGACTCGTCACTACAACGCCACACTCATTGTACAACATTGACTCGTCCCTACAATGGCACACTCATTGTACAAAATTGACTCGTCCCTACAATGGCACACTCATTGTACAACATTGACTCGTCCCTACAAGGGCACACTCATTGTACAACATTGACTCGTCCCTACAATGACACACTCATTGTACGACATTGATCGTTAATCAATGGCACACTCATTATACAACGTTACTCGTCCCTACAATGCCACACTCATTATACAACATTGACTCGTCACTACAATGGCACACTCATTGTACAATATTGACTCGTCACTACAATGGCAAACTCATTGTACAATATTGACTCGTCACCACAACGGCACACTCATTGTACAACATTGACTCATCACAACAATGGCACACTCATTGTACAACATTGACTCATCACAACAATGGCACACTCATTGTACAATATTGACTCGACAAAACAACGGCACACTCATACCATGTTGACAACTCAATTGCAAAGGCATCAGTTCCCTCTTTATATTGCGTAATGTGTTAATCTAACGCCCTCGTGACCATCGTGCGTCCCAGTATAAACCAGCTTTTAGTAGTTTCACATTCGGGCATAGATTATACAACAGGGGTTTCAAAAAAATTAAGATCAAATAAACATCCGTGTCCCAGAGTGTTACTTTTCTATATACATAAACTTTAATCGATTAATTGTATATTTGTTTTAAAAGCTAAAACCAATTTAAACAAACTGTAATGAGTATTATTGTTGTTGGTCAGATTCGGCATTCAGAATAATTTAAAGCAAATATTTGATTTCATAAAAAAAGTTCTTCGTTTGTTGTGTTTTCTCGCTCAGGTGTGCACGAGAATCAGTGAAGATGAGATCCCAATCCAAATTAACCTTAGGGAAATTCCTGTCTAACTTGAAGATCGCAACTGAGAGATTTCCAATCAGCTAAAGGTAGTTTTTCTTTAGTCATCTTAAGATAAAAACAAGCCCTAGTGTCCCAATTGGTAACCTTCAAAGTGGGTCGGTTCAGATATGAGTCTCGGTGACCAGGTCCTTTCCTTGGGGGGGGGGGGGGGGTCAATGTCTCGCATGGCGATTATTTCAACACAAGTAACTTGTGAGGAAGACTAAGTCCAGTATGGCGCCTTCTATTGACTTTGCTCAAAAGATGATAAAGGTGTCACTTCAATTATGATTTTGTTCTTCATCATGACATAAAGTCATCAGATTTACTTTATGGGGTCACAGAAATTGCTGTGGTCAGAAGGGATAAGGACCTACTTGAGTAGTTGTACAAATTCATGCAAAATCTGTGAAAGGCTCAAGCAATCTTTCTTTAAAGGCAGGGTATACTTTTGGTAATTGTCAAAGACCAGTGTCCTCATTCTTGCCTTACTCAGATTTAAATGTTGGGGTGAATAATTGCCTCTTTCTCTAGAACTACATTATATCAAAGGATGTTTAATATATATCAACAGCTCGCAGTGCTAGTACTTGTGTATGAATAAAATACAAAATCTGTGCAAGTTTGGGCTCAATTTGTCATCTAAGTTACAAACAAATAATAATGGATGAAAAGACATAGAACTGTGTTTTGAAATGCCTGATAAAATTCTCAGATTCATTTTTTTGGGTGAACAGTTACCTCTTTCTATAGAACTACAGTCCATTGCTTCAAAGGGTGTGGTTTTATTTATTTTTGAATTATATTAACAGCTCTCCAGTGATCTTGACCAAATAACTTTTTTATGGCTAGTTACCAAAAGTGTTCCCTGCCTTTAAGAAGTTGCACCTTGTCTGAGTCACTTTAAAACCAATATAAACTTCCTTGAAAGGAGACAGAAATGTTTTCTTTAGCTTAGCTCACACCCAGCTAAAACCTTTCTCAAGAGTTGGTGAATAAGGTCAATTGACAGTCTCTAATCACAGTTTTTAGTTTTGAAAATCATGGCTCTGCAAAATGTTTTCAATATTAGCTCAATGTTTTTCTTTTTCTTTGTTAGGACAACCACAGAGAGCTGCTTTAAGCACAACAAGTAGCTCAGCACAATAAAATGTTGCTTACCAGAATAAGGTTACCAGCCAAACTACCAAGTCACTATGTACAATTTATAACTGGTTTCCTGCCGATTTCTGTTTAGGAGAAAACCGTTATGCACTATTTACTGTATAAAGACACTGGACACTATTGGTAATTGACTAGTCTTCACAGTTGGTGTATCTGAATATATGCATAAAATAACAAACCTGTGAAAATTTGATTTCAATCAGTCGTTGAATTTGCGAGATAATATTGAAAGAATAAATACCCTTGTCACACGAAGTTGTGCGCTTTCAGATGCTTATTTCGAGACCTCAAATTCTAAATCGAGGTCTCAAAATCAAATTCGCGGAAAAGTGCTTCTTTCTCGAAAACTACATTACTTCAGAGGGAGCCGTTTCTCACAATGTTTTATACTATCAACCTGTCCCCATTACTCATTACCAAGTAAGGTTTTATGCTAATAATTATTTTGAGTAATTACCAATAGTGTCCAATGCCTTCAAACAGCTCTATGAAATTGGGCCCCAAAAATTACATAGACTCTGTTGCACCTGTATTGACCTCAATGCCCCAATCAAAAATCTTTCAATGAAAGTGCTGTTTTCAAAATGACAGTGTCCTTATCCCCTTCATAGACAAAACTCCAAGCCTGTCATGATCAGTCAGGTCGGTTCAGTTTGATCGCTTTTAGACTTAAGACAGACAGACTCCTTTCTGTGGTGATCCTCTTGATATGATTTGGGCGAAAGGTAAACTTTTGGCGCCAACGTTTTAATGGAAATTTGTCTCAGGTTATTTGTGCAGAACTACCTCAAGAAAGTTTAGAAAGGTATTTGGTTGACTCACATTTCCTTATAAATTTTGATTTAAATGTTTCTGTCTTTAAAAATTGTGTTTGATAGATTGTTATTTAATCAGAACTTTGTAAATAACAGTTTGTAAGCTTTCGGGTGATGAAATTTCTCTTTTGTGAGATGTTGTGGTTCTTAGGAGAACTGAATTAAGAAACAGTGAATTTAGGAGAATGCTAGACTGCTAGAAATGATAGGGGGGAAATGCTGTAGGAGAAGAGCCAATTTGGGCAAAGGTGCTGGGCGTTTATGTTTATTATAAGTAGAGCCATAGTTTCAGTAGAATTGAAAATGCTATCAGACTCAAATTCAACATTTAATATAGTTTGTATTTGTTCAAGATAATACATAATGAGGTGTTATTATTCAAATCAGAAACAAAAATCCACCGAACTTGCTTGGTCTTGAGTTTACTGACCCCACACTAAACTTACTGGCCTTGGCCTTGCAGTCCAACATTACATTGCGGTCAAATATTAATTTTTTAGTGCCGCACACGGTCAGTTCAATATCTGAACCGACCTACATTCATCTTTAACAGCAGTTTCCATTATACCAATTGACTTTCTTCAAATAGTAAAGCCTGGTTCATACTTCCTGCGAATAGGAATGCGTTACGAATGTTGATGTCACCAATTCACAACGAAATTCGCACTGAGTTGAATTGTGCTCAACTGTCTTGCGAATATGGCAGCGAAAGAGAAGTTGTGACGTCAAATTCACAACAAATTTGCATGGCATTCCCATTCGCAGGAAGTATGAGCCAGGCATTAATTGTCACTTGTATCTGACGGATCAATCCAAATAAATCTTACAATTTCAAGAGATTTCCTGATTGAGGTCTCCCATCCATCCGGAGGAGGGGATAAATGAGGGATTGATCCACTAAATAGCATTAAGGATGAAATTAATGGTATGAATCATATTATTCATTCACCATCGAACCTGCTTAGGATGTCGTTTCAGATTAAAAGGCATTGCTGGTTGTGTTCAGGTTGATTTAGATTTTTAAGTGTGAAGAACCGATCACATTTGCTGGTTAAAATGACCAGATTCACAAACTGGAAATGAGTGTTTGGGCAGAGTTGTCTGCTACACAAGTCTTTGGATGCATGGAGTCATGAGTAAGAGTGTGGGACTGGTGGGGTTCGGGTCCTAACCAAGCAGGTTTTGCGTCATTGAGCATACAATTAGTTACATTTCACAAAGTGATGAATGGGTTAAAAGTTTAGGTGATAAATTATTGTTTTTTTAATTACTATTAACTTTTTCAACAAGTTTCAGGACCTAACAAACAATTTTGTAGTTACACTAATTAACATGACTGAAATATTACTAGATTTGCCATTTTGTGTTTCCACAAAGTCACATGATACATTAGCAATTTAAACACATAGCGCTGACAGGGTGCCAAACATGCTTAGTACGACTATGCATTTTTACATAGTGATGTATCTGTTGTCCTATTAAAGTTTTGCATTTTCATGGAGCGACTTATGCATTAGTTTGTACACAGCACTCTAGTGTGTTCATGTCTCGATTTTTTGTTTTCACAAAGTCATGCATGTACTATGGAGTTAACAACGCATCAGGACAGTTTTGACTTTAATAAGGAATAAGTCAGCTTTGTTTTGGTATTACATTTTTAAATAAAAATAGAAAGCAGTCTTCGGACAGCAGTTTGACAAAATAGTTGCAACTTCAACTGCCACTTTCTCCAAACACCAAGTTTTGGCTGTGATGCACCATTTTAGTCAGTTCACAACGTGACCCATAAACGAATTTTCTTTGATAATGAGTGAATATGCTTTTACAAAGTTTAATGGCAAAACATAAGCCTATATTCTGTCATACCTTTTTCCCTGTCAAATGATCAAAATGTCAAATAAATTTGTTGCGTGTTTCAAACTGTCCAAAACAAACTGTTGACTACCAGAAATTCAAGTTAACACATTTTACATGGTTATCTAACTTCAAAGAAAAAAGTATGTTCGGTGGTTCAAATTACTACTCCCCCAAAAATGTTATAAAAGACAGCCTAAGCAACTTTTACAATAACAGTAATAACCACTTTATCTACAAGTGTCTCAAAGTGATATTATTTATGTTTTAAGACAGAGTGTGCAAAGTTTTTTAATCATAAGACCCATTTCTGCAGTACCTTGATTTAGCACAATCTGCCACAAACACTGGGGCAAACCCCTTCTCTCAAAGGCAGTGGACAGTATTGGTAATTACTCAAAATAATTATTAGCATAAAACCTTACTTGGTAACGAGTAATGGGGAGAGGTTGGTAGTATAACATATTGTGAGAAACAGCTCCCTCTGAAGTGAAGTAGTTTTCGAGAAAGGAGTTATTTTTCACGAATTTGATTTCGAGACCTCAGATTTAGAGTTTGAGGTCTCGAAATCAAGCATCTGAAAGCACACAACTTTGTGTGACAAGGTTTTTTTTCTCCATTATTTGCTCGCAACTTAGATGACCAATTGGGCTCAAAAGTGTCCAGTGCCTTTAAAGACACTAGTCATGTTAAGTAATTGTCAAGACCAGTTTTCTCACTTGGTGTATCCCAACAAATGCATTACATAACAAACTTGTGGCAATTTGGGCTCAAAGTGTCATTGAGAAAGAAAATAAATTGTTGCACAAGTTTTGTGTGCTTTCAGATACATGTTACTTCAGAGGGAGCCCATTCTCACAATTCTTTTTTACTATTAACAGCTCTCCATTGATTGTTACCTAGTAAGTTTTTGCGCTTACAAATGTTTTGAGTATTTACCAATAGTGTCCAGTGCCTTTAACAAGAAGAATAACTTAAAACCAGCACCGCATCTAGAGTAAAATGTTAGGGGCACATGAGAGGACAGCAAAACAAAGAAACACAAAGCAGTAATGAGATTTGGGACTTCAGAATTTAGTTTTTACAAGGAGAAACCCTTGATACAACAATGCTCTTTAAAATGAACGTTTACTGTAGTTTAAAGGAACATTGCAGAATTGGTTTTTGCTAACAAAACAGTTGTTGGCAGTGTAAGCACTTCATGTAATCCACCATGTACATAAACTGACAAACCTGTAGAAGTTTGAGATCGATCGGCCATCTGGGTCACGAGAGAATAGTGAACAACCGATTACAAATTTTGCATTGCATCGATGCCAAAACAAAAATGAATAAAACGCTCACTGAGCGATAAACTCCAAACGCTAAGTTAGATTATTTATTTCTCATCAAATATGACATTTCATACAGAAATATTTCAAGGGATGTTTTCAACTATCATCGTCATTAGACCATGTAAGTTTTATGTAAATCTGTGATTTTCACGATTTTTGTTTCTTACAAATTCTGTAACGTTCCTTTAATTTTTTTAATCGAACTATGAGTCAGTCAATATACAGCTCAGAAAATGAAAGGCTTTGGCTCGAGGTTCTAGCTATAACGAGAGACTAAGAAGTTGGGCAGGTGTCTGTTTTGCTCACCAGCGCTGATCAGTGATTTTTTTTAACATCTCCCAGATTAGCTGCAGACTTGAGCAGTTGTAATGCAATGGAAAGAGAGGTGTTTGTTCTGATTAACGTGGGCTGAGTTGATGAAAACTCACCAAGGACGTTTTGTATCTTCAAAATTTAAAGAAATTTGTGAGAGTGTTACCATGCTTTACTAACACTTTTGGTAATCTCTTTTAAAATTAATGACATTAAAAACTGTTGGTTAAAAGCCTACAGCAGCTTTTGATAGTATTAAGCATTGTAAAAAGATAACAGTTTTCATGGCCCAAAAATTTAATCTGAGAAGTCAGTAATCCCTTTTTAAAAACGCAACAACTTTTTGAATTGAGATATTTACACAGTTTTGATGTAGACATCTATATTTTTATAGGATCAAAACATTTGAATAGCTTCATGACCGAAATACTTTCCCTTTGAAAAGTTTGTTTCCTTAACTATTTCTCTTGAAACGCATGAGCTGCTTTTCTGTTAGTTCAAAACCAAACAAATAACTTTGTTTGTGTAAACAGCACTCAAGAATTTCCAATTGAGGTAAATAGTTATTCGGGTGTTGCACGAACTGCTAAATATAAGAGACCCAAACAATGTGTGACTTGGTAAGATAATCTAATTTAAAACCAATAGAGACATACATTTTACTTTCAAAATTAAAGCCAGCTTTATTTTGATAGACCCATGTTTTGGCAAGAAAAAACCCAGCCTTAAATAGAAGACAGTCCTGGCACTTACGTGACTTTTTTTCTGACGGTTGCATTAACTTTTTAATTCGCACCCCCACAGGTGGCACGGATAGTGACTCAAGTGACAAGGAACATCACATGGTAGGAGATTTTCAGACTGAATGACACAATCATTGCTGCTCGTGAGGGGCAAGAGAGAGAGAGAGAGAATGATCAAGCACTCGCTTGACCAGCAACAGAGTCATAGGATCCAGCGGCCTATCTGACCAAAGCAAAGTGACACTACACAGGAAACATTCACATGTCTGAACTGCCTAGCCGACAAGACCGTTTTGTCGAAAACTGGAGGAGACATTTTGGATTCAACTGGTCACCATTTTAGGGGGTAGCAGTTATGTGATGACTTAGGACGAAAAGTTCAGGGAAGAATGATCAGTAAGATTGGATGAAAAGTACCAGGCATCAAGTACCAGGATGTTATGTGACAACTTTGCAGAAAGACAAAGCAACTATAATTGAGTCACAGGATCTAGAAAGAAAATGAAAATTACGGATACTTCAGTGTTAACCATGTCTGTTTCGGTACCGGTCGCCTTACCAGCCAAAATTGGACATTGCCCAATTATGAGCGGCTTGGAGCCGAAGACACCCCCGAAAACGCTTCCAAGACGAAAGCCGGGCTATCGAGAGAACCACATCTATGACACTGTTCCTATGGAAGGGACATTCTTTAAGAAGCCATACTCCCCAGTGAACTTCCCCAGGAAACCTGTGCCTCATCCTACTGGAAACACAGAACCAAGTTTCGTTAAAGTGACCCCAAAATCAGAATCAAGCTCTTTGAATGTGATAGTGACCCCTGACCCAACTCCTTTGGTGTCAGAAAATATCAAGGAGAAACCATGTACTGCATCTCTGGGTAAAACAATGCCACCTCTACCAGAAGAACCTGTCTCGGAAGACCATGGTGGAGAAGAAACCGTCGTCACGTCCCAAGAAGCTCCAGCTGTAAAATCTGATAAGACTGTGTCAAGCATTGCAGATAAATCTCACAGAAAAGGATGGCCTGACTTGGAAGATAAAATAGCTTTAGATGCACAGTCGTCTTTGCTGTTACAAAAAGAGAAAGATACACCTTCTGAAGTTAAGAAAGAAGGGGCAACAGATGAAGATGCTGAACCAACCTCCAAGCTGAAGAAAGGCATCGCCGAACAAGAGAGCTCCACGCAAGAAGCTGATAAATGTGTAGTAAAGGATGTTAGTGAGCGAAGATCTGTGTCCATGCTTGACAGCTCGATGTCTAAAGAGACAGAAACTACTAAGATCTCAGCGGCTGGCCAATTTCCATCTGATCATCGTTCCACAACTTGCTCTGCATCTTCCGCTTGCTCAGCAGCCTCGGCATCATCATCTGCATCTGCGTCTTCCGGAACTTCTGCAACCTCCACCTCCAGTAATTCCAGCTCAGGGTCCTCTGAATCCAGTATCGGAAAGTCATTCTTCAATACCTCTCATCTCGGATCCTCAACACCGAAGAGGACGAAATCGCCCAAAAACTGCACCCCTGTGGAGAATCTGTACGACTCTTGGTCCCTCAGTTTAGAGAACAAAGGCGTTTCCCCATTGACAGATAGGAGAAAAGGTCAGAAAAACTCGGTCGTAAGTAACAAAAGCTCCGGTTACTATGCAGAAATTTCAGAATTCATTTCTACCGATAATCTCGGTAACTCTTCTATCCGCCTTGGTGAGAGTCAAAGTATGGTTGTTGTGCCACCGCCACTGCAGTTCTGTGGTTCCATACGTAACAAAGCAAGAGAGCCAGTGGTTTATGTTAACCTTCCCACGCAGAATGGGCTTGGCCGAAAATCCAAGCGTAATCACACCGTAGAGAGGGAGTATGTTGATCCAAACGAGGAGATTACGGACACCCCTGCTGCCAGCCTCCTGGACAGTTCTAAATATAAGGGATCCACAACCAGCCTGAATAAGACCTCCTGTAATGAGTATGAAACCCCGATTAGTATTGGAACAACAGCGACCCAGACGGAGTTTAAACTATGCACTGGATTGTGTGAATGCGCAGATCTTGTGTGTGAGCCAGCTCAGGTTGAGGGAATGGTGACGGAGATCAAGCAGGAGAGGAACATGAGGTTGGTCTCGGAGCAGCTGGTGAAGATGGTTGAGATTGAGGTGAAGGAACTGAAAGAGGATCTTCTGGAGAAAAAGAAGGAGCTTTCATTGGCCAGGGATGAAAAATGCAGTGCACAGGTAAGTGAGACATAATTCCATTTTTGTAAAGTTTGTCTTCATAGCCCTTTTAACACTAGCTTGATTCGTGTAACTGGCCAACCCTGTAAAAAGACTTCTACATGGAGCAATACTGAACCGGAGATTCCTTTCACATTACAATATCTGACCCAGAGAAAAGTTAACCCAGTTCCATACTAACACCGAGAGTGGCAGGTTAACCCTAGTCCTGGGCAGGGTTTAACAGTTTTTACCTGGATTAAGCCAGTTTAAGATTTGTTAATCCAGTGATTTTTTTAGCTCTGAAAAGTGAAGTGTGAACAATCCGCTTAATCCAGAGAATCTGTGTTAACAAGTTTTTCCTTAACATGGTGATTTTCCAGATTAAAGGGAAGTGTTAAAGGGGCTATTGTTAAAAAGAAACTTTGGATAAATTGATCTTTGGATAGTTTTTGGTAGGTCATACTTAGAGAGCGTCTTTAAAGTTTGAATAGTGGAAACATTCTAATTGGGTTCCAGTATTTCAGTGTGTGTTAATTTACCATCCAGTGGACTGGTCAAGGGTTCCATTGGAATGTTAACAAAACTAATGCGCACAATCAGTTTCCCTTGTGGTTAATATTATGTGATATTTTAAATAAAAAGTTGCATCCCCTTTAGGTGATCCCCGTGGCTGCATGCGGCTTCCCCTGGTCACCCCCCCCCCCCCCCCCCGGATTGATCATCAAATATTTGCGGATGTAAAAATTGGAAGTAATCTCTATGGATCAGAGTAAAATAAAAAAAATAATAAAAGGTCACCTGGTGAAAAAAGTGTATGCTGCAATGCGTTGCTTCCTTCTATTGAATTAAAGATATTTACATTCTTACATGAAATGGCAAAAAAAAACGAAAAAAACCCAGCAACGATGTCTTCTTAATCAGTAAGTTGAAGTTTTAGCAGCTAAGTTTCTTCAAGGCCTTAGTTCAACTTACAAGACACGAGCACTTGGCATTAGTCCAGATCTGAATTACTTAGAGGAAAGTGGTTACTACCCTTGATGTAGGTGACATGTATGTTGGTTTACTACAGTCAGGTGGAGATACTAAGATGGCCGGAAATGCTCAGGAAAATACCTTGGAGGGTCTCTGCTGGGATAGAGGTGTGGAGGGGGGGGGGGAGTGGGCATAGGGGGGAGGTAGTGACACAAAAGAGGTGTGTTTCCTAATCAAGGGGATAACGGGGATAGGGTATTGACCCAAAGCGTGCCTGTGTTGGAGACATCCTGGGAAGCCTTGGAAGGTCTAAATATAGGGTAAGAATTATGTACAGGGTCTTCTAACCTTGCTATAATCCCGGGCATATCTCGCTGAACCCCCCCCCCCCCCCCAAACATTGGACGTGGAAATGTTTTTTGACAGCTAAGAGAAAGCTGGGATCAAGAGAAGCAGATAGTGTCGATAACCTTTGGGGTTTTAAGGGAGGCGTCTTGAATGTTGTATATCAGACCTGCCCATAATATCCAATGCCTTATGGCTAATCCTAACCTAATGTTCAAAGCATCAATCACCACTGATGGTGCACACAACTGTTCAGTGACAGCCACACTTTAACTATATAACATTGCATACACCAACTCATAAAAGTTATAGCACATTTTGGGGACTGGGGAGGAAATTCGAATTAGTGTAAAAATGGTAGCTTGTATATTTTTGAAACAATTTCTCAGGAGTAATAATGATGTTTTTGTTGTATCAACTTCTTAAACAATTTCTTACAGGCCTTGAATGAGCCCAAGGCACCCCTAGTAATTGCAGTGGTACCCTGTGCTTTTGTTGTGGTGTTGTCCTCTGCAAATTTCCAATACAACTAAAACTTTTCCTGGAAGTGCCCTTAGAGGTAAATTGATGTGCCCCTTCAATAACCAAATTTTAGGCCTGCTTTTATATGTTGAGACCTTAAAAACATGTATTAAAGGTAAATAATTGCACTGTTCCTATTGTATCTAATCAGAACTGTCTCTCTTATGAATAATGCAAACATGTACTGATAAGCCAACCAATCAGATCTCAATATGAGCAAAACATTCAACCAATGAAAAAGATAAGAGCTATGACAGTTTCTAGTCGCCCCACTTTTAGCATTCTGTGTAGGAGTTTGGGATTAACTGAATTAAAAGTAGAATTGTCTTTGGTGAAGATATTTTTTTATATTATAAATTAGATTAAAGATTCTGCAAACTGGGTGTTCTAAAACCAAATTAAATTTCTCTTTAAAACAAGAACAAATCTCCAGAACTTAAAATGTTAAGTGCTTCTGCTATTAAAGGGAAAGTATTTGTTTGCTTTTGGAACTGTTTAAATGATTTAATCCTATTGACCATATTCACCTGACGTCATCATCAGAATATTCTTGGATGCGCCATTTTGGTGGTGAATGTCAATGTGTGTTATTCAGTGAAGTGCGCATTTTAGGCGATGTGTGTTTACACGTAAACCTATTGACCACCAAAATGGTGAGCTTGGAACAGTCGCCGCGTGTGACGCGCGTGCAAGGGGTCAATATCAATGAAACTAACCTGAATCCGGAGGGATAATGTCCTCCCAGGAAGAGTTTTAACTGCAATTGGAATAAACAATTTGAGAGACGCTACTGTCAAAAACTCTACTCAGATTCAAATTTTGGGTGATTTAAACAATTATCTTTTTCCATAACCACATCACTCAGAAATGAAAATCTCTCAAAGTGCATTATACTGTCCAAAGCTGCTGTATATTTTTTATTTCCACTAATTTTCAGTGTCTTTATCAAACGTAAACCTTCCCTTTAAGCCAAACTTCAAAAATAAAGCCAATTAATAAATACCCACTCTGTGGTCTCCTTTTAAAATAAGGTTTAATTAATAAGGTAATTCAACTAAGTTTTTCCTTATTTTTAGACCTCATCTTAAGTTGGCTTCTTTTTAAGAACCTTTTTAGGAACTGCTTTCCAGATATAAAACTTTTTTTCGCTGAACTGCTTGATGAGGAGTAGCACAAAGTGCCCTTTTGTTTTGAGCAAATAGATGTTTATAATTGCAAAGGAGACACAGATCTAACACTAATCCTTTTATCTGTTGGGCGTCACAAGAGTTTCGCCTTGACATTTTAAGGCTATTTTAGATTAACACGCAAATACAATCGTCTTCCTTTCTCAAAAATCGTGTTGCTATACACAAAAGGAAAGATGTCCATTGGTTACTATAATTAGTGTAAGTTAAACGAGTAAAAAAAAAAACATAACAGGTTGAAAAGGTTATCATTGTAAGTGATTGATGTTTGAGGCTTTACATGGAGTGGAAAAAAAGGAACATAACAAGTAAACTTGCCAGTACAACCCTCTTTTGGGAGGGGTATTGACTTTCAAAAGAGCCAGCGTGGTATTGACGCTGCTAAAAGTATACTACTCTTTCTCCTGAAGAGGAGCAGAGTGTTTGAAATGTTGAGGCTGCTGCTGCCCCCCCCCTTGTTATCTTGTTACACCACTGGCTATTGTAGAATTAAAGACACTGGACACTATTGATAATTGTCAAAGACTAGTCTTCTCACTTGGTGTATCTCAACATATGCAGAAAATAACAAACCTGTGAAAATTTGAGCTCAATCGGTTGTCTAAGTTGCGAGATATTAATGAAAAAAGAAAAAAACCACCCGTGTCGCACCATGGTCACACGAAGTTGTGTGCTTTCAGATCCTTTCCCCATTACTCTTATTCAAGAAAGGTTTTATGATATTTATTACGAGTAATTACCAATAGCGTCCACTGCCTGTAAAGACAGTATATTTTAAACTATTATAAGTTATGATAACAAATTTATCTTCCAGTCTCATTAAGTCAATGAGGTTAGGTTATGCTTTTATTTTGGGTTTTGCACGCACAAAGTTTAGAATGTTACTTTTTGCACTGACCGCATGCGGAGCGTTAAGCATTGACACTCACAATATACAGAGTGCAATGTAAAAACTGGGAGTAACTTATCGCCTGATATCACACTCCGGTTTGAACATCTGATTGGAGGACTAGCGCGTGCTGGAAGATTAAGTTATTTGAATTGTTCATAATTTTAAATTATTTTGTTGCTTTTTTTCTGAACCTGTGTAAAATTAAAAATTAAATCAACGTTTGAGTAGGAAGGGGGGTTTAAATGTTTTTTAAAGAATTTCCATACCTAGTCATAGTGTCGGCCTAGTTAGTACCTTTTTTTATTTCATCATGCAACTCTTGACACGCATCTTGTTCTTGTGGGATTTACAAAGTTCCATGGCCTGTTGTGCTTCATAACAAGTGGTCTTTTGTGCCGAGTGACAACATAATTTTGTTTGAAAACAGTCGCCATGGTTATTTCTCGGTAAGAGAGGAAGCGACTTATTTATCTACTTTGACAGCTGTCATCAGTTAGGTTGACCTATATGAATAGACCGAGGGTATTGGGGATTTGCAGAAGCGTGTGTGCGTGTGTTTTGTGTGTATATATAAACAATAGGAAATTGAGTCTGGATTCTAGACCGGATTTGGTTATTCTCGTTTCCGTAACGATTCTTAGGCAAAGGTCCAATTTTCACACCCAGGTGATTCAGAGATGAGCCTACCTGGAATCGTCTTATCAAGAAATGATAGACCTGTCCATGCGTTCTCGAATTCTTTCTAAGATTTAATCTGGATTCAACCGAATTTGGTTATTCTTGTTTCAGTACTGCGGCAGAGGTCCAACATCCACACCTAAGTGATTCAGCGATCAGTCCAACTTGAATCAAATCAAGAAATTACCAACCAGTCCACATGTCTTGATTTCTTTCTAAGATTCCACATTATACATGTTATAAGAAAGGTATATTTGGAACCTTTTTGATGAGCTAAATTTGTCCATTATCACAAGATTAGAACTTGTTGATTAGGACATCTGGTATGTTTATGAAGACAGGAAGGATCAAGCATGTAGACGTAAAGTCTGTTGCCCTCGTCGGGAACCCTGTGACTTGATCGGCGTGGGTGGTAGCGACTGGCCAGTTAAAGGTTGGACAAAATTTAGCTCAAGAAGATCCCACTACTGGAAGGACCGATCACTGTTATGGCAGCCCATGGAAACCTCATTTTTTTTGTAACCCTACTGTCCCCGCCTATAGGTCCCTATTCCACAGGGTTCAGACTTGTTTCAAAAATACCCAAGGGTCTTACCACTTACCCAGACTCCACATTTGTCCAGGCAGGCCGGGGGTAGACCTAGGGATAAAGCAATTCATTCTCATTTAGGGAATAGAGCATCGTGAAAATGGATTTATAAAAACCATGCACTTTCAAATTTAGAATCAAACATTTCCAAGACCGGGAGTTACACCCTTAGAGCACATTTTAAGGTTACTGATAATAGTGTCTTGAATAATAGAAGGGTGTCTTGACACTATGAGGAGGTAGGATAAACTCATTGAAGGTTGTCTTAAGATAAGCAGTAGCTCATCAATCTTGCTTATTGTTCATATGAAGCCATTGCCTGGTGAGGAAATCTTAGTCCGATTCCCTGCCCCCCTGCACACGATGATATACACAAATTCTGGATAATGTGGTGATGGGACATGGGCCCTATTTTATAATGCCTGTAAGCATCTAAAAACTTGCTAAGCACTGAAACATAAACTGGTTACCAGGCAAAATGCTTTACAGTTTACAATGTTGAAACTAATTGTTTGCTTAGCTAAACAGCTTTACAAAATTGCCCTGCCCACTGCACAATGATTTATCACAAATTCTTTGTAATGTGGTGAAGCAACCCGAGCCCAAATTCATATCAACTTGGTAAGCACAGAAAAACATTCCTTGACAGAAACTGGTTGCCACCAGGCTAAACTCGGTACAGTTTACAGTTGCAACACTCATTTTTTTTCTTAGCAAAGAATAGTATTTTCTGCTCAACAGCATCATAAATTTGGCCCTGCTTTTTATTTTAAGCCTCATTTTGTTCATTGAAGTTTATACAATTTCTTTTTAGAAACATAATCTTGCTCTACCCCAAAACATCAGCTGCTCCCATTTCTTTCTTTTTGGGGACATCAAATTATGATGATCTTTATTTCATTTTACACATTTTATAGGACTGCAATGAAAACTATATATGTCCCAAGCTTTCTTCTTATTCTTTTGAAAAATGTTTTTTTTCTTTTCAGTTAATTAGTTGAGAGCTTACATCCGGCATATGCCCCAAAACCTTTATGGAAACTGTTTTTTAGTTGTCACCTGTGGCAGAAAAAAAAAGTACAAGAGCTAGAAGTTCTTTTGCAGGTCCCGTTGAGAGGAAAGAGTCTTGAATTTTGTGCTAATAGATTTGATCTAAATTTACAAACAAATATAGGCCTATTCGTGTTTGTTAAGTGTGTCTCAACAGGACACCTGTTATTCTTGAACTACTCCGCACTAGTCTAAAGCCATGAGAGGTTTAAATGGAAATGGAAAGTGCACATAGTTCAAGCTAATTAACGTTTTTATGGTCTACGAACCAAAATAAATGTTATAGTTGCCTGGGTGTTAAAAAGTATAATTTTTATTATTCCATGACAGGGTGAGCTCAGAGAGGCAACCAAAATTGCCGCTCAGTACAGAGTACAAGTAGCAGAGTTAGAGAAGAGCCTAGCTAAGGCCAGAAAGGAGGTAAGATAAGCTTAACAACTTACAAAAAGGCTAAGCAAGTAAAGCAGATTGCTAGTAAGCAAGTAGGCACAACAGTCTATATGAAATACCACTAACAATTGAAAAGTAACCACCATTGTGATGAGCAAGCAGACAATAATATTAAGTTAACAATTAGATTGACAAGTAGGCAGTCTGGTAAAACCTGTATGGAAGCAGGCATTCAAGTAAGCAATAAGCAACAAACCAATCAAGTAAGTAACAAGACTCCCAAGTAAGCTATCAGACTCTCAAGCAGGCAAAACAAGCAAGGAAACAACTTACACTACGAAGAAGCAACTGTTTACAGAAACTCAGAGAACAAGCAAGTTCGCATCCAATCATTCAAGCAATTAAGATGAAAACAAGCATACAAACAAGTGGGCACTAACGACCAGAAACAGGATCAACATATTGAAGTGTGCAAAATTAGTTTTTGTGAAACTGCACGGCTCCTGCACTCTGAAGTACTACGTTCGTCATTGGCCAATGTGACTTCCATTTCCAAGTCAACAAAGCATCTTAAAACTCACTTGTTTGTTCAACATGTTTAATATTTTTCCTCTGTGGTTTTCATTTGTTTTACTGCAGTGCTTTGCAACTGCTGGAAAAAGCGCTTTACTATTATTGTTATTATTTGAAAGCATAAACAATTGGATAAATAGAAGTCTTCAACTTGAACTAGGCATGGGGTATATTTCTGACCCCCATCGGCCCACCCTCGAGAAGCTAGATGAGATGCTAATCGCACCCACCCTCGAGGTGCCTCGTGAGACGAGGATCTCAATTTGCTATTTCCTCCAACCTTGCCCTTTCTTAAAACATCACAACATTTTAACACTTCAAATGACAGGTTCAGTGTCAACAGTCATGTCCTCTCTAGTACCTTCCGTGATAACATTCTTACTTGTTGTCTCTCGATATGCAAACAGATAGCCAACCTTGAGAAAGGGCGAACAGGTGAAAGTGGGGAGACGTGGTAAGTTTAAAGGAACACGTTGCCTTGGATCGGTCGAGTTGGTCCATGGAAAGCGTTTGAAACCAGTTGTTGTCAATTGATCTGTTTAGAAAGATATTTTAAAAGTAGAACAAAATGATCCTCACAAATATGCTTTGAAATTGCGTGGTTTTCCTTTTACTTTGCGAACTAACACGGTCTGCCATTTTATGGAGTCAAAAACCTGACTCTAAAAAATAAAATAAAGGCGGGTCGTATTAATTCACGACATACAAGGAAAACCATACAATTTCAAGGCATATTTGTGTGGATCATTATATTCTACTTTTATAATATTGTTATAACCGAATGCATGTTATAACAGACGATTTTTAAACTCTGTTCATAGACCAACTCGCCCAATCCAAGGTAAAGTCTTGCCCTTTAATTATGTTGAATCTACTTGTAATATCTGAAGATTGGCAGGTTTGAGCATTCGGTATCGATGGAATATGACTTTTTATCTGACTTGACATTTTGAAAAGAAAATGTTGGCTCGACTTGATTTGGAGACAGACACATTGACATTGAGTTGATGGAGATATGCCTAATTTGAAAATGATACGTACGTGCAAAAAAGAAAGAAAGTTGGTTGCGATAAAAAATGGCTAAGGGTTTTCAGTTAGGAGCAAAGGTATCAGGAGTGTTCTCCCCTAGTGGTCTGCTGGCAAAATTCTAGTGACAAACAGATGGCCAGTCCAAAGTCTCCAGTCCAAGTGGTCCAGCTGGCTAGTTCAAGTGTGGACAAGCAGCTGTATTTTGTATGAATATGTGTACTGGTGGGCTTGAGAAATAAGAAAGTAGTTTTGCAGTCCAGTCACTGACAAAGTTAAGGGCAGACCCTAATACGGTGTGACTAAAATGTCCTAAAAAACAACTATTAGTGGTCAAGCTATAACTGGTCGTGTGGGCTATAGTCACTAAACAAAAGTTAAAGGGCAAACCCTGGGTATAATAAAGTTTTTAGCTTTGAAGGGGCCAGATGGTGCAAAACATTTGAAAGTTAAGAGCAAAGGTATCAGTGTTCTTCCTTAACAGTGGTCTGGTGGCTAAATTCTGGTAAAAACAGATGGCCCATCCACAGTCTCCAGTGCAAGTGGTCCTGGTGGCAAGCTATTTTTTGTTTGAATATGTACTGGTGAAAAAGCCGGTGAACTTGAGGAATAAGAAACTGGTCCTGCAGTCTACAATCCTGCCGTATGCCGTTGGGCCCCTGCACCAAGGCCCCGTGCCCCCTCTCAATGTTGGCTCTTATCGCGCGGTCTGCACCCTCATCAACATTGAGCGGGGGGGGGGGGGGGGGGGGAGACAAGGGAGAGAATGTTTATAGTCGTGTTGCGAATGGGTGGCCCAAGCATTTTGGCCGAGATTGTAGTCGTTGATAAAAGTCAGGGGCAAACCCTGGGTATATGTGAAAGTTTGTAAATTTTGATAAGTTGTTGTGTTTTACTTTGTATAGCATGACTAAACTGACCTATGATTTAATGAAATCGTCTTTACAAGATATCCGGTGGGATTGCCTTGTTGACATATTACTTTGGTTTCAACTTGTCTTGTAATTAAATGACATATGACTTGCCCACGGTGATACATTCCCTGTAATGTCTTGCCTTGAGTTGTGCTAAGAAATGACTTGTTCCTTGTCACTGACTTAAGCAATTTTAACTGGTTTAGTTTATACTAAGTGTTGCTAATTAATGATGTGATTAATTACTGCTCAGCTCATCCGTCAGCCCAAAGGAGCAAGAGGGTGATCTTGATCGGAAGATTGCCGAGGCTAAAGACACTGAAGCCAAAGCTAGATTGGAAGGTAAATATCCTCAAATGTGATATTTATATCGTGTTTCTCTAATTAGTGACGAGCACTCTCACAACCTTGGCAGACTGCAATGGTTTTTACCACTTGGTCGCTGTCACTAAGATATTTTCAGGGCAGTGGATCGCAGGTCTTTTTTGTGCAAAGGTCTTATGTTTGTTTATCTGGACAGAACAACAAATGCTTCATTGCTTGCTTTTCTTCAAATTCACATTGTTTAATTTTGTCATCTGGTAGCTGTCCCCCACATCTCCATATAAATTAATTTAATTTTTATTTTATTTTATTTGCCAACAAACATTTACAAAATGGACAAGCAGAAGATCTACAAGAGCAAACTATACGTTTTCTTCAAAAGAAGAACACAGCGAAAAAGTGAAAGTATTGAAAGCAAAGTACTGAGCAACCCAGCTGGGCAGGCAAATACATCAAGGAACAACCTCCGATGCTGCTGGTGCACTAAAAAACTTTTAGAAACAATACAAGAGAACCCTGTCAGAAAGTGACTTTCAATTTGGCTGGCCATTTGGTTCTCAAAAACACATTGACAATGAAAGACCAAACAAACCCTCCCCCATCCAGGAGTAATGTGCATTATCCACCATCAAGCCAAGAGCCGGGCAACTCATAATAAAGCACAACGAATTATAAAAATTCAAGTTAAAAAAGAAAGTAAAGTTTAATCTAGACTTGCTGGCTGATTTCCTTACAGTGCTTTTTTGTGCCATCAATTAATGTGAACGACTTCTTTTTCTCCCCCATCTCAAGTTGTCCAGACAGAGCTGCTTACATCCAAAGATGAAGTCAACCAACTGCTGTCTCGCTTGGCCCAAGCAAGTCGAGAAAAGTAAGTTGTTGTAAACTTTGCAGGCCAGAAAAATTGTCCATGCATGCTATACCATTGGTTCTTTGTGACGGAGCGTTTAAGCGCACTGTACGCAACCTCTGGTTTTTTCGGATAGGCATATTGAGGGTTCAAGTCCTGGTCTTGCACTTGTGTCCTTAAAGGAACACACTGCCTTTGATCAGTCGAGTTGGTCTTCGAAAAGCGTTTGAAACCGTTATGGTTATGATAGATAATTTAAAAGTAGAATATAATGATCCACAATAACATGCCTCGGAATTTCACGGTTTTCCTTTTACATCGCGAAGAAAAATTTGACTCCCATAAATGGCCGACCATGTTAGTCGACGATGTAAAAACAAAAACCGCGCAATTTTGATGGATATTTGTGTAGATCATTGTATTCTACTTTTACAAAATCTTTCTAACCATATGCATTTTATAACAAATGGTTACAAATGCTTTTTATAGACGATCCAAGGCAACGTGTTCCTGTAAGCAAGACACTTAACCAAGAATGTGTTGTCTTTCGGGTGGGATGTAATGCAGAGATTTGTATGTGTTGTGTAAGGCATGTAGACAAATCCAGTTACAATTATCGCAAAGAGAATGTGTTTGCCCCAGTGTTTCTTGCAAGGGCTGCTGAATGTGCCGCATCACCCTGGTAAATGGGTTTCATAGTCCAACTTTTTTTTAAAACCTGTCTGAAAAAATTTATGATTTATCCACTTTGAGGTGCCGGTAGATAAAAAGCGCAACATAAAAGTGGCTTATTTATCATATTATTTATTTTGTTCACCGAAAGATTGAATTTTAGTTAAATTTTCTAAAATGGAATTGCGGAATCTTGCAAAGTTAGGAGCTGGATGAAACGGTTTTACTTCTTCTCTGAGCTTATATCCAAAAATCCTACACTACAACTACAAATACTCTGTACGCAACTGCGCAAGTCCACTTGCGCAACGTATATGGCGCAACTTACGCCATAAACGTTGGGCAAGTGGACTTACGCAGTTGCGTATAGTTTCGTGAAATCGGCCCCTGATCATGCATAGCTTCTATCTATATCAAACTTTCTTCTTTTGTCGATACAGGGCAGAGATGGTGTCTGGTACAATTCACAGGGAGTTAGTCCGAATGGCCGAGGACCGAGCTAATAATGCCGAGGCAAGAGCCCTTGCTCTTGAACATGAGGTGAGTCCTGGCACGTGTAACTTTGTGACATCTCACAAATCAAAATGACTGTATTTTCCCAACTGAAATGCCCTACACCTGAGAGGGCCTTAAGACCAATTTCATGGCCCAACATAGAGCAGTATTTTTAGAGTGCCGTCAGCACAGGGCATTGGGGGTTTGTAGTACTCCTAACTGTCCACCTTCCCACCATCCCTTTAAAGATTCACCAATTAAGCAATCGATATGTCAATAGTCAATATGGGATTGTACAAAAAAGGTAGCTATGTGGAGTCCTCAGTATTAATATAGAATACTTTCAAATTAAACAAGATCTGTTCAAATTTAAATTCTTATAGCTCCCTTAACCTTTTTTAAAACTTGTTTGCAGCTAAGACGCTTGCTGGAGTCAAAAGATCGCAATGTGAACACCTTCCCAAGATCCTCCTCACCGAAGCCACCACAAATCCCACCCCGCATGAATGACATCATCATAAAGCCAATGACGTCAGTCGGGATTCGAACCTCACCCAAACACTTCCAGAAGCACAATTCGACCGCCTCTGCCATACCCAGCACGTACAGCAGTGGTAATCTCGGAGGCAAGACTGCCGAAGCAGCGGTGGTGAGGAGTACGGCAGGCAGGACGGGAAACAAACGAGCAAAGGCACACAATAGGTCGTGGTCGCCGAGTCGCCTGCGGAAGGTAGAGGCAAGCAAAGCCAACAAGGAGGTTAAGAATGAGGAGGAAAAGGAAGTAAAAAATTCAGGAAAGGTAATAATAATAATAATAATAATAATAATAATAATAGACCGTTTTTATATAGCGCTTTTCACGCCCGAGGGGTGTCTCAAAGCGCTTCCGACATCATTACCCCTTTTCAATGGGCCTTAAATCATTCCTTAAACCATCTCAGCTCCCTGGGGAGTATACAGCCTGTGCGCAATATATGCACTACTCGGCTAAACCAATCAAAAGAACCATCTCTGCCCTCACAGGTACCCATTTACCCCTGGGTGAAGGTAAAGTTTATTTGTTTGTATTGGGGAGTTTGTTTGTTATATTTCCAGTTGTACAACAACAAAAGTGCAAGAATATTGATTACAAGTAAAAAAGATGTACAACAAAATTAGGTACAAATGAGGGTTGTAACCAGAGGAGGTAAAACCCTCCTTTAGCAGAACACACAAACTGCTGTAAAAAGTTTATGTTTTCCCCTGAACACAATAGGAAGGTCTCTTGGATGAGAGGCACTACTATGTGTCGAAGCGTTCCACATTTTTGGTTTTGCAATAGTTAAAGCATAGACGATGTGACCTTGTCACTCAAAAACCATGACATGATTCGCGCACATACGGCCAGGCAAAACCTTTGTGTTTTGGCAGCCAGCTAGAAAGTGTACGCAGTCTATGCGTCTTTTTGTCCTGCGAAACATGACGTATAATAGTGTTTTGTCAACAGGGGGCAGTTTTAATGTAAACATAGGTCACCCTACTATAGCTTCTCATCACCCAGTAATAAATAAAAACAGTTTAATTTACATTAGGGAGGAGAATGATGGTGGTCCTGAGCTGGAGGGGGTCGGTCGTCCACCTCGTCATCCTCTTATTATTCCACTTTGTAAGGGTGCTTGCTGTGATACTAAGTTCATATAATTTATGCTTGATAAAAAAGTTCCTATTAATAATATCAAAGTCCTATATCGCGCACGTTTCTACCAAACAAGGTACTGAGAGTATACAAACTCTCGGAAAGATAGGTTATTGCAGTGATGAATTCTGAGACCCAATTATTTAGCACCTTATAAGGGTTTACAAGGTGCAACGGCGCATACAGCAGCCACAGCCAGGAACATCGGGGCGAACCCCTTCTATTTTTGGTAAGTGCACTGGGTTCTTTTACATGTGTTACACAACACATGGGACCAACAGCTTTACATCCCATCCAAAGGACGAAGCATTAGTGGTTAAGTGTCTTGTTTAAGGACACAAAAGTGTCGCGGCTGGGGATTCGAACCCACACTCTGCTGATCAGAAACATTAGAGTTTCATCATTAACTTGAGATTATAAACACAGACAGATTTGAGATAACACCATTTTAGCTTTTTATAATCTTCATCATTGTCGGTGTTTTTCTCCACCAGGTGTCCTTCCTCCAGAGGGTTCAATCGAGGGTCTCCAGTGCCCAGACGAAGACAGAGGTTCAAAAGTCACTCTTCAACCGCATGCAGTCAAGATTCTTTGCAAAGACACCGAAAACTGTCGCGACGGCGGCGCCGCCATCAAACTGCGAGCTACCGGATGTGTCCAGTCTAGTGGAAGGCTCAACTAAGTCAGAGTACGAGATCCCGATGGAGCCGGTCCAGAGATTCACTCGGACGCCATTGATTCGTAAGTCAATTCTGATTTTAAAATGTCTTATGATTTGTTATTATTACTTCCTCAGGTCGAAATGTGGATTTCAAACCTTTTCCTGAATGCTTTTGTAGGGGGCAGTGGATTTATAAAGTAGGGTAAAACTTCTCTCTAACGAGTCACTTCAAATCGGACATCAAACTCACTCAGAATGTATAGGAAGTGACATTGATATCATGATGTTGACAGATAGCTGCAACAAATTGTTAAAAATTCTCTGTAGAGTACAAGAAATTTCAGACTTTTATCTGAATACAAACACAAATCTTCAAACAAAATAAGCCCTTCTCTTTGATCTACTCTCTCGACTCTAGCACTGAGGAAAAAACGCATAGGAATGAGTTCCAAAAACTCATAGGAATCTATAACTCCAGGGGTCACCAGGTGGAATTGCCATCATTTCAATTTACATTGTAGCCCCATTAGAGTGGCTTTTAGCCTTGTTTATGACCAAACTTGCATACAAAATATATATTGTAACGAAAAAGATACGGATCCCAATTTCAGACTTTTTTTGTCAGAAATTACTCTCACCCTGTTTGTTTTATAAGTCATGAACTCTTCTCACATCTGCATGGATTTATTTCATAATTGCTGACTTTTTAACACCTGCTACTTGTCTAGCCAATCAACTGTTACCTTGTCTCCAACTTGATAACACTTTGTTCACAGTTTGCAAATGACTTGATTAGTATACTTAGGACCAATTGCCAGAGAATTCTATTTCGGAAGCCATATGATTGCTAGGCTTATGGCATCTGCTCATTAATTGAGAATATTTAAAAATTACTTCCATACTGCCTTATTTATAGAATGTTATATTTATTAATGAAAACTTGCAGGAGTGGAAAAGGGAGTGGTTAATGGGGGTGGGCACATAGTGATATAGAGGAGGACACTATGATGCAGCATCACATGATATTTTAAGGCCGAGCATTCTAGTTTACCGGACTCAAGCTCTGGTGTTTTTGATCAGCATAAGTGTGGTTTTGACGTATCGGTTTAATTACTTTGTCGATCAGGAGGATCATTGGATGACGTATAAGTCCTGTGTGTTGTGTTGCACGTGAAAGAACCCTGTTACACTTATCACTTAGTGATTGGGTTTTCCATGGTAGGCTGGCAGAGGCTACCGAGTATGCTCTGGCACTTTATGGGTGGGATGTAGAGCAATAGGTCCCATAACGTAGAGCAATAGGTTCCATTGTTAGTCCAGTGACTATAATTCAATATTTTCTTAATTTTCAGTTTGTCTATACCCATGTTCAGCGCCCTAGAGCTTGTTAGCATGAATCGGGCGCCATATAAGTTTTGGTACTATTATTATTATAACACTTGTGTACTCTTATCGTCAAGAGAAGCGGTTCGTCCTGTGTTTGATCAGCACCTTAGGAACAGGAACCATACTTCAATAATAGCTCCACATATTTTGCAGGAGTGTTTTGATTCCCAAATCGGGTGTGATATTTATAACAATTCAGTATTGGTACTGTTATATTCTAATTCATAAACTGTCTTAAAAAGTGTTTTTCTTTGTTGTAGTGCCTGATTCACTATATTATGAGACTCCAATATAAGTTTTATTACATAGTTGATATGATGATGCCAGTTGCTCAAAAAGAACAATCTTTAGTGGTTGAACAGTGGGTCATATCATAGTGACTCATATTACAGTGATTGAGGCAATAATTGATGCTAAGACATACCCAAGAAATGGCAATGAACAAGAGTCTCTTGAGGATCATGCTGTTGCATAATGGGAGTTCGATGTATTAAATAGCTATAAATAGAAGTATACCATGGGGCTCATCGAAGAAGGGGGGGGGTTACAACAATCAATGACCTGTTAATTGAAACGGGAAAAAAACTATGTAACAAAGGAAAACTGGAAAAGAAATGGGAGGACAAATCACTCTAACATACATTCTCGGCAGAGTTGTCGATAATTTTACTTTATGATTTGTTTAAATCTTGATCGGAAGCATACAACTACATACAAATAAAGGAAACATTTACTACATGGTGGTTCAAAAAAGGTGCAGCCAGTTTTGACAGCCATGTTTACCTAGAAACTTAAAGGCTGTGGACACTATTGGTAATTACTCATAATAATTATTGCCATAAAACCTTTCTTGGTGAAGAGTAATGGGAAGAGGTTGATGGTATACAACATTGTGAGAAACGGCTCCCTCTGAAGCGCCATATAGTTTTCGAGCAAGAAGTAATTTTACACGAATTTGATTTCGAGACCTCAGATTTAGAGCTTGAGGTCTTGAAATCTAAACGCACACAACTTCGTGTGACAAGGGTTATTTTTCTTTCACTCATATCCGGCAACTTGGACGACCAATCGAGCTCAAATTTTCACAGGTTTGTTATTTTATGCATATGTTTAGATACACCAAGTGAGAAGACTGGTCTTTGACAATTACCAATAGTGTCCACTGCCTTTAAAGCTTTAAGACAAACAACTTTTAATAGCTTGAGTGACGCATCACATAGTATGACAAATCAATTCAATGTATTGAGCATCCATGAGGGCAGGTTACCGGATTGAGGCTTGGCTTACTGAGAATTAAGATCATAATACAATTTGGATCCAACAGTGTACATGTTATACAACAGTGGAAAGCTAACCCCCCAAAAAATCCAAAATTAAAACATTAAAATCCCTCGCCAATCCTTGCCAATGCTTGCCAATGCTGTATAATCATAGTGAGATAACCTTTGCTCAAGTGATGTTTGAAGCTTTGCAAGGTGTGGGAAATATGAAGCAACTATATAACTATAGTAAATTTGCGGGTGCAACCATGTGTACATCCCTTTTGGAGGAAAAGAATTGTGTCACAGGGAAAAGATTGTTTTAAAGTATGGGAGCATTTTATTTGTGTATTTATTGGTTTGGAGTGGACACACCCTCTATCGTTTAGTCGGAGAGGAGTACCAGGGACTTGACTAAACTAATAGGATCCATTTCAGATTTCGCATATCACCAATATTGTACCTAGCTTCCCCCCCCCCCCCAAGCAAAATGCTTGCCATGTGAGATTCAAGGAAATCAAGCTAATTGAAGGACAACAATCTTTTATTAAAACAGCGCATGTGTCCTTTATGAAGATCCGAACGCAGGAAGAGAACTAATTGAAATTCTTGATGGTGCTTGTGAAACCATCGCCAAGTACAGGTCGAGTATAGTTCCCACGATGACAGTAGTAGACATCAAATAGCTGGTTCCGGTCATTATGTTGCCATAGTTACTGTCATAACAAAAAAGTTTGCATTTAACTACATTCGTTTTACATTTCGTTATTTTTCAACAGGATTGTAAAGCAAGAAATTCTTGTTTTACCATTTTCTCCTCCAAATTGTGAAAAACATGCTGTAGATTTTACGAATCAATCTAATTTTTCTATGGTTAAATAACATTTAAAAAAAGATAAATTCCACTTATTTGTTACAATATATTGCACATTTTGTCGTGTTTGAGTCTCGAGGGATGAACAAATCTGCCCCCTCCTCATTTTCAGTTGGTTTTGAGCAGCAAAGGATAAACAGATCTATCCCTTCAACTTTTCAGCTTGATTTGAGCACCAAAGGATAAATCTTTTCCCTCCTCTTTTTGGCTAAGTTTGTGCAATCGATTTTGACTTTTTCCCCCAAAAAATATTTCATGGAGTAACTGCACAAACAAAACCGTTTGGACTCTAGCAGAGGGCTAATTGAGAAGACTCTGTGGAAGTTTTGAAGTTTTTACAAATTAAATTAAAGCCCCCACAAAAAACATAGGGAAGAAGAAGAAGATAAAAACAAATTATTCCACATCATTAAGTAGGAATAATTATGTAAGCTAAAGTAGTAGTCCCAGCCTATTTCTTTACCATCGGCCCGGGTAATAGTTTAAAAAGCAGGACAGTTCTTTTCAGAACTGAGAAGGCTACCAAACACCCGAACAATCTACTCCGCGGTAGTAGAATAAAGAAAGACAGTTCTCTAAGAACAAACTCTACCATGCAAGTAGATACACACATGGTGTTTACCGCAAACCAAATATATATTGATACCTCACCATGCAAAGTCTAAAATCCTATATAATAATTATGTAGTTAGAGAATGGAATTAGCCGTTGCAAATTGCTTACCAACCTAAGGGACCTACGGTATAAAAAAAACAAAAATGTTAATTGTCTGACGTTTGGACCCTAGCAGAGTCGCAATCATCAATGACCAATTTGAGATTTGAGGCTAACAATGTTTTTTTTTCAATTATTCTGTAGCCTCATCAAGGAGATTTGTCCGGGAATCAAATTCCTCTTTAGGGTCTCATGGACTAGCAATTTAGAGCATTGAATTCAATTTCAAGTTCTCAACGGGCTCTCACGGACTAGCAATTATTTAGAGCATTGAATTAAACTTCAAGTTCTCATTAGGGTCTAATGGACTAGCAATTTAGAGCCTTGAATTAAAGTTCTGGAGGTTTAGTCATCGGGGTGTGGGTTCAAATCCCTGTCATGACTCTTGTGTCCTTTAGCAAGATACTTCACTACAATTGCTTCTCGTCACCCAGGGGTAAATGGGTACTTGGATCACAGCCCCGGGCTGTATACTCCCCAGGGATCTCTGAGAAAGATCAGAAACTTTATTGGCCCAGTGATCGACCAGGGGCGGATAGCAATAAAACGGTCTTAGTCAGCAGTCGAAGACCAATCAGTTATAGCCGGCTATCTGCCTTAGACAGCCGTAGCTTAGTCAGTCATTAAGCCTGTCGAAATAAGCCAGTCTTAGATAAGTCGGTGAAAAGTAATGCAATACGAACAAATGTCCAATAATACTTAGCACATCTGCAGCACTGGCGTTACGGCATTGTTCTGAGTGCTTAGGTTAAAATCATCAGATATCTCTAATATTCGGTCTCGTCGTCGAGCTCGTCGCATCAAATCGTCGACAACTAACAAATGCACACCATGTATCTTTAAAAAACAAAACTAAGACCGATTATAGCCAGCTAAAAGCAGACTTAAGATTTAAGACTGGCTATAATTATAGACTGCGCGAATGCAATCGGTCTATAATTAAAGATTGTCTAAGCGCGTCTCAAGTTAGCCGGCTATGGCACATAGACCGGCTTAAGACCGCTCGGTGCAATCCACCCCAGGGCACATTAGTTAACTTGGCTGACTTAGCTGTATCAAAATGTTTACCATCCAAACGGGACCCTAGAGAAGTCTTTCTCAAAGGCTCATTTGAGACACTCTGCTGGGGCAAAAACAGGAGGCCTTAGCAAAAATACACCGATCCATTGGCACACTCGTGAGCAAGATACACGTGAGCCTCTCCAATGCCATTCTGCACAACTCTGTTGCGTGCGCCAAGCATATGCACACGCATGTCGGACTCTATAGTGTCAGACTTTTGGTAGTGCAATGGGTTGTGATTGGTCAACACTCAATGGGGCGGAGCTTAATGGATCGGTCTATTGTTTTGCAATGATTCTGTAGTTTTACAACAATTCTTCAAGGATTTTTGTCTTGTAGATAAATTCCTTATACATGGACTAGCAATTTAGAGCACTGAATCTAAGTTATGGAGGTTTAGTCATGTCTGGGTGTGGGTTCGGATCCCTATCATGACACTTGTGTCTTTAACCCTCTAGTCACTGCATTGCCCGAGTTTCTGAAAACCAATTTTTCAAGATTCTTGCAGTAAACAACTGGAATCGTAGTTCAATTTTTAAAAGATAGCTTAATATTTATGCACAATTTTTTACCCTTTCGGTAATGTTTGTATAAAAGTACAAGCTCCCATTGGGAACAATAATCGGCTCTCGAATATTTTTTTGTAAGGATAAAATGGACACAATAGCTTTTCAAGGCTTTTATCTGGCTCAATGCTCATACTAATTAAATGCGAAGGCGTTAGTTTTCGACAATATCATCATTAATGATGAATAAATACAGTTTCCTTTGTGTTTACTAATTGGTATGAGCTAAATTATTTCATCGTCATTAGCTTCGAACATTACCGAAAGGGTAAAAAATTGTGCATAAATATTAAGCTATCTTTTAAAAATTGAACTACGATTCCAGTTGTTTACTGCAAGAATCTTGAAAAATTGGTTTTCAGAAACTCTGCCAGCGTGCAATGGTACTTTTCGGATGGAACGAAAAAGCTGAGTAAAAACATCACTGCGTGCGCGTGTCTTTGGTAACGCAGCAGTGTTACTGCAAGGCATATTAGTAAAATTACTAGCATTCGGCTTCTACAATTAAAAATTGTAGGCCTACGCTTTGTTTGTTTTGAAAGTTGTATCTTTCAATCAAAATGACAAAGATCTACTTGGATGTTATATAAAACAAATAATGAATGTTTTTCATTCGTGCAATGGTGCGAAAATGTTCATTCGTTGAAAGCTGGAATGTTCCATTCATCTCGGCTCTGCCTCGTTGAATAGAACATTCCATTTTTCAACTCATGAACATATTCGCACCATTGCACTCATAAACATTCATTATGTGTATACTATTCAACCAGGGGGTATAAATGGGTACCTGTGAGTGAAGAGGTTGATATTCTGTTTGAAAAAGCTTATGGGGCACAATGCGCAGCCTAGGGCTGTATATTCACCAGGGAGCTGAGTAAGATTACATGAATGTTATTGGCCCAATGATGAGGGCACTGGTATGTAAAGTGCATTGATACATTACTTTAAATTGTGCCATATATACGAACTATAGATTGTAATTATTCAGAATATTTGAGTATATTTGTGGATGATAAAATGGTTTATGTTATAGTATTGCAAGCTGTGTCTCAATTTTCTTCTGAGAAAAGGCAAGGAACGATTGTTATGTGATTAATCATATCATTGGAATGTTGAGTACAACATATGATATGTCAATTCTTTACATATGAGAGTTATGGCTATGTGTAACAACGTCATGTTTATATCGATTATATCAATATTTTTGTATACGTAGGGTAATCAGAAGAACGTTCTGAAAGTGATAGGCTACCATTCACCTAGGAAACTCAGCGAGTCTCAACTTGTCGGCGGTGAATAAATATTTTCCATTCAAAGGTCAACTAAAATTCACCCCATCACAAACTTGAAGAATTCTGCTTTGTTTGTTTGTTTGTCTGTTATTTGTTTGTTTGTTTGAGTATTTTGGGTTCTTTAAATGACAAAATTAGGCCTGACCTTTCTTGCCGTTGGTCGTGGACTTGGTGCCCCTTCAACAGTTTCCTATAGATATTGAGATTTTACAATGGTTGAAAAAATGTAAGTTGCCTTGTTCTCTCAAAGATGAACTTCCAGCAGCCGATTTCGCGAGACATTACGCAACTGCGTAAGTCCCCTTGCGCAATGTTTATGGCGCAAGTTGCTCCATAACAGTGCGCAAGTGGACTTACGGAGCAGGTAACGTTTTGAGAAATCGGCTGCAGGCCTGCAACTATAATCTGATCAATCCAGAAATCAGTAGTCAAACACCCATGTTTTAAATACTTATAGCCTATCTCTGTTCAATTTTGATAAACATTTCCTTCACCCATTGAATGCTTGTTTCAATATACTGCAAAAATACTTTGTTGTATGTGTTTGGGATTGGAGGCATTCATTGAATTGGTTTGCAGTAACGCCATGTATACAATGTAAATCTACTTGCTGGTTGATTATGTTTGTTTTTTAACTTGTTTTACTTTATATTCTACTTTTGCCAAGTAGATTTTGCGTAATTCGAAGACTTGTCTATACCGTAGAGTACATTTTCGGAATTCTGGAAACTTCTCAGTTCTAAAAAGAACTGTCCTGCTACAAACTAGGGCGGAAGCAATCGGTCGGGACTACTACTTTCGCTTAGTGGATCAAGGGGACTCTTCTCGTTAGTAACTTCACTGCTGCAGAGTGAGTTTTAAATTGGTCTCAATGTCTCGACTAGCTAATGCTCTTCTCATCATCAGGAGACTAGTAGTAAATTTAGGCATTTTTTCTAATATCAATTTTACTGAACAATTGATACAGTCAACTGCATCGCACAGCATCTGGTATCATATAGTCAATGACCTTAAGGTCCATTCATTCAAGTCATAGTTATATCTGTATCAATAACGAGACTCATCCAATAACTGCGTGACTAAAACGGTAGTGTATTTGCCCTTGGTCGGTAGTGTATTTGCCCTTGATCATTTGCTGCTGTCATTTCTCACTTTGTTTTAGTACGGGTGAAAAAGTTGGTTGTTGATTTGAGGTTTTGTTGTATGTTAAGTCCGAGCTTCCTGGTGCTACATTTTAGGATGGAATATCTATTTAGTCTGCCTCATCGATTGTACGTGTTTATCCAAAGTCTTTTCTACGCTCAGGATCGGCATCTTCTGGATGAGAAATCACAAGGTAGGCTGAAAGGAGGACAACAATTTTCTTGGTTTTAGGCACTGGACACTATTGGTGATTACTCGAAATAGTTGTTACATAAAAACTTTGGTAACGAGCAAGGGGAGCTGTAGTATAACACATTGTGAGAAACGGCTCCCTCTGAAGTAATGTAGTTTTTGAGAAAGAGGTACTCACTCAAAAAAAAAAAAACTTCAGCTGAAGCCTTTTAATGTGCATCTGAAACTAGCACACAAAGTAATGCAACAAGGGTGTTTTTTTCTTTCATTATTCTCTTGCAAATTCGATGACCAATTGAGCCCAAATTTTCACAGGTCTGTTATTTTATGCATATGTTGGGATACACCAAGTGAGAAGAGTGGTCTTTGATATTTACCAAAGGTGCCCTGTGCCTTTGATTTGAGATCTAGTATTCAATTTAATATTTATTGTAATGGATGCTCAAGCTTGATTAGCAACAAGGTGAATTACCCCTAGGGTATTTTGTTTCAACAGGCAGCAGTGATGTGTGTGGGTTGTTTTTTTTTTTTTTTGGGGGGGAGGGGGGGGGGGGGGGGGAACACATTATAGTTCCAATTTGCCACCTTGTCATTTCCAAGCTCAGCTTTTCCCCCAATGGCTGAAATTGAATTTAACCCCAAACCATTCTTGGGGTGGTTGGGTTGATAAATTGGTATTCAGTTCTCAGGATCGGTTTCTCAATCCCTAAACATGAATGTGTAGGTTTTCCCTGGCATAAATTGTTCTGGGGTTTCCTCCCACACATCTGGAACTGCAACTTCCATCCTTTGGTTTATAGGCTAGTGCATTGATTATTTTGTTTTTCTGTTTGCTAAATAAACAGAATGAGGCGCCTTATTTCATTTCACTCAGAATGATGATTAATTAAAGAAGAAAGAAAAGTAAATTTAAGTTGGACAGTTCAAAGATTTCATGGCAGTTAATTGTCCTTGCCTAATTGATTTCTATTTGGACTGTTGATCCCCTACCTGCAATAGGGTGATTGATAATGAGAATTTCCAAGGGGGAAACCCCAGACAAAACAATATTGCATCATTGCAATTACTTCCTTTGGCCTACATGGTGTAGATTAAAGATAAAGTATTACCTTCGGTTTGTGGAATCGTTTGGTTAATTTAATCCCATATTGCGCCACAGCACCTTGTAAAACATTACATGGTGCTATCTAATGCTAGGAGTCCACTGGGCCAGTGCCAGTTGGTGCCAGTTCGCGCCAAAGATTATGTGATTGGCGCGTAGTTGCTCGCTGTGGCGCCGAATTAATGTCCGCTCGGCATGTGTCGCCAAGTGGAATAAACTGGGTGCCATACGGCGTGTGCCAAATGCCACCCAGCTTGCTCCAAAATGTTGCGCCAGTTTGCGCCAGTTCGCGCTATTACACGATCATTTGTTTCACAAATTCACCCTGTTGGCGCCATTCACGCCAATAGATGGCTACTTTGCGCCACTTGGTGATTAGTTTGTGCCAAAGGTCGCCAAATTGGTTTGAACTTGCCGCCGCTTGGCACTACTTGCCGACTATATAAATACCAGCCAACGGCTACCTGGTTCAGACCCTCCTCGGCTGCATCTTTGTTGAAAATTATGTGAAATTTTGTAGAAATTGTGAAGGAAAAACTGCGTGGAGGTGTTGTCGAGTCAAATCTTGAAAGTTGTGTGAGAAAGTCCTGCGATGCCGCCCTGCTTTTATAGGCGGCAAGTGGCGCGGAATGGCGGGCAACCAGGTGGCATGTGGCATGAAGTAGTCACCAATCGGGTGCCATTTGGCGCGCTTTTGCGGGCTATCCGCCTCTGTTGGAATTATTTGGCGCGTAGTGGCGCAAACAAGTTGCCACTTGGCGCCAAGTGGGGCCATGTGGCGCGAAATCTCATTGGCGCAACATTCCAGTGGATTCCAATAGGCGGATTGTTTGTGCCAAAGGGCGATATGTTCGCGCAATTTGGTGCCACTTGGCGCTGATTGCTCGATGCAAGTGGCGCGACGAAAATTTCAAACATTTTCTGGCCCAGTGGACCCGTAGCATAAGGATTTTTTAGGTCTCATAATTCAAAAACGTAGACCCACATATTGCAGGAAATACTGTATGTTAAACGCCAGGAGCGTCACTTGGTGATGGACATGTGCTATATAAGAAGCCACAATTATTAGTATATTATTGGGGGTAGGTTAAAAATAAGGGGGGGGGGGAAAGAGAAATACTACCACCATTTGTTAAAATGTAAAAGCATTGGTAATTCTGAATCATCTTGTTTTCCGTAATTAAACACCAGAGTCAACATTTTCCTAAGTTAGTCGATACTATTTAAAGGCAGTGGACACTATTGGTAATTGTCAAAGACCAGTCTTTCTACTTTGTGTATCTCAACATATGCATAAAGTTGCGAGATAATAATAAAAGAAAAAAACACCATTGTCATTCGAAGTTAGATGGTTGATTTTAAGACCTCAAATTCTAAATCTGAGGTCTCGAAATCAAATTCGTGGAAAATTACTTATTTCTCGAAAATTATGTCACTTCAGAGAAAGTCGTATCTCAAAATGTTTTATACTATCAACCTCTCCCCATTACTCGTCACCAAGTAAGGTTTTATGCTAATAATTATTTGGAGTAATTGCCAATTAATAGTGTCCACTGCCTTTAATAAATATATAAAGTTTAGTTTTGCTCATGAAAACTTCTTGCAATTGTGAATAGTTTTGTATTTGTGCTTATATCATCAAATTGAAGTTTTTCTGTGTTTTTCACAGTATTCTAACTGTTTGAGAGTAATTCTACATAATATAATAACGATACTGATCTGATATAGCGCACATCTCCTGTGCTCATGGGGCTTTACAAAAGACCAATAAATTAGAAATAAAAATCATCTAAGAAATTAGTGTTCTTACAAAAAACTTCTAGATAAAATATAAAGATAGATAAATGGGGCTAGACAAAAGAAAACCATATCAACCTTTCTTAACAGTAGTTCGACCTTCTGCTTCAATAAGATTTCTCTTACTCGAACTAAACCAAATCAAAGATTTGATGCAAAAAATCACAAAGAATGTTGTTTTCTCCTGTAATCAGCCCCCATTGTCATTTTGTCATTTTTGTCTTCATTAACCACTTAATTATAACCCTGGGAATGTGTATGTCCACTACTAATGACATCAAAGGTATTAATTATGTTTACCTGTTCTTGTCTAGTTAGAAAGGGCTGTGGAGGGAATGAAGGTCTGTTTCATTCTGCGAAGAATTTTCCATCAAGTTTGTTTGTGGGCTTCTCTGCTATAATTAAACCATTCAGCAAATGAGCTTTCTTAAATTAAATTGATAAGACTGCCACATGATATATAAAGAGATGAAAACACAAACAGCACAATTCTTTCTGAAGACGTCAAGAGAACAGTTTTTGTCTTACAGAGATTTGATGGCACCCCTGAACAAAGATACTGACAGATTAGGGGCTGCCAACAGTAGGGCTAGATGGGTCAGTGGGTAGAGCACCGGTACTCTAATTCGGAGATCGCAAATATTTCAATCCTGATCTAGTCACTTCTCCATTTTATTTTTCAATCAAATGATTTCTCACTGCTAAAGACAAAACATTTTATGACAGTCTGCAATCTAGACACGGAGTCCAGCATTCTCCTGAAGACGATTAGAGCATCCTGATCGAAACATTGAGTTTTCAACCACCGTTTTTTTCAGAACTAACACTACTCAAAGCAGATATACACATGGTGCTACTGCAACCCTCACCTAAATAGTCTTCAAGATTTGAAGTTTCTGGAAATTGCATTTCAAAAGTAATTGAGACTAAAGAAGCAAGCACTGTGGAAGCAAGCACATTGACGGCAGTCGGCAAAATCAGCTTTGTGCATCTGAAAGCTAAGTTACGTCAACTACAGCTGAAAGCTAAGTTACGTCAATTACAGCCATGGAGAACATCTTAGGTAACAAAAGCCTTACTTCAGATTCCTCCTCCATGGATGCTCTGACCTACAGTTTGTCCGTTGTTGTCTTCTTATCCATCGCAGCGGTCATCGGAGCAGTAGAGAACGCGGCCATCTGCATCGTTGCCTGTAAATATACACACATGAGAACTGTGCCGAACTATTTAACCGTCTCGATGGTTCTCTCCAACCTCATCATCTGTACTGTAACCATCCCAGTTGATATATTCCTTCAGGTGGATGCAGACGCTTGCCTCAAAATCTCGTGCGACTTTCTTTTGAGTTTCAACACCTTTATTACGTTGGTGAGTTTATGGACGCTCTGTCCAATACTTCTGGATCGACATTTCATTGTAAGGATACCGCTAATTTATATGAAGAAACGCAATGTTCCGTTGGCTGTCACAGTAATAGTCGTCTCTTGGGTAGTGCCATTGATCCTGGTCTTACTGTACACACTCACAAGGGAGGATAGTTTGCAGGACAGACAAGTAGAGACTGGTTTATCATCATCATGGGAGAACTTTAAAGGTCTCGGGTACTTTGTTCTGTGCGTGTGCGTTGGTATGGGGCTCCCTCTCTTGATGTGTTTCGTGATCAACATTGCCATCCTGAAGGTGGTTTTGAAGAGACGCAAAAGGCAGATGCAGTTGATGCCTTTCAGACGGCAACTTCAGTCGCCTGGAACCAAACGGAGAGATTCCAAAATGTTAAGTCACGCTCCTCGTCGTAAGAACACCATCTCATGTGGTGTGTCGTCCTCGATGATGTCTCAAGTCTCCAAGGATAATATTGGTTGTCAAGAAACAACCGGATTACCTCGGATTCCGTTGCCTGTCATCACCGAGCGCAAAGCTCCTCCAAATCGGTCGAAGCGCCCTCTCAAGCGTCCGTCCAAAAGTGTCTGTATTCATCCAAACTCCCATCCCTTGAAGCTAGTCCGTCTCCGCTCCTTCTCTCGCATGAACCTCGACGGAATCTCAAGTGTTGATACAACTGGACGCCAATCATCATGTGATCAAAGTAACAACTTGAGCCGTTTCCCACTTCACCGTGAGAAGAAGACCTTCTTCGTCGTGATCCTGAGTCTAGGGACGCTGGCTTGCTCCTGTCTTCCCCTCTTTATACTCGAATGGTATCTTATAAGATACCCAGAAGAACGATTTATGAACCGGTATTTGTCAAAATCTCTATGGTGGCTCAACTGGTGTAGTTGTGTATTGAACCCTGTACTGTACACTATCTTCAGAAAAGAGTTTCGCAATGCCTTTAGAAAGTTTATTCGATGTTGATATGGCTTTCTTTCCAGGATACCCAGTGTATTTATCTTACTTTTTCCTGACAAAATTTTGCTTTTGAAACTTGATACAGGTGATGTACTTATTATTTGTTATTAGTCAGCACTCAATTTCTGCACCATTGTCACTCTAGACTTTCCAGAGACAGCTATTCTCAACATTTTCTACCGAGGGTGTTTAATTCCGTCCACTTTGTCCTTAAAGACACTGGACACTATTGGTAATTGTCAAAGACCAGACTTCTCACTTGGTGTATCTCAACAAATGCATAAAATAACAAACCTGTTAAAATTTGAGCTCAATTGGTCGTCCAAGTTATGAAAGAAAAAAACTGTGAAAAAAAACACCTTTGTCACACAAAGTTGTGTGCTTTCAGATCCTTGATTTCAAGACCCCAAAATCTAATTCTGAGGTCTCGAAATCAAATTCGTGGAAAATTACTTCTTTCTTGAAAACTACGTCACTTCAGAGGGAGCCGTTTCTCACAATGTTTTATACTATCAACCTCCATTGCTCGTTACCAAGTAAGGTTTTATGCTATAATAATTATTTTGAGTAATTACCAATAGTGTCCACTGCCTTTAACGTAAGGCCTATTGGTTTTTTTTTTTGTAATTTATTTCCCTTTGCACACACTCTGCCAAGTGCCAAGTCTTGTCACTTTTAGTGTTTTATCTTTTGATGTATTTTTATACAATGTGAGTGCCCCAAATGATCAGCTGTGCTGGATGGGTCCCCCTTGTAAAATATGGTTTAACAAAATAAATAAAAATTGAATCAATACATTTGGGATGAAAACAAAACCAGAAATACAATACCGAGAATGGAAGAATAGTCCCGATTAGCCAAGCAACACATGTTGATTGTTTCATAATTTTTCATAACTTTTTTAAGTAGAGTGGGACGTCACAGAAACATCTGCTCTGGAATTGTAAAGGTTGTTGTGGATTTTAATCCCACCGAGTGCCTGTGATTTTTGTTTCACAGAACTTGTGAAAGTATCGAGTATAAAGTGATATTCTCACATCAGTGTTTTTTAGATACCGCCGAGAAAATGCAAATATGTCCCTGCAGGAAGAAAAAAAATAAATACATGACAATCGTTTTGTGCATTACTGACAATAATACTTCTCAGATTAAAATTTTGAAAAAAATTACATCTTTTTAAACCACATTACTTCAAAGTAAAATGTTGCTTAAAATGCTTTATACTATCAAAAGCCTGTGACCAAAAGTTGTTATTATATTATATTCATGGTTTATTTATTAAAACACTGCAGTACAGCGGCTAAAAGCCGAGATGTACAGTTTACAAAATAGTAATTAAAAACATGACTATATAAAAAATTTAAAAATTGAAATATCAAATGTATAAACACACAGGCAACAAATTTGCCATTATTTTCAAGAGTGATAACCAAACGTAAACCTGCCCTTCAAAAGAAAACAAGTTCTACGGTTGTGAAAACAATTGTGCTTGAATAAAATCTCGAGTCCTACATCCCTTAGCAGGTTTCCTCATTAAAACAGACTTTTATTTTAAATGTCACTGTGTTTGTATATCTCTTTATGTTATATTGTACAGGATATATCACTCATGGCTTTCCCCTGCTCATCTCAGTCATTGTTTGTCATGCCTTAAAATAAACAATTGACCTCCAAAAGTACCTGATCCTAGTTTGTGTAACACTAGAGCAATTGAACCATTATATAAAGACCCTGGACACTATTGGTCATTGTCAAAGACCAGTCGTCTCACTTAGTGTATCTCAACAATCAAATTCGTGGAAAATTACTTCTTTCTCAAAAACTACATTACTTCAGAGGGAGCTGTTTCTCCAATGAATTAGTTTGATTCAATAATTGGCAAGAGCTGACTAAAATTGTGTCAGTTCATTTGTGTGCCACAAAGTGCATACATTATGATCAAATATTAATCTTACACATCACAGCCCATAGCAACTGTTGCTAATGACTTATAGTCTGAGTAAACACAAATGTGTGATTCTAATTATTTATTCAACCGTATTACGAAGATAAGTTTTAATCTAATTCCATCCGGTTGAAATCGGAAAAGACAGGACAGGTTGCTACAAGTGTATAGGGACCCTTCTTGTCTATAATAATTTGTCAATACTTTTGATGGAGTCTTTTTTTTTTTAACTACCCTTTTAAACCTGTTTGTAGTTATAAAATTAGTTTTCTGTGCATGGCACCACTGTATACATTTCTCGGAAAAGAAAGTCTTATTGAAATTTGGAACACCAGGAAATATAAATGAGAAACACTTCCTATTTTCTGGTTGATAACAAAATAACCCCACAGATCAATGGTCTATTGTGTTAACTTATCAGACCACACAATAGAACGATACCATAACAAAAGAGACAACCCTAGATGAGTGTACACAGTATAGATGTGATTGACTTTAAATAGCAGCATGTTGGGGGCTGGTGCCTATTGAATACTGTCTCGCCAAGCCTCTCTATTGTCAGAAACCTTCTAATGTGTGAGAGCTACCTACATGGCTAGGACGACGACGTACCCAGAGTGAAAACAGTCGCACGGTTACTATCAATGACCTCTTGACTAGTGTAACGCAGTGGTCCGTCGTATTTTCTACGGATGCAATATCATGATCCTGTATTTTCCTGTGCAAATCACCAACAGCGTGCTTTAATTAATCTATGGTGTGGGAGTGAGCTTCGGGCTTGGGTTTTAGGGGCCAGGAGAAGGGGGGCCGACGATCGAGGTCTATCGTTTGTTTGGCTGCTGAGTATTCCAGCTACTGAGTCTCAAATCACATGTTAAGTGATCCACGCCTGAAATGTATTGTACTTTGAACACATACATATTCCTCCTATAAGGCTGTATCACCACGGTGAGTAATGCGGTCTCAATTAACATTGTGTGTTTATGAAGCACAGGTTTTCATTATCTGCATTTGAATATGTTTTGTACCGTAGCCTACTGTAGGTTTTTTACTGACGATGAAAACAATTAAGATATCTGATCTGACGCTCTTTGTTGCGTTCGGAGTGGGGATTTAGGGGGCCTAAAGGCAGGGAGTTACTGATGGAGTAGAGCTATAAACCAGAAGGTAATGAGGTAAAATTAAATTAGTAACCTCTTTATACCCCTTTGTCATTATAATCCCTCCAAATTACATTTAGGTCCTTTGCGTGGTTTTGGAATTACACCACAAAACCCATGCAACTGCATACAGTGTCTGACATTATAATATCTGGAATTTCATAGGAGTTAAATTTGCATCGGGATATTCATTTTTGTTTTACCCATATATACACTGATTTGTGTTGGCACGGTTGGTACTTTCCAGAGGTGAAAACAAAATCACAGGAATAGTACTCAAGTGGGATTCGAACCCATAACCTTCGAAATTCTAGGGCAGTGTCATTACCATGCTATACCACCGAAATTTCATTGAAGTAACTTCTTAATCTACATGCATCTAAATTTGCTGTTCTTTTTACTGCCTTCATTAAAAAAATTAAAGGCTTATTTCCCCCTGTTAGTGGTGGGGTCGTATTATCAAGAGAGTTTGGCATAATTTTCCAAGTATTTTTACTTGGCAGACTTGGCAGTACATCCCTTTGGCCTTGGCTCAATCCATGAGAAATATTAATCCATCAGTAGAATCCATTGATTGCAAATTACTTAGTTCATTTCTGTAGTTGATGTGATAGACAGTTTCAAGGGATCAGGGACCAAGGGGTAGTATTCTGATGGTTTAAACAGCCAATAAAGGATGATCTCAATATTTCAACTACTACCTTTTTATGGCCAAATAGCCATCGTAGATACCGATTAATAACCATTTTACTCTCAAAATTTGCATTTGCCAGAGTCAAAAATTCACCCGTCCGCGGGGCTTTTTCAGCCGAGACTCAAAAACGGCTTATCTATTATAATGACCCCTTGACGCCAGAGACGATTTTCCTGTTACTGGGTTTGAACACAGTTCTGCAGCTTTGGCAAACTAAGGGCGCTATTTTCCACATCAAATAGCCGCCACTGACGTCACTATTCCTTTGTCCAGCGTTTTCCAGAAATTTGGCGTGGAGCGTTCTGGAGAAAAACCCATTTTTACCATGCTTATAACTGTCATGAAATTTGAACCCAAGTGGAATCTAGTTTCCTGTTTGGGGTGTAGAAGTTTCTTCTCTAAACTTATTACATGAATGAATAATTACTGTAAAAGTTTAGATTAATTCTCTTAAATCTGAAATAACCTTTGTATACATTTGTTTGTTGTTTGTTTCTTGGTTTGTTTGTTAAGAAGATCTTCATGTCAACGGAACTTGGCAAACTCTCACAAGAATAATAACATCAACTGGCAACAGCCAATCTCTCTCAAACAAACATTGGTTAGACATTTATGATTATGAATTGCACAAATCAAGAAATTTTTATTCAGTAACTAGCAATACTACTTCTGCTAGTCACTCGGAATCAGCGATTAGCTTAGTAGGATTGGAACCCACAACCTTGTGATTGCAAGTCCTACATATCTAACCACAAGACCACAGTGACCATGATAATGATTTGTCATAATATTTGACCTAACAATGCAATCCAGTTTCCTGTGTTGTGACAGTGTGTAAATGACTTTTAGTTATCACTCCAGTAAAAATTTACTGAGATTCTGTTAAATCAGACATTCCCTCTGTATACGTTTTGACAGGCTTTTATCTATACATCAGACATTCCCTCTGTATACATTTTGACAGGCTTTTATCTATACATCAATGATACCAAATTGAGGTTTGACGTACAATTATAGCCCAATCCCCTCAATTTGGTGTTCTTGTATGGGACAAAGATAGCAGTCTGAATAAACAGAAATGCCTCTATGGGTGCCATTAAGTATCGTAAACAACGCAACTCAATGCAAACACGCTCGACCGGGACGCAGGTTTGATTCTTACAAGCTATGCTTACTTATGGATGAGTAACCTGCACAGAATCACCCGTTTTCCATGGTCATTCACACCTATGATCCAAAAATCCTAATGTATTTTCCAAAGTCTAAAACAGTGCAGATCACAATGGGTTGTTGTCGGAACAGAAAGCAGTGACCTTCCTTACTTTTAAAACCAGTACTTTGTACTTTAGCTCCATGATAGAGTCCATAGCAGTTATTCTTCTAATAAAATAGGTAGAAATTTCCCTTTTCATGTTAACCAATTTAGTTGAATTTTGCAATCAGCAAAATATAAAAGTTACCTCTCAATGGCACAATTAAGTCAACGCTATTTCTAAAAATTCCTTTCGGAAAAATTTACTTCATCATTGCGTAAATCGGGATGCAATAGTGAAAGAGGAAGCTGTGGTCTAGTTTCACTTTAAAATGGTTTTGACTCGTCTTTATCCAATGACGTCAAATTTAAAAGAGCCACTATAGAGTGTGAATATGTTATGTGTGATTGTATGTAAAACCTAACCATTAATCTCAGAGCAATTGCTTAAATAAGGATGCTGATTGTGTGATACCTATCTGCAAAATTTGTCAGTTCTATTTTCAAGATTTGTTTTTGCAATTTATGTGCTTACAGTTCACGGAATCAGGGCCCAATTTCATATAAAGAGCTGATTATAAGCAGGAAATATTGCTTTACAAATTTCTGTAAAGCAAATGGTCTGGAGCAGGATACAATAAATAGTACATGTGACTTGACATTTTGGCTGGTAACCTGATTCTGGTAAGCATGTGCTTAGCGCCTTTTTATGATTCTAAACAGAAAATGTTGCTAGCAACTTGCTGCTAAGCAAGAATGAACAAGATAATACGTCAAAGATGTAAAGTACATGCGACAATGTACTTCGGTACCTTATTCTGGTAAGCATAATTATGTTGTGCTTACATTTAATGATTAAACAGTAAACGTTGCTTGACAACTTTCTGCTAAACAAAAATGAACAAGATTAAACCAGTCACAGATACAAAGTACATGTTACAATGTACTTGTCACAGATACAAAGTACATGTTACAATGTACTTGGTATTTTAAGCCGGTAAAAAAGCTTAATTCTGGCAAGCATAAATTTATTGTACTTGGCTACTTCTTTGTGCTCCAGCATCGAGCATTTCAAACCCTTCAGACCTACACATTATATTTCCTTACTTGATACAACTACTATTCAATATTTCCAAAGGAAACTAATTTAAATTGTAATGAAAGGTTTCAAATCGTTGCATAAATAATTCCCAATAGCGACTTACCCAGGGGAAATACGACTTGGACAATATCCTGCAATGACGTTACCATGGAGACTGGTGTAATGTTAGCAGAATGGATGCAGCGATCCGTGTGTACAAGCACTGCAACAAAACAATCGTAAACAATTATTGAAGTAAAGTCAAAGCATAATTTTCTGAGAAAAAAAGAAAGATTTTTAAATTTAATTCCGTCTCTAATAAAGTTGTCTTTTCAATTCACAGGTCTGGTTTGTGTATGGCAGAACTAATGTGCATTGAATTTGCATGCGATGATCCTTGACAGATGACGTCTGCGTATTGAGTGTGAATCCCGAACAGCGCCCTACCAACATTGGATGAAACTTTACCTCCCCTCTGCCTGCCCCGCCCCTACCCCCTCTCTACAACCTCCCTGCATGAACTGTCCCCACTGCATGAGACTAACCGACAGTGATTGATGCGTATTTGGGAGCATGGCGTTTATATTGGAGTTGCCAAGGCGATTTATGTCTTTCATCAACCGTTTGTTCCATGGATGGGACTCCTTATCAGAGGGTATGTTGAATATCACGGGAAATATGTATTTTATTTAACCCTTTCATATTGAACCATTTATTTTATAAACATGTAGTGATACATGTGAATTGATAATATGGACACACTTAATGTTTAGGCTACTCGTTTTCACAAGTGGCAACCCACCGAAACAAGTCACAATAGTGCCCTCAGGATCAAGTACTCTTTCCTATTCTAAAGATGGTATTGACGCGCGATCTTTATTTTCATTTAACAATTATTTTTATGAAGGGACATTTATAAACCAGTTGCTAGTGACCGCTCATCGCATGTAAGAGTTTAAAACATAACAGGGAAAAAGAGCATTGTATTTTACCTTGATCTCTTTTTCATTGTTTATTCATTAAAAATTCAATTCAATTTATTTCCACATTGGCAGATAAGAAAGAAAAATGAGCTGACTTGGATTAATTATTGAAATCAAAGACAATCAAGTACAGATCGTTAAGTATAACAAAATATACAAATGAAATGAATACGAGCAAAACCTATACGGGGCATTTTCAGAAGCCAAAATCAGGCTTGAAATTGAAACGCCCACTGACAATCACAAACTGACACAAATTACAGCAAAAACAAAAGCAACAAACATATAATTTCACAAAAGGGGGCTACATTGCATGAAACAATAAAAACGATAATAATTCAAAAATAAATTTAAGATAATGGTAATTAACAATGACAAGAAGGAACTATGCAGAATGAGGACATGCAACGCAACATATTGACAACATGCTAGGAATCCATAAAACAAAGAACCCATGAAAACATCCCATAGTAGACAATGACTCAATTTATGCCTTTTGTGCCCATCAAGTCAAGTTGAGATTAAGGGTAGGCTATAAGAAGCATCATAAAAAATGCATGGCAGGACTTTCGCTGAAACTATTATTACCATATTTGTTCTTCACATATTTTTTTCTCTCAACGAATTTTTACATGATCCAGCTTGGTTTCCAAATGAAATATGAACAGTTTTGCATTATGCCACAACGGAGCAATGCACAAAATACATGAAACATGGATAAATTAATTTTACATGATTGATGGATTAATGCTGGTATCACAGCTAATAAATCATTTTTGTTGTTTACACGTCATTGTCGTATTTCTTGGTAATTACTCAAAATAATTATTAGCATAAAACCTTACTTGGGAACGAGTAATGGGGAGCTGTTGATAGTACAAAACATTGTGAGAAACGGCTCCCTCTGAAGTAACGTAGTTTTCAAGAAAGAAGTAATTTTCCATAAATTTGATTTCAAGACCTCAAAATCAACCATCTGAAAGCACACAACTTTGTGTGACAAGGGTGTTTTTTCTTTCATTTATATCTCGCGACTTCAACTACCAATTGAGCTCAAATTTGTGCACATGTTGAGATTCACAAATTGAGAAAACTGGTCTTTGACAATAACCAATGGTGTCCAGTGTCTTTAAATGGAAGCTGGTAACTTTCCTGATTCTACGTGTACATGTAAATCGCACAAACCAAAAAATTGTGATTCAGTAACTAGACAACAATACACTGTACTTAATCTGGTCATTGCGAAATACATGTAAGCAGTTAGCTTGGAAGGATTCCGTTAGCTCGATTGGCCTGGTAAGATTAACAGAAATCAAAGAGATTGGAAGTCTGAAAGAGAGAGTAAGCAAAATTAACACCAAAACAGGGAGAGGGATGGGGGAAGCAGAACTTTAAGAGGACAACTGGAAAATGAGTCAGAGGGTGGGGAAGATATGAAGAAGTACCGGTAAATACACCATGAAAGTCTCACAAATGCTCACAATTTCTAGATGTACATTCTGTGTCTGTTTAAATGCTTAAAATAGTTCTGACTTTATTTTACACCCGGCATTGATTCAAGGGGGTGGGTTCTGATGGTTCCAACCCCTCTCCCTGCTATCTATAAATAAATTTTGTTCATTCTTTTATAATCTTGAAACTTCCCTGTATACTGTATAGGCCCTAACTTCACTCCTCAGCTCACGTGTGGTGAATGTTCTAAGATGAGCATCACTGGCTGTTAAATAACTCTCTCACAGTCACATCGAAACACAGGTTTTATGTCATCCCCTTTTTGCCACAACAAAATCGGTGTTATTCTAATAGATAAAACAAGGAAGGTAGTGGCGTTGCAGTTTTGTATTTGATTAGAAGTCTTAAAGTGGCTCCACTACAGGTACCTTCCTTGTTTTGCCATGAACTAGTACAGTCATGCCCGCTTCAAAATGGTGCCATAATTGAACATGTAAAAATGTATTCCTACTGCTGCTTGCGTCCTCTCACTATTAAAGGGACCCTCCAGTTACTTTTTCGTCTTTAAACACTTTTTTTAAGGACCGGTCCCCTCTCATGGTAATATTTCTGGAACTGTCCTTGACAGAAATAATCGTTTTAAACAATAGGTTGTTCAACAAAATCTCCGCGCAACTTAACATTGAGGAAATTAAAGAATAGAAACTCAATTCTACCAAACTGAGGAAGACCGAAACAGAACAACAGCCCTCATGTGACGCGTTGTTTTCAAAACTGAAAGCAAAATGCATTTACCACAAAAAGGAAACTGCAAGATAAGGACGTGATGGCATAGCATTCATTCTCATATTTGGAGTTGCGTTCGATGAGGGATGAACATCTGCTACACAGAACAGTTCTTTTCACAACCAATCGTTTTTTAAATAATGGCACTTTCCGTGGAAACTTCCAGATCATTTATCAAGAGTATTCCTGGGCGAGTAAATTCTCAGCTGGTGAGATTCCAGCTTCGATTGAGTAATAGTAGTATTCGCAATGTGCCCCTCAGATCAAGGCTAACTTCTGCCCGCCGATCGGTTCGGAATAGATTGAGCAGTTTTTATCCACGCGCAGAGGATGCAAGGGGTACGCTTCAGCGCCGGACTGGTAAATGTCTTTTGTATTCTTGCTCTGAAAAGTTCCGTTGGAAGTGTCCACTTTAGAGATAATTTTGGTTTCGGAATTTTGACTTGTATTTTCTGCTGGTTATTTTGAAGTCTACACCAGACTGAGGTCAGAGAAATTAGTTTGAAATGTCTGTTTGAATCACCCTAATTGAAAATGGGGTTATGTTTTAGGAGATCCTGAGTACCTGAGTGCATGAAAAATGTTGTAGAAATATTTCTCATGAGCCAATAATTATAATTCTCACGGAAATTTAAACTGAATGTAAAACTGTCATTTTACGAAGCATGTCGTGGCCTAGCGGTCAAGCAAACTGAACTCAAGCTCTGGTGCTTCTCAGCAGAGTTCTGGTTCGAGTCCTGGTCTTGACACTTCACCATTATTGCTTCTTTGGATGGGACATAAAGCTGTACATGTGTTGTTACACTCATCCAAGAGAAGGGGGTGTTTGAATGGCTGCTGAATGCACTGCACCCTTTAAATCCATCAGGTGCTACATAAATGGGCTCAAAACTCATCAACTTTAAAATCTTTCTAATAAAAAGTGTTTCTTGAGCACCTTATTGACCGGAAAGGTGCAATTAAAGGACTCTAAAAAATATTGTCATTATTGGAAAACTCTTAGGTATATTTCATTTATAGGATTTCTTAATCATTTGGAGGAGACTTGCAATTGTGCATCCTACATACCTCCTCATTTAAGATTTCTTGTTTCATCAGTGGAATGCAGTAGGCCTACATTTAGATATATAGAGGAAGACATCTTAAGTGTGTTTTAATCATGGCTTACTTGCTTGTGTCCAGGATATAAAGGCAGTGGACACTATTGGTAATTACTCAAAATAATTATTTGCATAAAACCTTTCTTTGTAACAAGTAATGGGGAGAGGTTGATAGTACAAAACAATGTGAGAAACGGCTCCCTCCTAAGTAATGTAGTTTTCGAGAAAGAAGTAATTTTCCACAAATTTGACTTCGAGACCTCAGATTTAGAATTTGAGGTCTCAAAATCAAGCATGTAAATGCACACAACTTGTTGTGTGACAAGGGTGTTTTTTCTTTCATTATTATCTCGCAACTTTGACGACCAATTGAGCTCAAATTTTCACAGGTTTGTTATTTTATGCATATGTTGGGATACACCAATGAAGGCTAGTCTTTGACAATTACCAATAGTGTCCAGTGTCTTTAAGATGGTCTGTCTGCATGGTCTGCTTCTACTCTTCAACTGGAAAATGTTGACTTCATGACTCACAATTACTTCCCATATTCTATCTACATGTGTAAATATCTCAATCCTGACAGCTGTACAATGTATTGGATACAGATGCAGGGTTCAGACAGTTTACACATTTCAGTGCTCTTATGCTGTTTAGCAAATTACTCTTAAATGGTTACCATTCATCAGGGCCTTGACTTTGGTCTAACCAAATGCTGACACATCTCTAAGGTTCAAACCTTGAGCTACAAACTCACATGTTTGATCTGTTTTGTGTGTGTGTTATTTACTTCACTGCCCTTCGAGTTGTTTTGGGGAAATTGCAATAAAGAACATACCTGTAAACTTGCTAATTTTTGCATCGCTGTAGTGATGCAAAAGAGGTATGTTGACTGAAATGCACGACATGGAAGCCACTGCTTTGTTGCCCCTTCAAAAGTTTCTTACGGACTTGAATTTTTTCAATGGAAAATCCTCTTTGCCAAAATTAAAATGGCCTTGCCCTCTCAAAGATGATATTCTTCGGGCGTGTTAATTTTTGTTCAAGCCTAAGACTGATTATAATTTGTTCTCCGTCTTCCTAATCCTTATAGACACGGCACTAAAATTGGAAACAAATAAAATCAAAAATTAAATAATTTAGCTTTTGCAAATTGCTCAACCAAAATGGACATATGCAGTCACTACGAATTATCACAAATGTAATTTAGAGAAATGGCAACATGGCTGCCTGTAGTCTGTGAACAGTGTAGACTGTTATTGTTAAGGGCTTTTATCAAACAATATACGAGTTGAGAGCAAGCCCAGCTTCACTCTCCTCCAATTCAATACTATTTTATGTTTTTACGGTCACAGCGCAGAGTGTAACTCGAGAGCATGTGCGTCAGGCTGTACGCAAAATAGGCTGTAAGAAACATTGAGTGTGTTCAAAGGTCGGTATATTTGTCACATGGATGTCAGTGACATATTGCCACAATGACTCATTAATGTGGTTTTTTTTTTAACATGGCGTCATAGATTGAGGTCATGTGTTAAAAGGCAGACATGTCATTTGGAAAGCATTGCATTTTATTACATATGTGGGTTGTGTCCTTGCTTTTTTCCACATAAATTGTTGACAATACCGTTTGATACTATATTATTTGAACATGATATAAATATTCTTTATCTCCGATGCAAATTAAACATCTACGATTACACAAATAATAGTTATAATATAGTCTTAATAAGAACATGTATCTACCCATTTATTATAATGTGATAGACGGAAACATTTGAGTGCAGGAAGTGGGAAAATGTTTTTATATCTCCTGTTTCCCTTTTTGTTATAGGGTAGGGAAATTGTACGTGCTTAAAAATTGTGTTTATGGATTTGTGATCTGTTTTTTTGTTTTTTTTTACTAACATGTACCATTCAATGTGGTCTATCCATTTGGGTCATTGAGTGCAATCATCCCATTGGCATGTCTCGGATGAGCAGTTAAGAGCACCAGATGCAAGCTCTGGAATTTAATTCTGACCAGCAGCAGTGTGGGTTCGAGTCCTGATTGTGGCACTTACGTCCTCGAGCAAGATACTTTATCAAAATTGTGCCTATAACCCGTTGATCCCATGTATTAGGATTTGTATAATTGCACGTAAAAAAGAACCCAGAGCACTTCAAAGTACATGTAGGGATAGTGTTTCTGGTTCACATAGCAAGCTCTTGTTTGTCAGTCCTGTGTACTTGGATTTGTAGTGTTTGTAGAAGAACCAAGAACACTTACATGTAGGCTATCATGGTAGAGTAGGGAGGGGTTAAACCAAAGAGTTCCTGGTTCACACAGCAAGCACCCTCGATTACAGGTTTCCTCAGGCTTGCGAGCTACAATAATTAGATTCACCTTTGAGGCATCCTTTGTTTCATTACCAGAAATAGATCATAATCATAATTATTATTATGCAGAAGGTTTCTACAGAAAATCCTAGGTAGAATCATGAATAATTTCAATTATTCAAAACCTTCTTTTTAGCCTCTTCGAACGACTCTGCTTGCAAGTTCGAAATGTCAGGCCATTAACTTCTTAAAAATATGTACAATCTAATGAAATACGAAATACAAAATGAACAACACATCCCTTACAGACCTAGGGTCTAATCATACCAGCATTAATTTGACAACTCTAAATACCAGGACAAGTGACAGTTATGAAAACAAACACTCAAAACTTTTTAAATCCTTTCCAAATTAAGCGACTAAAATGTTTTAAAAATCAGAGATAATAAATAGAAGGGTTTCACAGTGATATGATGCATTCTTACACAGGGAACAGATTATAACAACACAAAATCCACAAACATTACAACCCAGCCTGGTTCATACTTCCTGCGAATGCGAAGCGAATGTTGACGTCACTAATTCGCAGCAGTTCAACTCTGCTCGACTCACTTGTGAATATCGCTGCGAAAAGATAGTTGTGACATCAAATTCAGGTCAAATTCACTTCGCATTCGCATTCGCAGGAAGTATGAACCGGGCTTTATTCCTGAGGGTGTTTTTTTATAAGATCCTACCTCACTTCAAATCCAGCACCATGCAGGAGCTCAACAATCAAACTGTTGGACTCTCTGGTGGTGTGCCTGATCCCAAGCAAAATCAGTTTACGAACGCAGTCCTTAGTCAAACAGAATCAAATTAAACATGCTGCTGGAGTTTGATGGTTCTGAGGGGGCATCCCACTGAATAGGGAGAAAACAGAGCATCATTTTCATTAGTACATGTTTGTAGGTAGGCCCTCAAAATATTCTATTAAAGAAAAATTTGACACTCTCTAGAAAAAGGGATTTAACAAAAATCTTGATTGTGATCTAGGGGTTCTTGACTTCCAGCTTGAGGTATTGTGCGTGACAGGCCCTGAAACAAATGGTCGTATCTTCAAATGTAGAAAATTACATTGCTAGGGGTGGTTTATTTGGATGGAGATTACTTAAAAGGCCCAGGGACTCCCCACATGAGCAGAGGATAAAAGTTCAAGAAAGTCAAAGAGTATTTTCCCCATTAGGCCTACCGTAAATCGCTATTTTTGTTAGTAGGTTTTTCCCGGTGTTTTTCAATATCTAGCATTTTGCACAGTATGTTATGGGAGTTCATTTAATTGGGTGTACCCTGAGGCGATAATGACGTCTAGCGTAATTGGATGACAGCTTCTCAATAAGAAATAATCCAGACAGTCACATTCAAAACTTGATGTCATCGTCAGGTTAGGTTATGTTTGAAAATATATGTGCTAATGTACTTTGTTGTACTATTTTAAGACAGTGGGGCCACATGTACTATGTTGACTCATTGTTACATGTGTCACTTTACCCAGGGGGAGGGGGGCATTGACTCTGCCCCCAGGTCTGACTGGGGTTGAATTTGAACCAGGGTTGTCTTCCTATCAAGGGTGAGAAACCAAGGACGGTATGAACACAGTGGGCCACATTGGGACTTTTAAACATTGGAGCTAAATCTGCTGTCCAGATTTTGTCTTGACGTGGTCTAAACCGGTTAAAACATTAAAGCAAGGCCTATGGGATGGATAGGCACCTGAGGTCTAAATAAAAAAGGAAATTGTATCGCGCCACAGTTTAAGAAACATCACTTGGATGAGTAATATGTCACTTCTCTATGCAACAATAGTTTTGTACTAATTTTGAGTATCAGATAGTTAGTTTTTACCCTATTGTAACACCAAAACTGTACACTGAACTTTGCCAAGTTATGTGAAGAAAAAAACAACAACTGGCAAACCACTCGGTTGGGATTCGAACCGACGACCTTAGCATTGGTAGAACAGATTTAAAATAAATTCCAAATTTTTTTTTCCAAATTCAAAATTGACTAAGCGACGCATTGCACTCTCTAAACACGCACATCCCATTATAGCGTGCATTATTATATGCCTTATCGTGTACATGTAGTCCTAGTAGTTTAGATTCCATGCTCTAAACCCAACACTCAAGATACTTCACCCCATGTTTTTTTAGGCTACGCGTCGCACCTGGATGACACATCTGTGCAGCATGACCCCTGCCTTTCCTTGTTTTGTATATTTGCCATAATTATATATAATTCCGGTAATTTTGGAGTCCCAAAGTAAACCTGTCAAAAAATGATGGATCAATCAATTTCCTAAAAGAATTAGTGGAGTTCTGACAGTTCCTCAATTTTAATCAAAACCTGTGTTTTAACTTTCTGATAACTTTTTCCCACTAAAATTCTATCTGATGAAAAAATTTGTTTTGTATAAAGTTTAGTCACTGTTTTCTGTGTTTCGTAGTGTACTCTTACTGTATGTTTGCTTTTCAGCAAGTCGGGCCTACAATGTACATGTACAATCTTCTATACCAGACTTTTTTCAACAACATTTATTTTCATCTCACAAAACATATTACAAGTATCACACGAAATAAAGATTACCAATAAACCAGGCGGCTAATGATACTAAATAACAATACCAGGAGCGGACGGAGTAAGTGAAATGGTGGCAATCCCCGTTAAGCTTTTGCTTGGTTTGGGAATGCTATACAGGACAAGACAAACCATGGACACAAACGACAAAAAACATTTACAGACATACGAACGGACAACCAATATGTTGACATACATGTTTATGTCAACCAATACACTGGCATATGTGGCATACATCAACCAATAGGGAGGTTAAGCTGCACGTTACGCAAGCAAAAACCTGAACATGACCGTGGGAAAATTTTGTTGAAAAAATCTCACATTCTTACCATTTCTCACATCAGGTAAGTACGTGCAGACGTCATACGTGAGCATGCAATAAGCCCAAAGTGGGGGTGTCACCTAGAAACAACACAATTTGTTGAAGTTCACACTCTTGTTTTTGCTCGCGTAACGTGCAGCTAAACCTACGAATGTCAATCAATATGGGTCGACGAATGTTGATTGAAAACTACTGCTTGGAAAACAATCAACTTTTTCTCAAACCCAGTGATGTACCAAAGGACTTTTCCCAAACTCGTCCTAAGCTCCAGCTCCAGCCGTTGATTTCACAAAACTCTTCCTAGTACAGGCTATAGTGTAACTTAGGATTAATCATAGGACTTTTTCTCAAACCCAGTGATGTACCAAAGGACTTTTCCCAAACTCGTCCTAAGCTCCAGCTCCAGCCGTTGATTTCACAAAACTCTTCCTAGTACAGGCTATAGTGTAACTTAGGATTAATCATAGGACTTTTTCTCAAACCCAGTGATGTACCAAAGGACTTTTCCCAAACTCGTCCTAAGCTCCAGCTCCAGCCGTTGATTTCACAAAACTCTTCCTAGTACAGGCTATAGTGTAACTTAGGATTAATCACAGGACTTTTTCTCAAACCCAGTGATGTACCAAAGGACTTTTCCCAAACTCGTCCTAAGCTCCAGCTCCAGCCGTTGATTTCACAAAACTCTTCCTAGTACAAGCTATAGTGTAATTTAGGATTAATCATAGGACTTAGGACGAGTTAAATTCTGTATCCAAATACGTAAGAAGCATTGAACCCAATTACTCGTCCTAACTCGAGTTAGGATTAATCCTAGTGTTTCGTGAAATCGGCTGCAGGTTCTGTTAGATGTTGGTAACATTGACTACACTTATTTACACTGCTCCAAATTTATGACAGGGTGTCAGAACCCAAAACCTCAGTTTGCAAAGGCCCGACCTAGAACTTTAACTCCAAATAAAAGACCTTGAAGCTCCTACTTCAGATGTCGATGTGACGGATTAGATGCATATCGTGACATTTGATTCACTATTGAGGATATCACACATAAACGTCTAATTTCATCATCAGGTCAACTCTCGGAAGAGAGGATTTGTCAATTAGTCTCCTACTCCTAACCCTTGCTTGTAGCTTGTACCATAAAATGACAGAGTCGCACAGTGTTCGTGATTGTGGTCAAACAGTCTAATGAATCAGAAATCAACCCCTTAATTCAGAAGTGATGGACATGTTGATGGGAGGGGTAGATTTACGTAACCATAAAAGGAAGGAATATTTTTTGGGGGGTAACACCTTATGTGTGTCTACTTGCTGGATAGTTTATGTTCTTTTGAGAACTTGCTTCGTACTACCGCAGTGAAGATTTTTCGGAATTCGGGAGACTTATTAACTACTATCTGGGCGGAGGGTAGGAAATCGGCCGGGACTACTACTTTTGCTCTAGTGGATTAAGGGTACCTTTCGTTATAAACTTTACTACCGCGGAATGAGTTCTTAATTGTCAGGAGACTGAATAAATGAAATACCATTGATTTTGTTCGTAAGTTTAAGTTCAGTCCAATGGTAAAATATTTGAGGTTAATTTTTTTTTCTCACACAACTGGATAAAGTTTGAAAAAAAATCAACATTTGCATTTAACATAAAAAAAAATCCAATGGTGTGAAGACATTTCGATAAGGATGCTCTGATAGTCTTCAGGAGAAAGCTGGACTCTGATTTTAGTACATGTGGATTGTGCTATGGTGCAGTACTTACACTGCAAAAACAGGCAGGGTGTTAACATTAATACCACGTGTGTTGTCAGTTTGCCCCAGAATCAAAATTAAAATCATATTTTTAGCTCCTCGCCCTACAAAAATAGACCCCCTTCGTGGACCTGCCCCAAATAGTAAATCACATTTTTTATAACACACTTGTTAAAACTTGTTTTGATCTTATAGTTGGAGATGAAAGTGCCGAAGAGAGTGACTGGTCTTCCGAGGAGGAAGGCTCTTCCAAACGACCTCGTACCGACAGCGGTCACAGAAAAGCCCGTCGCTCCCAGCGTGCGGGCAAAGCGCGCAAACCCAAGAACAATGCTGGCGCTAAGGACGCCAAGTCCGAAGAGAAAGCCAAGGGGAAGGCTTCTGAAGATGCTTCGTCACAGGCAAGGGCGCCGATGACGAGCTTAGCCGAGATCTTGTCAAGTAAGGAGGGACTGAAGAGTGCAGGGCAGAAGTCTAACTCCAAGGAGAATATCTCTGGCGCTGATGAAGTGGATGGAAAGGGGGCGAAGGATGTGAAAAATGTCTCAGCAGTTCCTAGAAAAAGTAGCAACGCTGATGCAACAAGCCCTACTGTTATTAAGTAAGTTTGAGGAAGGGATTGTGTGGTGTGTCCAATTTGCAAAGATGCAGGAACTTTACGGTGATTGTCAGTATACCGATACCGCTATGTTCCAAAAACCTTATTTACATACATGTACTAGGGTTCAAGGGCTTATATGGTTATAGGGTTAGGGATTAAGAATATATACTAGGATGTCGGTGTTTAAAATCATGCACACGTCGTACAAATGTCACAAAGTGTTTCCCAACTTGGTGGAATGACCGAACTGTCAAAGACTAGAACCTGCACTTTATGTGACCAAACGTATCCGCAATAAGTGTTCAGGCTTATTTTACGTGCACTACAAATGTGAGTACACGGGACAGATGGCTGAATGTTTCATCTGGACAAAGTAATTTTGGTTTTAAGTATCTTAATCAAGGCATAAGTGCCATGGCCTGGACTCGAACCCACACTCTTCAGATTAAAAACACCAGAGTTTGAGTCCAGTGCTCTTAACTTAACGACTTTGTTATAACAAGCCACACTACAGGTTTTTTTTTTAAGATGGCGTCTATACTAAAAGTTGCTAACTAAATTTCATCTTTTCTCTTCTTTTTCTCCCTTTTTGACCAGAATTAAACCCCCACCTCCCAAAGCTCCCAAACCTAAAGCAAAGAGGACAAGCAGCACCAAATCTATCGATACCTCTGGAGACAAAACAGGCGATACAAAGAGAAACGACAAGACGTTCAGTTTCGGCTCTCTTGAAAACATCTTTGATGGGGTGAGTATTGCACTGGTCAGCAGTAGATTGGCCAACATTTGTGTTTAATTTTGGTCAACAAATATCACAAGGGGACAAATAAGTCCATTTAAAAAAAAATCAAACTTTGGTCCAAACTGGGAAAAATTCACAAGGGATAAGTCCAGCATTTTTGCTGAATTTAGTTAAAAATTTGATAATATCATGCGTGGTAAGGTAATTTTTTCCCCCAATTTCAGTCAAAAGTGTGTAAATAATTATCACAATGAGTAAGTGTCCATTTTCAATTTATTGTTGTAAAAAAAAAAGAAAAAAAAACTAGGTGGTTAGTCCAGCATTTTCATTGAATTTTTGTCAAAAATGGATACAAATCACAAGGGGGAAAGGTGAGTAACTCGTCCTAACTTAGGATGGGTTCAATCATAGAGTAAGGACAGAGAGTTCAATGTAGCCTACCTTGTCGAGCTGTTTTAAATGGCTCTCTATTAACATAAGTCTCATCACCATGGCGACTGTGAAGAGAGCAATGTTAAAAGAGAGCCGTTAACAGCTCAACAGGGTGGGCTATGATTAATGCATCCTAACGTCTATAGTTACTGATAATTAATCCTAAGTTGGGAAGAGTTTAGTGAAATTAATCGATGGCTGGTCAACTAAAATTAATAGATGGAAAACAAGTTTTCAGGCATTTCACGATTATTAAAATCACATTAAAAAAACAAAATGTTGGTCACTCGGTCTCACAACTTTGTAGCTGCCCTAGCCCACCTTGTTGAGCTGTTAATGGCTCTGCTTTTAACATCGGTCTCATCACTGTCGCCATTACGCCATTGTAATGGCGACAGTGATGAGACCGATGTTAAAAGCGGAGCCATTAACAGCTCAACAAGGTGGGCTAGTAGCTGCCCATGCAGGGAAACAAATTTCATCTTAAAGGCAGTGGACACTATTGGTAATTAATCAAAATAATATTTAGCATAAAACCTTACTTGAAACGAGTAATGGGGAGAGGTTGATGGTATAAAACATTGTTAGAAACCGCTCCCTCTGAAGTGACATAGTTTTTGAGAAAGAAGTAATTTTCCACGAATTTGATTTCGAGACCTCAGATTTAGAACTTGAGGTCTCGAAATCAACCATCTAAACGCACACAACTACGTGTGACAAGGGTGTTTTTGTCTTTCATCATTATCTCGCAAGTTCGATGGCCGATTGAGCTCAAATTTTCACAGGTTTGTTATTTTATGCATAATGTTGAGATACACCAACTGTGAAGGCTAGTCTTTGACAATTACCAATAGTGTCCACTGCCTTTAAGACCATCCTACCTCCATGTTTAGTAGACTACACAGTTAATTTTAATACAAACGCAATGGTGGAGCCAGCCAGCAAAAATGGAAAGCAGGCGTTTTTGGGAGGGAAGTTACAGTTATACCCAAGCTACGACCTCCAGCAAAGACTGAAACTGTAGCTGTGGGGGAAAAGTCCCTGTATGGCACCACTACTTTTTCATTCGATATGAATTAATCTAATTTACCAGGTATCTAAATACCCCTTTTTGTAAAAGTAAGTGAACAAGTCGTGGCGCCATACAGAAAGTTATCCAATACTCCTAGAACTATGAGGTTTAATCCGCTTAGCCGAAGATGATAGTGGAATGAACCTCATAGTTTTATAGTGGAGCCAGCCAGCAAAAATGGAAACTTAGTCATAGTTCTACTAGGAGTAGGTTGGCATGGACAAAATATAGGGGGCGGGGCAGGGCAGTAAGCACGCTAAAATATTGGCACAAAGAAGGTAGGCCTACAATGATGTTCATGTATATATTGTAGGTCATAAATAAAACAGTACTTACTCACACAGCACAGTGCAGATAAGATGGTGGATGGTGCATGGCAAACTACTCCTTCAGCAAAACAATCTTAACTCTGAAATAAGGCCACCTGGCCTTTGGTTTACTTCAGCCATGCTTCATACCAGACCATGCAGGACTGCCCCTGTTGTCACATGTCTTACATAATAATAGTATACCAACACTGTCAAACCAACCTGAGCAAAAGTGACCAACAGAGGGCTCTCCAATAATTCAAAATTTAAAGGGGCAGTTAAAAACAAACAAAAATTTTCAAACTATTGTGATAAAGCGTATTTCAGAACATTATTTATTCCACTAATTATTCGTCTCGTTTCCCTTGTCCAATCAGATGGAAGTAACACAACCCAAGCTGACGTCCTACAAGCGCACCATGGGGCCTCAGGGCAGAAGACTTCCACAGCGATATTCCAACCAATCACAACGCTACTCCAATCAGAGTCGCAACTCGATGACGGCCGTCTCTGCTTGAGGGCGCTCTTCTTATAACAAAATGTACATAGTGAAGTGTAATTATTCCTTCTCTTTGATAAAAATGATTATATCATAAGATTGTAACCGAGAAAGCGTGCGCGACAGGAGGAAATTTTGCGTGTGATTTAACATATTCTTTTCTCCGTTTCTTTTGTTGTACGAGTACAAATTTGTGCATTGATTTGATTAAGTATTTCACACTTATTACCCGATTCTAAGAAAGTAAGTTATTTTAAGCTCTGTATTACACAGAAGGTTATATGTTGTTTGTACATGATAAGCTCTCTGTTAGATTTGTCGTACTTTACCAATTTTGTTCTTTCTTGCCTTTGTATGACAGCTCGTTAATGAACGTGAATTTTGAAGCTTCCATGAAGGGTAAGCCTTCAGCAAATAGCTAGTCCCTATTATGTTGTAGTGTTATGACAATGTTACATCCTGGCGTACAGATGATGCAGTCCGTCTCAAATCTCCTCCATATCTATGCAATGTGTGTTAACGCACATGTCTCTATTAAACACAGTTATTTTCAAGTGTTTTAGGTTGTTCCGTCATGCGCTGGGACATGTAGAATAATTTTGTGCTCCTAAAAAGCAACTGCTTTTTAAGAAAATTGCTTGGATATGAGAAGATACAAAGGAAACTGCCATCTTGTCTGTACACAGGAAAGAGTTAACCTTCCCTTATCATGGTGCCGCAATCTTGTTTCAATGTTGACGAAGTATTATAATGAAAGTGAGGCCTCGTCGTGGCCGAGCCTTTAGTGCCTCGGACTCAAGTTCTGGTAGTTGAGTCATAATGGTGTGGGTTCGAATCCCAGTCATTCCAAGTCCTATGTTGGTATATTTTGAAACAGTATACATTATTAATTAATACGTTAAGGCTTTTTTTGTTTAAACTCATTGAAATTATGTTGAAAAGGCTCCAAAATGAATATTTAAATGAAAATAGCATTAATAATGTATGGTTCTGTTAGACATTAATCTTGGGTTTGAAAAGCAATGTTTATGTAGCTATGCATGTTATTAATGTACTAACTACGAGGAACAATAGATAAACACAAACCATTAAATAAACTTGACACATATGCAATGATTGTTCATACTTATTTACATACACGTTGCCTCATTTTTAATATTCATAGAGATACCCCCAAATAATAACTCAATACAGAAATGCTCACCGAAAATGTACACATTATTGTTCAGTATTAAGGAAAACCAGTCCGGTGGATTGTGATATGTTTAACTATAAGCTTGGATGTTAAAAACAAACGTGGATTAACTACACTGAAAACTACTTGACTAGTTGGTTCCTCCAAAATGAGAGTAAATATTTTCAATTACTGTGTTGTGTGAAAAACACATAGGGACGCCCAACTTTTTAATCAAATTGTTAAAATTTTTTTAGAAAAACCCACAAGGGGCATGTCCAGCATTTTAGTGAATTTCAACCAAAAACTGAAGAAAAAACACACGAGATGTAAATCCGTCTTTTATTTTTCAATTTTGGGTCAAAGCTGAAGTTAAAAACAACCACAAGGGTCATTTTATTTACATGTGTATATACATTTTGAGTCAAAAATTGAAAAAATCACAAGGGGGACCAGCACTATTTCATCAAATTTCAATCAAAATTTGAAGAAAAATACCACAAGGATTAAGTCTTGCAATTTTATCAACTTTCAGTAAAACATATAAGAACAAAAAAGTGGCAAGTCCAGCATTTTTTATCAAATTTTGCTCAAAAGCCCCTTTGAAGACGCAAATGCTGAAATCACTTGACATAAAATATTGATGTTTTATATCCTTACTTTTTGTGAGGTCTGGCTTAGTCTTTAGATGCTAACTCTCATCTTGAAGGAGCTTGGAATAAGTGTCTTTTAGAGGAGTTTGTGGAAGCAGATTACATTAATCTTTTTACCTGATTTTCTTGAATATTTGTATCAAGAAATATGCAGATTAATACAAAATATGCAGTCAGCATCGAGTGTTACTTTATTTATTACTAAGGTGGGATATTGACATGTTTTACTGGTGAAGGAAAAACTCATAACTTAGGAACTAGAAACACAATCACTCAAAGATGGTCAGAATATACAAATAAAAAAAGGGATTTATGAGTGAATTACAAATCGGTGTGAAATGACATCTTCGGTCTTTTAGTACATGATCTCTAACAAGAGAAATACAAAATGAGCAGCAGTCCAACCTTTGTTTTTCTATCAACAGAGGTAGGTTTCGAATCTTACTTCATACAAAAACAAAGATCAGCATTATTTTGTTATTACCAGCCTTCTTACCCGTTGAAGTACACTACTTTGAATAGGCCCTTTACCCAACATGACTTTGGCTTGCGCTTCCATCAGTAACTTTGCAATTTTGGTGGATGACTTAAAGGAATACGTTGCCTTGGATCGGGCGAGTTGGTCTATAAAAGCGTTTGAAACCATTTGTTATGAAATGCATATGGTTAGAAAGATGTTTTAAAAGTAGGATATAACGATCCAAAGTGTCACTAAAAATTGCACGATTTTCCTTTTACGTCGCGAACTATCATGGTGGGCCATTTATGGGAGTCAAAATTTTGACTCCCATAAATGGCCGACCGTGTTTGTGGACGAGGTTAAAAGAAAACCACGCAATTTCGAGGCATATTTGTGTAGATCATTGTATTCTACTTTTACAACATCTTTCTAACCATATGCATTTTATAACAAACGGTTACAAAACACTTTTCAAAGACCAACTCGACCGATCCAAGGCAACGTGTTCCTTTAAAAAGACACCCAGCGCCCAAAGTGAAGCCCAAGGTGAAACTGAAACCTAGCCTTGTTTTGGAAATGATCTTAGAACAAAAACCAACATGGCTTCATTTGTGACAAGTCACTGCAGACTACAATGAGATCTATAAGTAGCACTGGATATTGAGGAAAGATCTTGAATAACACTGCTTTATCGAACCTCAAAGATGTATCACTTTATGTGACAGAAGATTATGTTCAGTCGGTAAAATAGAGATCACAATACTTATCAACTACTACTATACCATCTACAATCCAGACATGCATTTATAGGCTGTCATAAACCAGGCACATAAAGTCTTTGTACTGTGCTTTTTCAAGTTCACAGCCGAGAAACGAAAACAAAACAAACATTTTGAAATCAGCTGAAGGCTGCATGCCTGACGATCATGTTGTGCTATGATTTCTTTTGGAGACGATAACAAAATCAAAACGATGTCCAAAACATTCGCTAATAAATAGAAACATTTTGCAAACAGTGGGTTCATGTGAGAACATTTCCTGGCTTAACATGTCATTCCTAATCCTAAAACTACATAAAAATGTAACAATTGGTTCTTAATTATAAGACCAATCATGAGCTTTCTATGATGGTTCTGATATTGTGAAGTTACAAATGATTGTATTTGCCTTTAAAACAAAAGACGTGTCTTTAGCTTTTAGCAATTGTTACCATTTAATAGTAAATAAAATCTTTGCTAGAGATATTTTTTATAACATCTTCCTTATTATAACCCTTCCCTTCATAGAGAGCAAGTTAAGTTTAAATAATGTGTATTCGTGACACCATTGCTGTTTGATTATTTCTAAATCTTCTTATGTAATTTCCCTAAATCTTTAAAATCCCATGTGCAAGTTTATACAAAAAGTGGCTTTTCAAAATAATAATTGGATAATAATAATGTATGTCGGCATGCATGCTGTAAATTTTCTGAGAAACGTTTGACAAAAATGGCCTTTACTTGATGAAAAAAATAAAACCAAATGTTTTAAAGGGCTCTTTAAATAATGTTTACTGTGTTAATTTTTAAACGTTAAATGTCTAAAGTTATCTACTCAAGCTGAGGAGAAGAAAAATAAAAGAAAACAAAATAAATAACCACCGGGTTTTTTTCCCGGTGATTGCAAAACATAGACATCTGACTGTAAGGAAAGTTTACAAAATTCTATATTTACAAGACATCTTTTTGTAAAATAAAAACATAGTAAAATAACCAAGGAAGCACAGGAGAGATAGATTTTAGATACTTTATCATTAATATGATATTAGTGTTGCAGCAATAAGGGGGCGTTGTTCCCAGATGGGTTCCCATTCCCAGATGGGTTCCCATTCCCAGTTGGGTTACCGGTTGGGAGTCTATCAAACAACATTTCTTCTTTTATGGTTGTTACTTTCTCCGTGTTTCAAACTTTACTTCCACAACCTCTGATGATTTGCACCATTGTATACCTATCAGGTGGACCGTGTATAAACCAGTTCGAACCAGTTCTGACCAGTTGAAACCAGTTCCACAAACTTGATAGAAAAAAACATACACTATAATTATTAAGAATTACTTTCAATAAAATCAATGCACAACACTCCAATGAATTCGCCTACGATGATAAACCTCTTAAACTGTTAAAAAAAGTCTCCATAAAATCTACTCTATTTTTTTAATTAAATGTGGTAAAAATGTCCACCATTGAGAAAGAGATTATTTACACACATTAAATCTACACGCAGTAAGGGTGGCCCAATTCCCAATGATGTACCTATAGTCTTTGTAGACGCACTATATCATAAAAGCAGGGGAAAATATCACTTATATAGGGGGTTGCAACACAAATGATCAACACTAAGCCAATGTGGGTATATTAGTTCACAATCAAGGAACATTTGGGTGATGGGGAATTGATTCTGTCTCATTTGGTTTCAATCAGAGTATCCCTTGAGAGAGTTGAAACAGCATTTGCAAACAATAATATCATTTCTGAAGTATGGTGGAATTTTGAATACAAAGTTGGGATTGGTGACCTTGAACAAAATATGTCAACCATATTCTTAGAATTGTTTTTTTGCCCCCCCCCCCCCAAAAAAAAACCCAAACAATTTAGGATTGTTTTCATCCAGTGTTGAATTGGATTGTGGACTATTCTAGGACTATTTGGTTTGTATTTGAGCCTGCCAGTTGTTAAACTCTCGATGGCAAACCAGAAAATTACCGGACTGTCATAAACTGGACATTTTCAGACTCGTGAGGGCAGATTGGGAAAACCTCACTAGGAGCTGTGTATTGAGTGATTAAAGGCAATTTTCGTTCAACAAAATGCACACATGGGTTGCCAGACTAGACTGCACATTGGGTTGTGCAACATTTGGTTTTGCAAATTTTCCTGTTCCTGTCTCAGCGCGTCATGGAGCCTAGCCCAACTACAATTTAATCTCCAAGGCAGTATTTAGGCAGCATCCAACACCCTCCTAAAGACTATCAGAGCATACTGAGCAAAACATTGAGTTTTCAACCACTAGTTTTTCTCAGACCCACCACCACTACTCAAAAGAGATTTATACATGGTGCTACCGCAAACCTCATGAAAACTGGTATATCCATGCTGCAACTCTCTCAATACACAACTCTGATCTCATTAAAAAAAATCTCTTATTTGTATGAAAATGATAAAGGGGGGGGGAGCTGGGGACAGGCAGAAAACATGTTTAACATTGTATTGCTGATGACGTCCCAACTGACGTTTATATATAACACACCTCTCTATTAAAAAAATCCCCCCCACACGAATCTTTACAAGTTATTCTTGGACAATATTCACGACTTGTTCATAATGATTGATATGAGTTTGAGGATTATTAGATTATTAGACTATTATACACATAGTGGTGTCTACACGATAAACAGGGTTTGGACCACACTCTAAAAAAAGAAACCCCCATCTAAAATAGACTACGTTTGGCACTGGATAAAATGATCAAGTATCCATGTTAAAAAAACCTTGGGAATTTGTACTCCGTTTTAATTTACATTATTACGTTTTTTTATCCTTCCAACAGAGGGGGTATATTACTATTGGCAATGTTTAAATACATCTGTACCTCATTAGACGGTTTAATCATTCGGTTATTACAATTAACTGGCTGTGATGAATTTATTCAATATGTACATGTCTAGTTGAGCTCAGCCACAGCAACAAATTAATTAAAAAAACAAAAGTAACAACTCATAATATTTATTTTCTAGTTTTCATAACAACTGACATCCCCCGTTTTGCAGCTTTTAAGAGGAGTGGGCACTGTGTGAAAATAATGCCATGAGAAGGGGTGATGTTGTAAAAGTTCAGTTGAATAGCGCCCTCTGTTGTTGGCGTTAATCACCTCTGATGCTCTCTGAACAATATGGGCTCTCTGTGAACTTACTGCCATGAAGAGAGTTGGTGCTGTGAAGTTCAGTTGAATAGCGCCCTCTCTTGTTGACAGTAATCAGCTCCAATGCTCTCCAACCATAGGAATAGACTAGTTCCCAGGTGTTGCCTTTTATGTCATACGCATGTCTGCGGCTTTTCAACTGCGAATCTCCAGAACCATGAAAGCCAGGTCATTATGTATGTGAGCTCAACAGAAGATCTCTGGCGTAATTCACGAGCCTCAAAGTGTGATGTCAGATGTTCCGGCTACAGTAGGCGTTGTAAAGTTCACTTGAATAGCGCCCTCTGCTGTTAACGTTAATCAGCATCTGGTGCACTCCGAACCCTAGGGCGAACCAACAGTTTATTTGTACATTAAAGAGGTGGATTACGTTGCTGTCAGTGGAGGGTTTTGAACCTGGCTCCACCGTCAGACCCGCTGGGTGCATCATTGAGGCGGGAGGGTTGCCATGGGAACAAAAACTTAAAACAGGAGCGCATCCCTGATGTGCAGCATTGCAATAGTGTCTCTCGTAGTTGACTTTTATTCCCTTTATTCCGAAATTTGATTTCAACAGGAAATCAGGAAAAGTACAACTTCTCGATTGATTGGTTAACATGGTTGAAATAATCCTCGTGTGACAATATGCCTGGGACATCACCTGGGGTTTCAAGTGTTGCGATCTGACCATGCAATCACTTCTCTCCCATAGAGGGCGGTATATCTGCATTAGTTAATTCAGCCTTTATGTCAATACACATGTTCTGCGTGTGATTTACTTGTCACCAAAAACAAGATTTGTTTTCTTCTCCCTCCAGGGTTCCATAGATGTGACTAATAAAATGGCTCCTCATCATCACATAACCACACAAGCGTTTGAAATTATGTCATATTCTGTCACAACAATACGCCTCAGTGATTGGCCAATACTGTCACATGATGTTGCCTGCACTCCCCAGCCAGACGATCACTACGCTTCTGTCTTTTTCTTTACAGTGTCAATGTTAAACAACAACATCTTCCGATGGGAAATCCAAACAGAACAAACAAAACAAAATAACCCGACGTCAATTTTTTTTTTTCCTTTTTATAATAATAGTTGTTTATAACTTCACTGGTCCCCTTTGCCATTTTGTTGGTGGTTTTTTGGCCGCTCAGGGACGGTTACTGTACATCCCAGATCTCTTTGAGTAGCGGTGGGATTCTCTGGTCTTTCAGCTTCAATTGGAACAGTAACTCCGAGTGGCTGTTATTCAGAGACCGTAGTTCGGTGAGTTTCATCAAGACCCTCGGAAGAATCAAAGTCTCTTTTGGCCGTCGTAATTTCAGGTAGGCGGTGAGCATGTCCAGGTATTTCTCTTGGGCTTCCTCGACCTTTTCCCTGTCTTCTACGCTCGGCCGGTCTGTAGTTAAACAAAAAAAGAATTGGAATAAGTCATGTGTGGAAATACGCTAAACTTAGTAGAAACCAGTGGGAAAAACGAATTTGCACAAGTCGTAAGAGGAAATATTCTGAACTTGATAGAAACTGGTAGGTAAAAATGAATAGAGCTTGAAGAATATCATTCATTTTTTAAGCATATTCCATAAGCCATATACACCAAATTTTTAAAGTCTGGACATTTTTAAATGCCCGGAACAAGTTCGGAGTGCCTTCAAGTTGTTTGCAGTCAGTCATACACCTAACGTGAAAATCCACCCGGACATTCCATTGTGTTAGCAAGCACAGGCATGCACCTTCCGTGCTACGCTTAATTCATCTAGACTGTTTTAAGAGGAATATCAATTCCTACCTCCAGCTCCCCCCCGAGATATTTTCATCTTTAATATTTGTCATCTTGTAGCCCTTTACCAAGAGCGACTTTTAGCCATTATTTTGGGCAGGGGTACATTTTTGCAGTCATAACCAATAAATGTTTCGGTCAATGGCCAGTGATCAACCAATGGTAAGTCCAATCGAAACAATTTTGGGTTATTTTGGGGTTTTTTTTTTAAGTCAAAAGAATGAGTCAATTTCTCACCTGAGGAGAGTATCGTTATTGCCATGAGAAGGACATACTCAGCATAGTCCAGGTCTAGCTCAGACATGCTTCGCGCAAAGTTATACATGGGATCCACAAGGTCTCCTATACCGCCCTCTTGGAGTTGTTTCCTCGTGTAGGGTTGCTCGTTGCCGAACATGATGGCGTCTTGCTCTTTGTCGTATCGTAACGCCGTCCTCAAGAGCATTACTTCAATGGCCGAACCCTGTGGGAGGGAGAGAATAAAAAGAAGGAATACTTCAACTGGATGGGTGCGTGGAAGCATTTATCTCTTGTCTGCCCCACCAAATGGGCATAACCTCGGGAATAGCAACCCCATGGTCCAATTTCACAGACCTGCTTAAGCACAAAAAATTGCTAAGCACAAACAAAATTATGCTAACCTGAGTACGGTTAGCAACTACACTACCATGTCACATACACAATTTGTGGCTGATATACTGCTCATTTCTGCTTAGCAGACAATTGTTAAGCAATATTTTCTGCTATAGCACCTCTATGAAATTGGGCCCTGCTCCGGAGAAGAAGTAAGCAGTCAAACCCCGAGGTATACTCGGATTGTGCAACCGGAACCCAGTGTAATAGGGACACAGTGTGAAACTACGCTGCAATGACCATAGGTTAAGAACAAGTTCTGGGCCTCCCCAGGGCTGTATTCTACATGGATACTTTTGTTAATTTGTGATGTATCAGACTTTGAGCTGTTTTTATCAGAATTTGATGCTTAATAAACCATTTCAATCATTCAATATCAATAAGTTGATGAAACAGGCTTTTGAAGAAAGGAAAACAAATCTTAAAGAAACTAAGGAGGGCATATCATGAAGGCTACCTTTAATAAAACAATCTGGTCCTCTCTCCCTAGACCTAGAAAGTCCGGTATTCTTTTGCTGAATTCTACAATGAGCTGAATGGTAAGGATCGTCAACTCTGTGATGTGTGCAAACCTGAGCTGTATCTCTTCTGTGGAATCTTCTTCACCGGACTGCATGGAACAAGACAATAAAAAAACAGTGTCAGAATTGTTTTCTCTTTTGATTGGGTCAAAAGAAACTTCAATGATGGAGCATCTAAAATGTCACGCATGTTCAGCAAGAACATAGGGTGTCATGGTCCGAGCGGATAAGAGCACCGAACGCACGTTCTGGTGTTTCTGTTCAGCAGAGTGTGGGTTCAAATCACGGTCATGACAACTTGAGTCCCTGAGCAAGAAACTTTATTAAAATTGCTTCTCTCTACCCAGGGGTAAATAGATACCTGTGAGGTAAAAGTAGCGCATATTTGTTGCAATGGCTGTATACAACCCAGGGGGTTTAGATGGTTAATAGTGATTAGTGGTAATAATGTTTGAAGCGCTTAGAGACGCCCTTTGGGTGTGAAAATGGCTATTATTTATAGTAATCATAAGGCTTCTGCCAGCAAGCAGTGCCCTCTAGTGGTGGGTACGTACCACTCCCTCGCCATCTTTACACGGTTCTACGTGTAGCTTAAAAGTTTTTTCAACTTTGCTTGCTGTGAAACATTCTGCGAGGGTTGCCTGGGTTAACTGCAATAAAAAGAAGAAAAAAAAAAATGGTTTACAACAGGGCAGGGTCATCTAAGGTCAAAGATTCTTCTTTTGTGGATTTACCTCTGAGTTCAACAAGGCCAATGTCGAATCTTCGAAAAATTGGAGCCAACAAACTCTCCAATAGTCTCAGGAAACATGGCCTATTTAAAGGCACTGGACACAGTTGGTTATTACTCAAAATATATATAACAATAAAAAAACTTACTTGGTAACTAGCAATGGAGAGTTGTTGATAGTAAAAAACAATGTGAGAAACAGCTACCTCTGAAGTAACATACTTTTTGAGAAAGAGGTAATTTCTCACTAAAGAATTTGACTCTGAGAAAGAATACAGACCTGAAGCCTTCCTCAGGCATCTGAAAGCACACAAACTTGACACAAGGGCGTTTTTCCTTCAATATTTTCTTGCAACTCCAACGACCAATTGACACAGTTTTGTACAGGTTTGTTATTTTAGGATCCATATGTTTGGATACACCAAGTGAGAATACTGGTCTTTGACAATAACCAAACGTGTCCGGTGCTTTTAACGCATGGGAGATATTCAGTGAAGAGAAGTTTAAGAACTGAAATACTGTTTAGAAGTAACTTGACATCACTAGTAAAAAATGAAAATGAAGCTTCTCTCTATCATTCTCTTGCACTGACGTCACTAGTAGCTGACATCTGCCCATGGTCTACCATTTTGGGAGTACAAACCCCCTCTATCATTCTCTTGCACTGACGTCACTAGTAGCTGACATCTGCCCATGGTCTACCATTTTGGGAGTACAAACCCCTTCTCTTTTCGATAAGTGCACTGGGTTCTTTTAAGTGCGTTACACAACACGGGCCCAACAACTTAAAGGAACACGTTGCCTTGGATTGGACGAGTTGGTTTATAAAAAAGCGTTTTTAACCGTTTGTTATAAAATGCATATGGTTGGAAAGATGTTTTAAAAGTAGAATACAATTATCCACACAAGTTTGCCTCGAAATAGCGTGGTTTTCCTTTTACTGTGCGAACTAACACGCTCGGCCGTTTATGGGAGTCAACAATTTGACTCCCATAAATGGCCGACTTTGTTAGTCGACGAGGTAAAAGGAAAACCGTACAATTTCGAGGCATGTTTGTGTGGATCATTGTATTCTACTTTTTAAACATCTTTCCAACCATATGCATTTTATAACAAACGGTTTTCAAAGACCAACTCGACCGATCCAAGGCAACGTGTTCCTTTAACGTCCCATCCAGAGGATGAAGCAATGGCTAAGTGTCTTGCTTAAGGACACAAGTGTCACAGCTGGGGATTCGAACCCACACTTTGCTGATCAGAAACACCAGAGTTTGAATTTAGTGCTCTTAACCGCTCGGCCACGACACTTCCACAATAGGAGATTTTAGAAACAGTATCCATGCAACTAGCGAAGTAGATCAAAGAGCTTGACTTGCTTTATTTAAAGAAAAAAAACCAGCATCTTTTGTTTACAATACAGACTATAAAAATTCTGAATTCATATAAAAGTCTGAAAATTGTGGGGTCACCACCTTTTTATCAAAAAACAATATACAGACATATTTCTCTACTTACATCTTTTTCTTTGTTTTCATCATTCCACGGCTGCAAAATGGAAAAAAAAAAACAGGGAAAAATAAGAATCAAGAATCAATTAACAATAACATGTATCTGTGTCTCCGAAATTGATTTGTGGAAAAATGCACTCATAATGGTTTGTAGGATTGATTTAGTTCTTGGCAGCATTTTCTGCATACTCCACTGGGAGCTGATATGGTTTCAGAGAAGAAAAAGATATAAAAAGTGGGACAGTGACCGGGGGATAAACATTTCATGCAACATGAGCATCAAAACTTGGTAAAATCTGGGCTAACTGAATGCATAGCCCTTTGTTGGCGGTCTCCCCTTTTAGACAACATCTTGGGTGCCAGTCAGATACAGCCTGGAAAGCAGCAGCCAGGGGATCACCTTGAGGGAATGTGACTTTTTATTTTATATACAAAAAAAAAAAACCCAAAAGGGAAACTGACTGGGTCAATTTGATTTTACGATAATACACAGCTTGCTACCATCTTACATTAACTTTGGTAAAAACGAAAGCTTCTAAGAGATGGCCCAATTTGTATCAGGATGAAAAACCGTCATTTTGGCTCAGTACTTTCCCCATTTATCACTAGGGTGGGATTTGAACCCAACACCATTGCAATTCTAGAGCAGTGTCATACCAACTAGACCACCAAGATTGCCCGTTGGCTAGAGGCAGTTTGATCCTATGCTTTAGCAGCAGGTACTGCAAAGATTTAAGAGATGTTTAAGTTGCATCAGGGATTTAAAAGAATAGTCATTTTGGTTTTACCCATATACACTAATGTATGTTAGCACTTGATACTCAGTACTTTCCAGGAAAGCTTCTATTTCAGATAAACCGTAAACAATTATCGAGCCTCCGAGCTTTATACAAAAACTTAAAAAAAAATCAAAGGAAGTTGGATTAATCTTTAAGGTGCCTACCGTCAAACTCTTGAGATCTTCTGGTCCAGGGACTTCCAGATCTTTATGAGCTACAACCAGCCTCTCAATGATTTCTCGTTGCTCGTCTGTGAGCACTGGACTCTCATCTTCACTCTGCTGAGGGCTCATCTCAGCCTGGGCCTGGGCTTTCCTCATCATCTTCCTTTGCCTCTTTGATTTGCATTGCTCTTCCGTTAACAAACCTGGAGGAAATAGACAAGTAGAAGATATTGTTATACATACCGTTTCTTCAATCCCAGTTTGAGTTTGAGTTATATTTACACTGTGCCAATGAAACCCTTTTATCGCCATTCTTTGGCCTGTTTCAGGTGCTCTTCACGAAAGGAAGGTATATTGGGTTAGAGTCGGGCCAAACAATTTGCCCGCATTGTCACCTTGATGTTCTGCTAGATTGCCCATTATGCAACGACTTTAGGAATATTATGTTGGTTTAAACAATTAATCAATAAAACGACTTTGTGAAATTCTTGGTAGGGAAGATAGATATAAGTTTTTGATGGACACTCCTGATGAAGCTATAATTAATTGCGGTGCCAAGTATGTCTTTTTATTCACCGTTTTTAAAGAAAATCGAACTGTTTGATAGGGTTTTTACCAATGTATATTTTTGTCCTAAGTTAACACTCCTTTCAGTATAACTTCTTCATTAATTGTTGTTTACTATTATTATTATTATTCTGGGGTAGATCAGGGGGCAACGCAACTTACATTCTGGTAGCATGCCGACCTCTCTACATTTTCTTAGTCTACACTCCTGGCATTTCCTTCTCATATACATGTCCATCTCGCAGTTGCCGCCTCGCGTGCATTTGTAGATAGCATTCTTTGTTATGCTTCTCCTGAAGAAACCTATCGTAAAAAAAAAAATAAAAAAAAAAAACAATTCAGGGTTGAACAAAATTGTGGTTTATTATTTGGTACATAAAAATTATCACATTTTGTATTTCAGCTGCTGTAAGACAACACGGATTTAAAGATTTTTGTTCCACAATTTTTGCAAAACAGCTAATAGTACCTTGGCCCAAAATTCATAGAGCTGTTCTTAACAGCTCCAAAATTTTAACGCACAAAACAATGTTGCTGACCAGTTAATGGATTACCAGCCAAAATACCATGTAGAATGTACCATTTGTGACTGGTATCCTTATTTTTGCTTAGCGGAGAAGTTTTATACAACATTGTCTGCTTTAGCAGCTCAATGAATTGGGTTAACTAGCTCCAAGAGACTAATGACATACTAAGTAACAAGCAATTTGCCTACAAACAAACACAAACAAAGCCATAGCCCCGCTTAAATTTGAACTTACCCTGACCAAAACAGGGCTTTACACACTAAAGTAATTTAGCTTGCTTAATTTAAGCACGGTTGTAAAACTTAAATAGTTGAGCTGCATGTGAAATTGCCAGTCCATGATCCCTAGTGAAACCTTCTTGAATTTGCCTTCCAGTATGGACAGCAGAAACAATGTTGTCCTTTCACGAGCTGCATTTTGTAAAATTGTGCCACTGTGCTAAAATTAAGCAAGGGACCCTTGCCAAATAAGCCATTTGAGTGTTGTCTGGTACAATGACGTGCTTGATCATCAGTCATCGCTTAAGTTTGAATTCCTCAGTCTATAGAGAGAGTTGCAGTGTCACATGAGTCACGGCAAGCTTTTGAGTAGTTACACAACTCTGATTGTTATACCTCGGTAACAAACTGTGACGTTTGATTGGTCGAGAACCAATCATGTGACGCGCAACAAAAACATGTTACATGGCTCGACAGGCCGGGTAACATGAAAAGTGATGTACACCGGTGTACATCACCTTGATCGTTCCCAGCGTTGGTCGATTTCGCTCTGTGTACGAAACAACGAGTGAATTGTTTCTTGTTCATCTGCTTATTAAACAATGAATAGTCCGTCGTAATCATGTTTGAAGATGACAACAGAACTTCGAGAAGAGGAATAACAATTATAAAAAGGTATAACAAAACAATTGTTGCACGCTGTGACTGGGGTCCATGGGTTTTGTACACCCTCGAGGGAAAATGGCACCCTCGGCTTCGCCTCGGGTTCCATTTTCCCCCTGGAGTGTACAAAACGCCATGGACCCCGTCACAGCGTGCAACAATTGTATAATGGATGTGTATGGCACAATGGTTTGCCCATCTGGAGATTGCTATGCAAAAGCTTGTCTTGAATCATGTGACATAGCAACCGTCTCTATAGTCTGAGGAATCAAATGTAACCGGTACCTTGTGACTAAGCAAGTACCAGACCTTATTCAAACCCAACACGCAAATGTCTTATTGGTAATGTCAGAAAAGGCCTATAAACACAAACAAACAAACTCACCTTTACAACCCTCGCAACTTAATGCATTATAATGAAACCCTGACGCCCTATCCCCGCAGACTAAACACAGTTCTAGATCCATCCTGGGCGCTGGACCTTTCCGTTTCTTGGACAGGCTGAATCCTCCGTCCGGTATCTGTTCTTTGATTAGCGTTCCGGAGCTTGACGTGCTCCCTATTGAGCTGGTCGGTGTGTATTGACTGCTATACTGTGGGGACATGTCATAGCCATCATCCGGTGGTTCCCTCTTAACGATGACCGAGTTAGACCCAGAATCTGCAGAGGAGCAAAACAAAATCGACAATAAGGAAAATGAAATTGTGTCACAAATGAGAGGCAGAATGTGAGAGGAGGTCGAGAAATGTGACAGTAAAGGATGGTGAATCACATCATTAAAGATCAGCGAGAACTTAAAAGGTGGAGAGAATGGAAAGAAATAATTCGTTAAAGTCAACTTAAAAATCAGTTGACAAAGTTTGCTGATAACACTATGAACATTTGGCCCATACATATTTTCAAACTCACACAATTATGAAAACGGAGATTGAAGCCAATATTCAGGTAAAGTGAATCCAAATGTTCGCTGCGATGGTTTTCAACAAACTAATAATGAACAATTGGTTGAAGATCACAAACAAGCAAAATCTACACCTAGCAGCGACTGTTTAGAAAGGTATTCTTTCGTCACATACAGAGAAGAGCTAACTCCAGTCACCAGCGCAATTTTTACCACATAACAAAAATCCTATAAAACACACACCACCTGAAATTCCAACAACTTTAGACTTAGCTCCCAAGCAATGATCAAAACAAGTCAACAATGCAAGTTATTGTCCAAGCTCATGTGTAATCAGACTCTATATCACATTGTTATGGCCCTAGTACATTTAACAATGTAAGGCAAGTTTGAGATAACATGATGGCACGATAGCGTGATTCAGACTGATATCGTATACAACATTCTCAACATCCTTTTAAGGAGTTCTTTATCACAATGATCTCGGAGGGAAAAGGTGCAATGTCACGGCAGACAACCTTTCTTGCAACCAATTCAGTGCAGTCTCCAAGAAAGAAAAAAAAATCTTGTGTTCATACACTTTTCTTCACCAGTCGAGAATGAGATACATATAAGATAAATTAGCCAGCGGGGGATCAGAGGGTACGCAACAATCATAACGTCGAGACACGTACATTGTTCGAGTGAATTCGCCGCTATTATTCAACACTGCGTTCTAAAATTAAAAGTTTTTTTTCTTTTCTGTTACAATTATTTGGATATTTTTCTTAATTTTTATTTCCACTTAATAGTTCATTCGTTGTTTGCATGTATTGTACGATTTAATAAAATTATATTGGGCAGCTTGTTTAGCGTGTTTTATTGAGTATTATCGTAGCGTCGTAGTCACGGCTCGAAATCGTATTTGCTACACCCAAATTGTGGTTGTTGGTATCTTTGCATAACATCTCAGATGCTACAAATCAGAAAGTTCACAGATACTGTGCCTCACCAGAAAGACAAAACATCAGATTTAGACATAACAAGAACTATTTCTTCCAACCTTTGGTGACTACTTTGCCATTTTCAAGAAAACTTGAAGGAGAAAATGTTTATAAAAGTTCAAGAAATAAGGACAATTTCTGAGAAATCTCAGCTAGAAAGATGGACCATCATGAGGAATATTGATCTTGTAAAACAAAAGTTATCCTGTGACCTGACAGAGCAGTTAAGAGAACCACGCTCAAGCCTTGGTCATTCTGAGTGTGGGATCGAGTCCCGGTCTTTGACAATCTTGGACTTTTCCTTTTGATAGGACATTAAGCTGTTGGTCCCATGTACTGGGATCGGTTGTGTTAGAACCAAGAACACTTGCCATGGAAGAGTAAGGGTCAACCCTAGGTGTTTCTGGTTCACACAGAAAGAACCTATGCTTACAGGTTTTCTCAGGCTTCGGAGCTTCAGTGACATGTAGGCATTCTTTGTTTTCATTACCAACAACACTTACTAATTGTAATAATTTACTTTTGAAAGCAGCACATATGGTTGCCTCCCGGAGCCTATACAAAAAGTTGTCTGGGTGCCACAAGTCATTTATAATCATTAAAAAAAAAGAAGAAAAAAAAAGAAAAAAAAAAAAAAAATTTGCATGATTTTGGTTCAACGTTTCTAAGGTCTGTTTCATGTATGAGCTGAAACATAATGTTAAAATAGGGTATTCTCGGCAAATAGTGTGGGGGGGGGTAGGGGGAATAACTGCTGGTCGAATCCAACACATGATCACTGAAGCAAAGTCATATTCCATCGGCCTTCCTCAAGTTAAAGTAGATCTTCTTAATTATGGTCGCACATAAAATGAAAGACAAGGGCTATAAAGTTGTCCATGTAAATACATGACAGTCTGCCTTGTAAAAATCTGTTGAAAAAGAAAGAAGTCAAACCAACACATGACTCATCAATGTTCCTACCCAGTACTACTATCAAACTATGATCTAACATACACACGCACCTTGGCCATGTTCTACATGTACGTATGTAGACGATACCCAGGCGTTTTCCAAATCCGATAAATCACATAGAATCAACGCGTTCTAAACATAACTCCATACACAAAAGTTCATCACCACAAACTTCATCGCAGTTACCACAGAAACATGTTTAGAATACACCGAATATGCAGCACTATCCAGAGTTGTTTGAGTCCGATACCAAACAACTTCATACAAAATGGCTCTGGATTTTAAGAGTGAGTGGCTCGACCCATATGGGCACTGGATACCTCGCTTCTATACTATCAGCTTGATAGATAGTCCAGATATTGAGAGTGTGTACTATTCGAGGTTTCTATAGAAGATACTATTTACTTTAGTCCGAATCAGCTCCCGGAATCGAGAAACCTCTAGTAGAGATGTTTCGTAACATGGTTTGATACTGTTCTTATCTGTTGTCTATTGATTTAAGGGACAGCAAATTTATAATTCTTTTTTTTTTTCAACGGCTAAAAGCTTAATGGTCTAATGTCTGGCCATTAATCAATCACGTAGGAATTCAAGAGATCGGACTCACGCTAATGTAACGAGACATACATATGTACATTACGCCATTATTTTTAATCTGTTGTTCATGTGAGTATGGTATGGTAATTACATCACTGCTCACTTCTACTGCATCTTAATTAATGCCCATATATTATTCACCACGTGAGGGCGCTCTCAATCACTTCCAGGGGTCTATTCATTCATAGCTAAAATGTTATTAAATATTGGAACACATTACCACCACAGATATCATATCTATCACAGACAATAAGACCTTTAAAGGAGTCGTTATAATCTCTATTGAGAACGCCCTTATGCCGTAAAAGATACGGCGCATTGAATGTTGTTTTTCACACTGTACTTTTGTCCACAAGGGGGGGGAGGGGGGGAATGTCGGTATCCTACCACCACTTTCTCATTTGTTATGTAATATTTATATGTCATTTACTCAAATGTGATATTCATATTGGTGAAAATGAGTGAAAAAGTGGTGGCATGATCCTACTCTTTCCAATCGAAACCCCAAATAAAGATGAAGCTTTCTGATTTGGATAACGATTGAACAAAATTCAGACTATGAGAGGCATGTCACACGCTAAACCAAACATCAACAAATTCAATTAACGCAGGAATTTAACCCTGATATTCTGAGACGATCCCTGAACACAGTTCATCAAGTAATTAGCTCAAATAGGGACGATCTCAGCCACTTAAATAAAAACTGTCTTGGGCCAGACAATCGGATATCCTTTCATGTGTCTATTGCTCATTGTGTGACGGTTATGTAATGCTACTTTCTAAGTGCACATTCCCACCATCTAATTTATAGCTTGCCTGACCCAATCATTGCAATGTGTGTCTAGTAAAGTGCTTTCAGCATCAGCCTGGCAAGAAGGCATGCACTCTTGAAGAAGATGAAATGGCCTTAGCACAGCAAGGGGAAGAATACAATTAAACTATTTAGATGGTATTGTTGGGGGCCACGTTTGTTTACGCGAAATTGTATGTGTGGTCTTTTATGTTGTGGTCACATTTGCTGTTGACATGACTGGGAATGACATTTGTCGTTTCCCTGTGTTGTTTCTTTATTTTTTGTGAGGTAACGGGACTAGGATTTTGGTTTCAAAATTATGGACCAACAAAAACCTTGTAAATTTCAAGCCCCTTTATGACAAGATTCTAAATGTTGAACATCTCATTCGCTATTTGTTTTACACGCGTGCCAATGTATCCCAAGGAATTCTGTGTCCGCCAGAGGGCAGTATAGAATCTACAGTTTCACCAAAAATATCTGACCCATTCATGTACTTCAAATGCTTTTATGTCAGAATAGTAAAACGTCAAAGTTTGTACGAACATTTGGTAGAATGGAGCTTAAACCAAAGTTCTGTAAATTTAGGGAGAATTTCACTTTTAAAAGGCTTCATATAAAAAAGTAAGAGAAGTTACTAAAGTAACAACTGAATTATATAGAAATGTTTTCTGAACTTTGAATCATTGAAAACTGTTGAATTTTCTCAACCGCTCTAAATGTACACAGGATTTCAAAAGATTGGTTTTTAATCTCACAGACAACAACTCTTCTAAACCTGTTCTAAAACCCAATTCTGACCTTCCTGAACTGATTATGTTGACCCTTAATCCGCCCCTATTCTACCTACTTCATTCTCTATTGCTAACTGACACACCAAGTTTTCTTAACAAACATCAAAACAATTTCTTCCCTCTATAATGTCAAGTGAAGCCAGAATGAATCTAAACTAATTGCTAAGTGTTGTCCTTGGTCCATGGAATAGAGGAAGAAAAAGAGAAGAAGAAAAAAACCACCAGAGACTCAATTGTTAAAGAGTCGGCCATCTTTTCCTCTCAGCTTCAGGGCATCTTGAAAACCTCTTAAGAAACTGGAGTTTTGCATCCCAGCGAAGGTCGTCTTGATCATTAATAACAATGTTGCCATAGTGAGACTCAGGGGGAAAAAGTACTGTTGGTGTTTAGAGGTATCTCGAGAGTTGGTTTGGGGGTTGAATTCAGCCACAGACTACATGGATGGTGGGAGTGACTACTACAAAATGGTTATAACTGACATCATTTTGCCAATTTAGGGACTTACACATGATGTGTGCTTACAGAGGGGACCAAAGATTGAGTGACTGATTTTTTAATATATCGCTGAAATCTAGTTTTGATTGTCATTACTTTTAAAAGTGATTACCAAACCTACACCTTCCTTCTCAGGGTGGAAAACACAGGAGTTGAAAAATGTCATCAAAACAAAAATTAAATAAAAATAAACCCCCACAGACGACAGTTATGAAATATGGATGTAAGGCCCTTAATGGGTCTCATTTTTTTATTGAGTCAGAACTGGACAGTTAGAGATCCTTTCGAATTGGAGTCCCAAATTGGAATTATAGATTTGACCACTTTCCCCTCATACTGCATAAATTATCAATGAGCTTTAAGAGAGCCGCGTGTACAGAGAGAAGGGGAGGTCTTTCACAGCAATTAAACCCAGCCACAACCAGTATTGATTTTGTCTAGCCGGTTATTGTTATCGATAAGAAAGAAGAGGCCAAGATGATAGTATTCTGGCGTTAATGAAAAAATGCCCAAGTGGTCTTCAGGTTTTTTTTTCTTCTATTTTTTATTTTTCTCTCTTCTCTTTTTTTTTCGTGGAGGCTTCAATTAAATGACAGGAGGAACTCTCGCCTGATAACGAGACATACCAAGCGTGAAGTCCAGCTATTTTAGATCAGACAAAATTAATGATTTGTTTCACCGAATGAATCCAGTGCCTTGAAATGAACCTCCTCATATACAAAATTCCCCAAAAATCTGGCAGTAATTTTAATGGTGTGCAAAACATTGGTAAGAGTAAAAATATAAATAATCACAAGTTTGCAAGTTCGCCTCCAACAAGTCCAAGCCACTCTTGGTATGGGGCTACAGAAAACAAGAAGTTATTATTGTTAAAAAATTACTTTTAGGGGAGCTGAAGATAGAAATTGATGTTTCCCTCAAACAGTCTTCAACTGGCAAGGAGTTCCAAAGAGATGCAGTTTGTGGAAAGAAGGCTTTCAAAATGGCTCATTGTTCTGCCCAATCAGCAAAAAGTTGAACATGGTGGGAAATTCCCTTTACAATTTTTTGCTTGAAATGAAGCAGTTTTGAGTAGTGAATAAAACGACTAGTTTTGATCATGCAAATTGTCAAAACTTCAATGTTTGAAATCAGTAAAAACATTTACAGATTTTCCCACTGACTGAC